>NW_020664439.1:7604562-7725368 GCF_002925995.2 Terrapene triunguis
GGTGAAGTGCTAGTAACCTCTCCCTTGTCCACTGACAGACCTACTGTGCCTTTGGATTTTCCTAGAAGAAGCAAAACCATAACAGGGTGATGTGCTAGTAACCTCTCCCCTGTATGATGCTAAACCACACTGTTTCAGGAAAAGAGAAGAAGGAACACTTGCTTCATTGAAACCACAAAGTCCAGGGATTCCTGACTACAAGAGACATTAAGAACTGACCCTGGTGAAGAAACAAAGAATTATACACTGGCAGGAAGAAACTTGTGGGACCCATGCTTGGGAACGTGGTATTGATTGGATTTTGGGATTGGATTTATTCTACAGGCTGCGCCCTGTGTTTTGGATAAGTCCTTCAGCATGTATTGCCCTCCCTAATTGGATTTTAAATGATAAGTACCAAAGGCACCTTGTTGCCATTGCCCCTGCCATCTCCTCCATTACACTATTACCCCTGTAATACATCCAAATACAGACAATGCCATATATTTGATAAAACCAATGGCCAAGGCCTTCACACTTTAGTGATTTATTTAAATATTGTTTGAAAAAATATATTTTTAAGGTTCAGGATATCCCATATGAACGAACAATTGAATGGATCAGTGGAGATAAAAGTATATGATATCACTACCAGTGAACCCCAAGAATTAATAATTGCAATTGATGGGTTCTATAGCGAATGTTCCTGGAATTTGCACTGTGTTAAATGAGAGAGGCCCTTATTGTTATTTGGTCACCCAATTAGTGAACAATTAAACGAATACCTAAATTGCACACAGGGGGCTGCCATTAGATTAGCACAACAGAGGGCTTGGGTTATTTCTTCTAGAAAGAAGAGAGATTTGACCGGATCTCTGTGGGATGGGGCCAATAGTGCAGCAGCAGTTTGGAATATTTTTAAGAACCAAGAACATGATGAGAAATTGGGCCAACTAGAGAAGGCCATTGGCCTTGTTTCTGGAGCACAACTAACCCAGGTACAGGCTGGAGTTGGTGAGTTACATGTTATCTCCGCCCTTAGTTCAATGACCCAGAAGTTGCTGACAGAGATGGTATTGAATATCACTGAGGCTGGGAAGGCATTGCAGTGGGATCTAGCATGTTCAGAGATTCAGGATTTCCTGAATGACCAGCTAATGGCCATTCGGAATGATCTAGAACATCAGGCTTGGCCCACTGCCCTTACAGACACATCAGGAGTACCATCTGATCTGTGGCCATGGAGACATACTTGGAGACTTTCTGGGTGGAAGTGCGGACATTCTCAATGCTCCTTCCAAGCATATGGACCGGTAAAGGGGGTGTGGGCTCCCACATACCGAATCCTGCCGGGTCCATGGGAGGATGCATGTGGGATTGGGTAATTCACCGAGACATCTGGGAAATTAGACCTCCTGGTATGCCCAATCGATTTTTAGTCAGTGCTCCTGGGATTACATCTGACATTTGGATGGGGTTAGGGAGTTAATGGACATTTTGGCCGTTAGAACCCCCACAGCTTCAGTGTATCCGTAAACTGAAGCCAGGAGCAGTTGTTACTCTTCATGACTACGTTTGCTGGGAGGGTAGGGGACAAGGAACTACCCTGACAGGACACTTACACACAACTATCATTAGCTTGAAAAAGTATGTTAAAGCCACCACATTGCAAGACATACATTTTAATCTCACTACCACTGCAGGCAATCATATTATTTACTGGCCTGCAGATAGAGTTTTCCAAGTAGCCCTTAGGTTCCAGATACCCTTTAATTGGACTAGTTTAGTACCTGATAGATTTCAGAATTTGTTTTCACTGTTACCAGAGATTCAGAAAATCTCTGAAGTACAAGGGCAAATTCACATGCTTCAAAATATATATCAAGTTGAAAAGTATGCCTTTCAGACTGCTTATAGAGTATCCATTTTATGTATTAAGTATGATGTATTGTGCTTTGTGACTAAGGCTGTACAACAACCCCATTATAGTATTACTATGGGAATGTTATTGCTTGTATTGTTATTAGTTATTTTAGGATTATGTTATTGTTGTTGTAAAAGACGTAATAATAGTAATACCTTTCATGTTCATGCTAATCATGTATTGTCATTACATCCAATTAGAACCGCTAAGATTGAAACATCTGATGTAGAATCTGAAGTCCAGGACTTGATGCAAATAGAGGTTTGAGAATGTTTGTTGTACTAGAAGTACAAAAGGGGGGGTTGTGGAAGCAGAAAAAGAACTGTCAGAAAAGAACTGCAATGCATGACAGTTTGTTAGCAAGAGTCAGGCTAACTGTAGCCCTGATAACGCGAGATTTGTAGAAGCGAGGATTGTGTGAGGCGGGTGAGAAAGAACTGTGTGAGAAGTTATTGCGACCTTGTGTAGATAATATGGAATGTAGACTAAGAGTCTACATTAGTGAGCAAAACAAGATATCAGAATGACCTATGTATAAACAAAATGCAGTTGTTGCTCATTATTGTCTGTAACAAAAGGTATAAATGCTTGCTGTAATTGTTTACTATTGAGAGAGAGACCTGCTTAGCTCTCTCCCTCTGCACAATTGTGAGAGTTAATAAAGCATCTGACTTGCTGTACCCAAACAAAAAGTGAGAACTCAGTTTTTCTCCGACAGCCCCCTCCTGCATCATGAACCCCTCATCCTCAGACCCAACCCTCATCCCCCCACCCCCTATTCCTCTGCCCCAGCCCTGAGCCCCCTCCTGCATCATGAACCCCTCATCCTCAGCCCCACAGCCCTCACCCTTGCACCCCTCCTATCCCCAAACTCCCAAACCCCCTCCCCCTTCCCACACCCCCCCTCCTGCCCTCAAACTCCCTCCCAAAGCCTGCACCCCCTCCCTTTGCACCACCTCCCACCCCCAAACTCCATCCCAGAGTCTGCACTCCTCACCCCCTCCTGCACACCCACCCCCTGCCCCAGCCCAGAGCCTGCACCCAGCACCCAAACTCTATCCCAGAGCCTGCACCCTGCACCCCTCCTGCACCCTAGATTTCCTCCCCCCACCCAGGACCTGCACCCCAGACTTCCTCCCCCCACCCAATCCCCCTCCCAGAGCCTTAGGCAGGTGGGAGGGCGGGTTCTGGGCACCACCAAAATTTCTACAACCCTGCCACCCATGCGAGTGGATAAGCGTCAGGGCAGTCAGGGGACAGGTAAGTTCCTAGGGGGGCAGTTAGGGTGGGGGGTTCTCAGCAGGGGGCAGTCAGGGGACAAGAAGCGGGGAGTTGGGGGTTTTGAGGGGGGCAGTCAGGGGGTGGGAAGTGGGAAGGAGTGGATGGGGGCGGGGGCGGGGCTCCTCCCCCCCAAGTGTCCTCTTTTTTGATTGTGGAAATATGGTAACCCTAGCTTCCTGGATTGCCATATCTCCCCGCCTGGGGTCCAGAACAATTCCCGGGCTGCCAGCTGTCTTTCCACAAGGGAGACCAACTCATCATAGGTGGAGGGGTCATTCTGGCCAACCCAAGCCCGGAGGCCTGGTGGTAGCCCCCTCATATACCGGTCCAGTACCAGGAGCTCCATCATCTTCTCAGAGCTGAGGGCCTCAGGGCGTAGCCATTTCCGGGTCAGGTGGATCAGGTCAAACAATTGCGATTGGGGTGTCTTGTCCTCCGTATACTGCCACTCATGGAACCTCTGGGCTCGCAATGCCGTCGTTACTCCAGATCTGGCCAGGATCTCTGCCTTCAGCTGGGGGTAATCTGCTGCAGTCTCTGCGGCCATATCGTAGTAGACCTTCTGGGCCTCCCCACACAGGAATGGGGCGAGGATACCAGACCACTGATCTTGGGGCCAGGCCTCCTGCAGGGCTGCTCTTTCAAAAGCCAGGAGGTATGCCTCCACATCATCCTCCCGTGTCATTTTCTGTAGGCAATGGCTGGCCCGTATGGTCCGGGTCCCTTCACAGTTGCGGTTCAGTTCCATAAGGGACTTCATCTGGTTCACCAGCTCTTTCAGCAGGGCTCGGTCCTGGGCAGCCTGACTCAACAACAGATGATTAGTCTCCTGTTGCATCCGAGTCGCCTCCTGTTGGGCGGTTGCTTGGACCCGGGTAGCCTCCTGCTGGGCCGCGGTGGCTTATATTAGGGCCTTGACCACGTCGTCCATCTTAAGGATGGGAGGGTTTTGGCTAACCCTGGTTTAAGTCCCCAGCGTGTAGATCCCACTCCTGACTCCACGTGTGGCAAATTGCCGGCACTACTATGATGGGTCTCGCGCTCTCTCTTATGGGGGGTGGGGATTCAGGGTGCCATTTCTTGCCCCTGAACTGGAATATTAACTGCCCCACTAGTATCCTAGAGGAGGGGAGTGGAGAGGGAGGGACCCGGGCCCACCCTCTACTCCGGGTCCCAGCCCAGGGGCCCTAGGGATAGTGGTAAACCACTTGAACTAGCGGTTCCTTCCCCTGGGCTACTTCCCTCTCCTGCCCTTCAGCTTGTGGGGGGGCTTCCTGCCCTCCCTCTGCATAAGCCAGGTGTCCCTTTACCTAGGGTCTTGGTCTTCTTAGCCCACCACAGCACTTCTCCAAACTTTCCTCTGCTTCCCTCCAAACTGCTCTCTGCTCCAACACCAATCCACTCTGTTTCTACTCCTTCAAACTGTTCTCTGCTCCAACACCAATCCTCTCTGCTCCAACTCCTTCCCCTGTCTGATTGAAGCAGGGGGTTTTATCAGGTGACTGACTTCAGGCGCTCTAATTGGCTTCAGGTGCTCTAATTAATCTATAGCAAACTTTCTTCCCTCTACAGGGAATAAGGCTCCCTTCTAACCCTCTCCTGCTGCCCTCTGGCCATGCTGTATCACAATATTAAACTTATTTTAAAGGGAAAGCATTAAGCAAAGTTACTCAGGAGACAGAATGCCCTTCTAAAGTAAAACAAATAAATACTTGTTTAAATATTTAACAGAGCTGGGAGAATTCTGTTAGCAACTATATTCAAAGCAAACAGGATTTTTTTCGCGATAATTTTTACCCTGTGGTCATTATCTGTTTTTGCAACGCTGTGAGGTTTCCGCAGCATTGAGCCTGCTATGAAAAGTGAAATTCCAATAATTCTAACACCTTTGTAATTATTGTTTATCAAAATTTGGGTTATATACACAATGAAATAACCTGTGTAGAAAAGCATCAGACTTCAACACTAGAGCACAGTGGAATAGAACTTCAAATATACTTATATTAATTACAGAACACTGCTAAAGACAAATTCTTATCTACCTGTGGCAGATGTCTTTTAAATATGTATTTTAAAATATCAAGGAGAAGGACATTGGTCTGCCAACAGCTCCCATATTCCACAAGCTTAGGGACCTCTTCATTTTATTATCATTATTAATATAAAATTCTTAACACTTAGGGTCTCCAAGCACTTTACATGGTGTAGTTAACTACTTACTTTCACAGAAACTCAGTTAAGTCAAGGAGATGTAAGGACCACTTCTCCAGTCATTGAAATGCAACCACCTCTGACATGGAACACAGCAGCTGTTAACAGTATACAGCAGAACTACACACCAATTTAGTAAGTGAGGTAGAAAAGTGTACAATATTCAGTTGAAACTTTAGGAGAATTTAGGCAGACCAGGTGTAATGACCAAAGTCTGGGACTCCAAGGACTGCCTTTAAAATTTGTCTCGAACTCTGGGATTAACAGCCCTGATCTCCCCCCCCCCCCCAAAAAAACCCAACTGCACTAGATACTGCTTTATTAATATACTAACAGACAATACTAAGAGGAACTTGTTAGCTTTTCTATAATGTATGAGCACAATCTGCCATAGCCAGTCTGTGTAACCATGTGTTTCTTATCACTGTTATCCTCATCTTCCCTCTTTAATAGACTTGCCCACAACAGAATAGGGCCTGCTCAGGAGATATGCACTGAATTTTAAGGAGGGATACTTAAGAGTCTCAGCTATGCAATGGGCCATATACCGTATGTCCACCCACAGCCAGCAGCGTGTACCAGCATGACAGGTGCATCATTCTTCCACTCCAACTGCTTCCATGGAAAAGTTGCATGAACACATATGAGGGGGTAGTGGCAAAACCACAATGTAGTTCTGAAATATCCAGATAGTACCCCATGCTGTCTGCAACCCCAAGTCTGATCTTTCAGGGTTACCAGACAGACCTCTTAGCCACGTCACTGCAATAAGGAGAAGGGAAAAAGTGACACCAGCCCCACTAAAAATGCATTAAAATAGCCTCTAGGTTTGAGGCTTTGTGGTTGCTGACGGGAAAGAAAGAGAACTGGTGCTTGATAATGATCTTAGTACTTACTTGGTACGTACTTCTTTCTGCCCACAAACTGTAAACAAATTCTTTCAAAGGTCATTTCCACCAGTTTTTCCAATGCATAGTAAGTCATGTAGGCTCAAGCACTTTAATATACCGTTTGCCTGAGCTAATGTGCTTTCTTAAATTGACATGAAATAATTTAAAGGCAATACAGAAACTATCCAAAAAGTTCCAACTTTGTAAATGCATTTTTAATCCCTTTCTCCATTTACATTGTTATTTTTACAATATTTCTCTGGGGTTTTTAAACTTTATTTTTATTGCATTTTAGGCTTTGCACAAGCACAGTCTTGCCTGTTGGGTACTGGCCCATGCACACTGCACCAGTTCAGGGGAAATAGGAGAGGTATCAGAACCATTACCTTCTGAAGCCATTCCCTTTGCAGCTTGTCCAGAGGGCTCTGGTGGACCTATGAAGGAAGTGAGTCAGGCTGGCTGAAAATGTTCTGGCAAAACCACTTTTAGCCAGAAAATTGAGTTTTCAATCAAACATTGTTTTGTGCAAGCTGTCTGCTTTTTTGTGGAAATTTTTGACTTTTTGTCAAAAAAAACCCCAAAAATGAAAAATGTTTCTGCCAAACACCACATTTTTTGTTTGTTTTTTTGATAAAAAGTTGAAATTTTCCACAGAAAATTTGGAAGACATTTCCTCCCCATTTTTGTTGATTTATTTTGCACAGTCCTGCTCCTGTATTTTTCAACCATTTGAAGTGGGTTCAGGTGTTGCCAGATGCCTTGCCAGCAGCTTCTTCCCATTAGAACCAGTGAGGATCCAGTTCCAGACCTCAGCTGACCACAATTATGGTGGCAGGACACAAGGAAGGATGTGGCCTTTCAGCTGACCAGGCTGCAAGCCACTCTGAGCATTTGCATGCATTGTTGGGGGACTCAAAACAGATAATTGCACCATTGAGCATGGATTTGGGTGTGAAGCTGGGGGAACTACATGTAGGATTTAGCTGGCCAGCTTTGAAAATAGGACTCCTTAGCATAGTTCAGTGACCCTGAAGCAGTGACTTAACCCTTCCCTAATACATCTCTTTCCATAGCTGTCTTTGCTGTATTTATATGGCCCAACTGCTCTTTCTGTAATTTTCATTTAATTCTTTGGGAGAGAATTTAATGTGAGAAATGTATTGGATCAAAATCAATGATTCTCTGGCTTACCCTGTGCCCTTCGCTCTGTTACAGCACCCCAAAGATGCCAGAAATGGGCAAGGACTTGTGATTTCCCCAGCATGGGTGACTACCCAACATGTGTACAGCCATCTTAGGGTTCTGATACTACCCACCTGCAGCTCTCAAACAGAACAAAATGCAGAACAAAATGGAGCTGGAGCACACTGTGTCTGGCAGTCTCCACCTGATAAAGGGTTGTAGCAGGTGGGAATAGATCAGAGCAGGCTGGGGGCATCTGTATTATCAAAAGTGGTGCCCTAGGCTGCTCTAATCTATATGGGCAGCAAGACTGGTGTAGAACTGGCCCTGGATCAAGGACCCACAATCAGCTCCCTTGCTCCACGCCCACACCCAGTAGAAATTGGCATAGCAGAGAATGTGCCCTCAGACATCTATCGTGAGAAATATTATCTTGTTTTAATCTCAAATTTTCAGTCCCCTGAGAGCACGTTATCAGATGGAGAGATTTTAGCACTCGTTTCCTTTCTGTTGCCACGTGTATAGGCATAAGATCAGTTCTGAAGATCTAATTTTAAACTTATTCTGTTCTTCATGAAGTCTGATATTTGTACTTCAAATATATATCACTGCCTAATTTGCTCACGTTCTTTACATGAGCTGATAGAATACAAGATATTATTATTCGCCAAATAGCACATTAGTCAAGGAATGTGAACTGATGAGTGTTATCTGACTGGCTATAGAGTTAGATGAAAATGCAAAACAAGTGAATTGTAAAATTTATTTAATAAATAATACATTATTCATCAACTACATGACTGACAAACAGTATCCAGCTGCTCTTGCCAACTCCCATTGAAGTCAGTGCCATTCTTTCCATTGATTTCAAGGGATGCTAGATCTGAAGCACTAGAATTTTTGGCAGGGACCCTGAGCATTGCAACATCTTACTTGTAGGTGCCTAGAAAAATCACAGGAACACACTGCGACTCTCAAAGCCTGAAATAGGTGCCTAGCTTCCATATATAATGACTGAATTATAGAATCATAGAATATCACGGTTGGAAGGGACCTCAGGAGGTCATCTAGTCCAACCCCCTGCTCAAAGCAGGACCAATCCCCAACTAAATCGTCCCAGCCAGGGCTTTGTCAAGCCTGATCTTAAAAACCTCTAAGGAAGGAGCTTCCACCATCTCCCTAGGTAACCCATTCCAGTGTTTCACCACCTTCCTACTGAAAAAGTTTTTCCTAATATCCAACCTAAACTTCCCCCACTGCAACTTGAGACCATTACTCCTTGTTCTGTCATCTGCCACCACTGAGAACAGTCTAGATCCATCCTCTTTGGAACCCCTCTTCAGGTAGTTGAAAGCAGCTATCAAATCCCCCCTCATTCTTCTCTTCTGCAGACTAAATAATCCCAGTTCCCTCAGCCTCTCCTCATAAGTCATGTGCTCCAGCCCTCCGCTGGACTCTTTCCAATTTTTCCACATCCTTCTTGTTGTGTGGGGCCCAAAATTGGACACAGTTCTCCAGATAAGGCCTCACCAATGCCGAATAGAGGGGAATGATCACGTCCCTTGATCTGCTGGCAATGCTCCTATTTATACAGCCCAAAATGCTGTTAGCCTTCTTGGCAACAAGGGCACACCATTGACTCATATCCAGCTTCTCATCCACTGTAACCCCTAGGTTCTTTTCTGCAGAACTGCTGCCTAGCCACTCAGTCCCTGGTCTGTAGCAGTGCATGGGATTCTTCTGTCCTAAGCGCAGGACTCTGCACTTGTCCTCGTTGAACCTCATCAGATTTCTTTTAGCCCAATCCTCTAATTTGTCTAGGTCCCTCTGTATCCGATCCCTACCCTCCGGCGTATCTACCACTCCTCCCAGTTTAGTGTCATCTGCACACTTGCTGAGGGTGCAATCCACGCCATCCTCCAGATCATTAATGAAGATATTGAACAAAACCGGCCCCAGGACCGACCCTTGGGGCACTCCGCTTGATACCGGCTGCCAACAAGACATGGAGCCATTGATCACTACCCGTTGAGCCCGACGATCTAGCCAGCTTTCTATCCACCTTATAGTTCATTCATCCAGCCCATGCTTCTTTAACTTGCTGGCAAGAATACTGTGGGAGACCGTATCAAAAGCTTTGCTAAAGTCAAGGAATAACACGTCCACTGCTTTCCCCTCATCCACAGAGCCAGTTATCTCATCATAGAAGGCAGCTAGGTTAGTCAGGCATGACTTGCCCTTGGTGAATCCATGCTGACTGTTCCTGATCACTTTCCTCTCCTCTAAGTGTTTCATAATTGATTCCTTGAGGACCTGCTCCATGATTTTTCCTGGGTCTGAGGTGAGGCTGACTGGCCTGTAGTTCCCCGGATCCTCCTTCTTCCCTTTTTTAAAGATGGGCACTACATTAGCCTTTTTCCAGTCATCCGGGACCTCCCCTGATTGCCATGAGTTTTCAAAGATAATGGCCAATGGCTCTGCAGTCACATCAGCCAACTCCTTTAGCACCCTTGGATGCAGTGCATCCGGCCCCATGGACTTGTGCTTGTCCAGTTTTTCTAAATAGTCCTGAACCACTTCTTTCTCCATAGAGGGCTAGTCACCTCCTCCCCATACTGTGCTGCCCAGTGCAGCAGTCTGGGAGCTGACCTTGTTCGTGAAAACAAGGGCAAAAAAAGCATTGAGTACATTAGCTTTTTCCACATCCTCTGTCACTAGTTTGCCTCCCCCATTCAGTAAGGGGCCCACACTTTCCCTGACCTTCTTCTTGTTGCTAACAAGAAACCCTTCTTCTTACTCTTAACATCCCTTGCTAGCTGCAACTCCAATTGTGATTTGGCCTTCCTGATTACACCCCTGCATGCCTGAGGGGAGAGATAGGTGCCTTAGACTGAGATTCACAAATGCCAGCACAGTAGCAGGGAGCTACCTAAGCTAGCCAATGGGGGATGCTAACAGAGCCAATAGAGATGCCCCACCCCTCTCCCAGCTATAGGTGCCTAAGTCCTGACAGTAGGGAGGCACTTATCTCAGCTATAGATCCATGAACGGGAACCATTCTACAGGTCTCCGGCCCCTAAGCCACTTCTTGCGAGGATGAGGCTGGTGCACGGACTCAAGTGCTGGACTCTGCACAGGCTTGTGCATGCTCCCGACACCCGCTCCAAGTGGCCACATTATGCTGTGCTGGAGACTAGTATAATGCTGTGTACATGCCTACACCCATGTCCACACCATTGCTGTCGTTACATGAGGTTAGCACTACAGCAGGGGCGGTATCCCAGAGTTCTGTGCAAACAAGGAGACGCTCTAGGGACTGCTTTGCTGTGTGTTGTTGGTATCATCTCCTCTCCCACACATCACACATTTGCCAATGGCAGTTCCTGATCATGTCGCCCCCTCGCTATTATTCCCTTCCAAACTGGGTGGAAGACATGGAACAATGGGATTAAGATCTGCCCTTGGGTGGACTGTCGTTTCTAGTGCAGGAGCACCAGCATGGTGGGATGGGAACACATTGTTTTGGAAGCCTAGGCTGACCAGCTGTGGCTTCAGAAGTGAGAAAACAGGCCTTCATGGAGCTATGTGAGGAGCTTGCAGCAAACCTCCAGCGCCAGAACACTCGATTCAGGGAAGCCGTACTGGTTCAGAAGTGAGTTGCTATTGCCCTGTGGAAGCTGACTACACCAGACCACTATAGGCCTGCTGCAAATCACTTTAAGGTTATAAAGTCCACTATCAGGGGCATGATTGTGCATGTTGGCGAGGCAGTTGACACTGTCATTTATCCACGGGGGCTGCTATAAAAAAAGTTCCAAAAATAATAGCTAGATTTTGGCGGATGGGGTTTCCACACTCTGCAGGGGCCATGCATGGCACCCGTATCCTAATACTTTGCCCACCACAAGGGACAAGTGAGTATGTGAACCAAAAAAGGTTACTTTTCACTCGTTCTGCAAAGCTTAGTGGACCTTCAAGGCAGATTCATGATTACAAACCTGGGAAACACTGGAAAAGTTCATGATGTCAGGATGCCTAAGAGATCAGGGTTATACTTGAAGGAGAAAGAAGGGACTTTATTCCCCAGAACATAAGAACATAACTTAAGAATGGCCATACTGGGTCAGACCAAAGGTCCATCCAGCCCAGTATCCTGTCTACCGACAGTGACCAAAGCCAGGTGTCCCAGAGGGAGTGAACCTAACAAGTAATGATCAAGTGATCTCTCTCCTGCCAGCCATCTCCACCCTCTGACAAACAGAGGCTAGGGACACCATTCCTTACCCATCCTGGCTAATAGCCCTTAATGGACTTAACCTCCATGAATTTATCTAGTTCTCTTTTAAACCCTGTTATAGTCCTAGCCTTCACAACCTCCTCAGGCAAGGAGTTCCACAGGTTGACTGTGCACTGTGTGAAGAAGAACTTCCTTTTATTTGTTTTAAACCTGCTGCCCATTAATTTCATTTGGTGGCCCCTAGTTCTTATATTATGGGAACAAGTAAATAACTTTTCCTTATTCACTTTCTCCACACCACTCATGATTTTATATACCTCTTTCATATCCCCCCTTAGTCTCCTCTTTTCCAAGCTGAAAAGTCCTAGCCTCTTTAATCTCTCCTCATATGGGACCAGTTCCAAACCCCTAATCATTTTAGTTGCCCTTCTCTGAACCTTTTCTAATGCCAGAATATCTTTTTTGAGATGAAGAGACCACATCTGTACGCAGTATTCAAGATGTGGGCGTACCATGGATTTATATAAGAGCAATAAGATATTCTCTGTCTTATTCTCTATCCCCTTTTTAATGATTCCTAACGTCCTGTTTGCTTTTTTGACTGCCGCTGCATGGACGTCTTCAGAGAACTATCCACAATGACTCCAAGATCGCTTTCCTGATTAGTTGTAGCTAAATTAGCCCCCATCGTATTGTATGTATAGTTGGGGTTATGTTTTCCAATGTGCATTACTTTACATTTATCCACATTAAATTTCATTTGCCATTTTGTTGCTCAATCACTTAGTTTTGTGAGATCTTTTTGAAGTTCTTCACAGTCTGCTCTGGTCTTAACTATTGTGACAAAGTTCCTCCTCTATCTTGGTGGGTCCTGCACTCATTGGCAGATTTTCTTGCCTCAGAGATTCACCATGTGGGTTGGGGAACAGCCCAGAGACCTTCCCCTCTGGGAGAACCCACAGTCCAGGTCAATTGGGAGGTTTGGGGGGGAACCCGGGCCCACCCTCTACTCCGGGTTCCAGCCCAGGCCCTGTGGACTGCAGCTGTCTATAGTGCCTCCTGTAACAGCTGCATGACAGCTACAACTCCCTGGGCTACTTCCCCATGGCCTCCTCCAAACACCTTCCTTATTCTCACCACAGGACCTTCCTCCTAGTGTCTGATAACACTTGTGCTCCTCAGTCCTCCAGCAGCACACCCTCTCAGCTCCTTGCGCCTCTTGCTCCCAGCTCCTCACATTCACACCACAAACTGAAGTGAGCTCCTTTTTAAAACCCAAGTGCCCTGATTAGCCTGCCTTAATTGATTCTAGCAGCTTCTTCTTAATTGGCTCCAGGTGTCCTAATCAGCCTGCCTGCCTTAACTGGTTCTAGCAGGTTCCTGATTACTCTAGTGCAGCCCCTGCTCTGGTCACTCAGGGAACAGAAAACTACTAATCCAGTGACCAGTATATTTGCCCTCTACCAGACTCCTGTACCCCACTGGTCTGGGTCTGTCACACTATCTTGAGCAGTTTAGTATCATCTGCAAACTTTTCCACCTCACTGTTTACCCCTTTCTCCAGATCATTTATGAATAAGTTGAATAGGATTGGTCCTAGGACTGACCCCAGAAATAATATTGCTCCATATGGTTTGTCTGTGCTAAGTGTAATTTTGGGGGACCCGCATACCTGCTCCTAACTTCGCGTATGCAACCTGACACTGACATCAGTGACTCTGGGAAAAAGTAATTCAGTTTCAAGCTCTGTAGCTATAGAATGGGCATGAAGTGTACATTTGTTAGACCAAAACCTCGCTGGTGCTGCCTGCGCAATGTGGCAAACACCTTTCATATAATCATCGCCTGCTACATGTTCCTCTATGTTTGTGAGGGTACAGAAAAGTGCATCCATCTCAGGTGGGCTCAGGACAACTTCCACTGGGTTTGTGTGGTGGCAGCCGAGTTGTAATGTGGCCATTGTTCAATATTTTTGTCTTCACTATTTACACCTGCTTACAAACCTGTTACTGGGAGCATTCAGTCTCTCTCAGTGACTCAAATTTGCTGGGGAGTGGGCAGCGAGAGAAGGGTATGTAGCCATTCTTTTTTTAATTGTTCATTGTCAATGGTGCTAACTCCATTTAGCAGCTGTTATACAGCACTAAACCCTACTATAGTTGAAACTGGTTTGGGGGGAGAAGGAGAAGCCATTTATAGACAGCATGGTGACAGATGTTGTCACTTCCTGAATTATTACTGGAATTGGGTTTTGATTTTCTGCATGTTAACTAAGCCATAAAGATGTTCATCTGCCCCTTTTCTGCACTGCACTGCAGACTCTGGCTACATTGAAAACTAGTAGTGCCTGCTGTAAGCATGTAATGTTAGCTGCACTTTCTCCATCCCTCCCAGACAGTTACACACCATTCAATTTCATTGGCTGAGAATGGTGGGGCCCAATCCCAAACATGAAAACATCTTTAGTTCATCATATTTAGGAAGGAGAACCACACACACGTCAAGGAAAGTGTAACTTTTATTAAAAGTACTAGATGAAGCATGAAATTTAAATATTTTTTAAAGAAAAGTCAACCAAAAACCTTTAAAAACTGAAGGGAATGCAACTGGGAACACAGGCCAAATATTACTGTCTCTGCACCTGTCTCCTTGCCCTCTTCCTGACAGGGCATGTGATGAGGGGAAATCACTCTTGGGGAAAGCTGGGTATGTCTTCTGCAAGGAGTTTGGGAGGGTGGGAACTTGGGGGGCTCCAGGACTCTCAGACTCATCAGTCCCCTCCTTGGATGCTCAGGGAGTCCTCCTGCAAGGGATTTTGGATGCCGGTGGAGGGTGAGGTCCTGAGATCCCTGTTCTCCTCCCAGTCACTCTATCAGTGTGTGTGGGGGAGTCTTTGAAAGAGGCTCTTTTAGCTCAGTAGCACTCTGGGCAGCAGCTAGAGGGGGAGGTGGCATTTCATGGGCAGGTTCAGTGGCCTCAGCAGCAGGTAGACTCTGAACTCATTTGGCCACCAGTTCAATGAGCCTCTCAATTACAGAATGCTCCTGTTCCCTGTGGCTTTCCTCCTGCTCCAGGAAACGGTTTATCAATGCATCTCCCAGCTGAAGAGCCCAATCTTCCAGTACCCTGAGAAATTCAAACTGCTCCTCATTTCTCCAGTCCATCCCTTTGAGCAGCTCTCAGGTCCTTCTCCATCTGCCTCTACCATCTCTGGGTTGCTGCTCCTGTCCTGGTGGCATGGTTCCCCTCTCAGATGCCAAAGGTCCTACCAACTCTAAGAGAAGGGTAACTATTTTTTTGCCTTTGGAAGAACCCAAGAAATCTCCCCAGGTAACATAACTTTGCTGTTGATGGCCACGATATTGAAACTTTTCAGCATTGCAGGAATGTAACTGTTGGACTATCCTTGTTCTCAGATAACATGAGGAAGGGGCAGAGGCTACTAATGGTAAGAAAAATGTACTAATGTGTTTAAAAATTTTAAATGTTCATTGTGTCTCAACTGGGGGAAGGGTGGCAGTTCCTTAGAGGGGCCATGGTTTGAGGCCTTTTATGCTATTGGACATTCCACCAGGAGACTGAGATGTTGCAATTCTTAATTTGTAGGTGATCTGCCATCCAGTGGAATTCACAGAGCCAAGTTAACTGGTAGGCCCTGGGATGTGGGAGACCTATTTTTGAAATCCTTGTTCAGCCTGACTTGGAGAAGGAGCTTAAACTTGGGTCTCCTGTATCCCAGGTGAGTACTATACCAGCAGGCTGTAGGGTCAATCTCTTTGCCTCAATGAATATTTCATCATTCCTACAAAGTGGAACAGCTTCCAAAGGAGAGACTGAGAGACCAACCCCAGAATATCCTACAGCCCAGTGGTGAGGGCTCGCACATGAGAGACCTGCATTCAAATCCCTGGTGTAAGGTAGGCAGAGTGGGGATTTGAACCTCCCACATCTGAAGTTAGGTGCCCTAACCCCTGGATATTGTGTTTTCTGAGGAACACATATGCTGTCCCACTCCAAAAATTCCTGCTCTGGTCTTCCCTGGCTGTTGTTTGTGCAGGTTAGACGTGTTCAGACCCTGCAGGTGAGATAGGTGGGGAAACGCCTAGTTGAAGAATCCCACTGAGGCTTAGGCATGAGCTATGGCACCAAGCAGCTCGGTGTCATCAAGGTTTAGGCAGTTTGGTGCAAGCCCACCATTGGAAACCTCGGTGCCTAGGAGAGTTTACTAGTAGCAACTCAGGTGCCAAAGGAATTTAGGCTTCCAGGGTTAGGTCTCAGCTGAGCAGGAGTTTGGGGATCTCAGTAGCACCTAAGGCGGCAATTAAGATGCCTACGGCCCTTTATGGATCCAGCACTGAGTCTGCTTTTTAAAAAAAATCAATGCATTTCAAGACTTTGTTTAATTGATGCTAAATACAGGGTAGGATTTTCAAACGCCCATAAGTGAATCAGGAGCATAAATCCAATTGAAAAGCATTTTTCTTTCTTTCTTCCTTTCTTTCTTTCTTTCTTGAGGAAGTTTTAACAAGTTTACAAATCCTTGCCATGTAAATATCAGAAACAAAGCAATCATTACAAAAGTTAGTTTTTGTTTAAAGAGAGATTTTACAGCAATATGGTCCGCAGATCTTCCTATTTAACAAAGATGTAATGATGCTCACTCTGTAATGTGGTAACACCCATGTTGTTTCTAGTGATTTTATTAAATTGAGTCAATCTTTGTATGCACATATTTAACATATGTGCATACAAAGGTATGTCTATCAAATGTTAATAATAATAAAAATGAACAGGTGGGCTGTATTTGTTTGTTTTGCAGGCGAATGTACAGTAAAAGCTGTATCATCGAGCCTTGTACCAACAGGAAAGCTCTATAAACTGGCACTTCTAACCTTCATAGAAAGTCTGGTTTATAGGCTGATTGGTGCAGGGCAGGCAGGCTCCCTACCTGGCTCCGTGTGGCACCCCAGAAGTGGCGACATGTCCCTGCTGTTCCTACGTGGAGGAATGGCCACGACAGGTTCGGAGTATGGGAAGGGGTGCAGCGCTGGGGGTTGGGACGTGGGAGGGGGGGTGGGGCATGGACTCTGGGAGGGAGTTTGGGTGCAGGAGAGGGCTCGGGGCAGGGGTAGGGTGTGCGGGACAGGTTTCAGGGTGCTGGGTCCAGGGGCCGCTCACCTCGGGTGGCTCCCTGCAAGTGGCGACCTGTCCCTGCTGCTTCTAGGCAGCGGAGGTGCAGCAGGCGGCTCTGCATGCTGGTTCCACCCACAGGCGCCCTCCCCCCAGCAGTTCCCATTGGCCGCAGTTCCTGGCCAATGGAAGCTGCAGAGCCAGCGCTTGGGGAGAGGCGGGTGCAGCGTGCAGAGCCGCCTGCAGCGCCTCGGACTGGGAGCAACAGGGACAGGTCGCCACTTGCAGGGAGCCACCCGAGGTGAGAGCCCCCTAGATCCGGAACCCCAAAACCCCTCCTGTGCCCCTACCCCACCATCCTGCATCCAAACTCCCTCCCAGAGCCTGTGCCTCATGCCCCTTCCTGCACCCCAACGCCCAGCCCTGCACCCCCTCCCACACCCAAACTCCCTCCCTCTTAGTTAACCGGAATTTTTCACTTACTGGCACCCCCCATTCCCTCAACTTGCTGGATAAAAATGTTTTTACTGTACTTTGAGTATTGAATAAAAGGTAACCAAATATCTAAGTATCTGTCTGTCCTCTGTCTATTTTTCTGTCTATTATTTCTCATATGTTCCAAAATGTGTAAATATGTTAATTCTTCTCTATCCACAACTTCCCATATTGTTTTAAACCATAGTGATTGGACTCTTTTTCTAAAAAGCTTTTCTAAGTCACTGAGGTACTTTTGAAAACTCCATCCATCCACTGCTTCCTTGTCCAATGAGTCAAGTTGAATCATAAGAGGAATTACTGCTATGCCATCAGCAGGGGCCCCTCTACAAAGATGAACAGGAAGATTCAAATACAGAGGTGACATTCTTGAGGAAGAGGCAAATACTGAGCAAGCAGTGGGACTCTCTCACTCCAGAGAGGACAGAGCCATTGAGCAACTAAGAGATCTTTTTCGGTGCTCTGAATACCAGGTGATGTCAGCTGGAACAAAGTCTGAGTCTATTAATTGTTGTGTTGAAGCTTTTATTGTGGAGTGAATTGATAATTGTTTTGTGGAAGTTAAGCCAACAGGTAACTTTCATTCTTTCGTGATTATTTTTACTTCGTTTTCACCAGAGATTGCATTTTTGTACTGCAGTTTATTTCCTTGCTTCTCATTAATTCCTGACATTAATGTAAAGGAGAGTAGGTACAACTTGTTTTTGAGAGGTTTGTGTAATCAGTGTAATTAATAGACAGCAATCAACTAACTCTTTGAATTATATTACACTAGTCGGACATCTTGGGAGTTTTGACTTAATGTACTTTGTTTCTTCCTGTAATTCTATTCTATGTGCTTTTAGTCTCAAGTGTCTTCCAGATGTGATGACTGGGAGAATATCACACACAATTTACTGTCAGTATTCAATAGTACAGCTGGTTGGGGATTTTCTGACAAAATGTGTTTTGAAATGGAAAATTTCATTTTGTTTATTTCACATTACTTTACATTTCAAAATTTTAGTTAATTTATACATAAGAAAAAAGGTTAAACAATTTTTAAAAGGTCAAAATCGAAACAAAATGGTAAAAAAAAATTCAAAATCTCAAAGGAAAACCATTTTCCACCAGGTTTCTCTCAATAGCATTTTTAGTTGAATAGGCTTCAGCCATGTTTGCTCCCCTTTTATGTTTGCTTACCTGGACTATTCCAGCAATCCAGTTTTACTAGCAGAAAGTAAAACACGGAAATATTCATGAAGTATAAATTTTACATTGACTTTCTGAACATGCAGACCATAACCTGACTGCAAGATTTATACTTACGCAAAGCAATAGTATGTTACCAATCACAGCACTGCAACATACTTCAAATTTGGAATTTCATTTTTTTAATAGCAACCAAGAGAGTAAAAAGAATTAATGAATCATGTGTCAGATAATATTGAATAATGAATACAGCTGGAGAACACATCAGGCTGCTGGTGGACATTTTATGAACAAAATTAGGAAGTGACATTTGTTGATGAAATTATTCATTAAGAATGATTCACTCAACTATAATTCTGCCAGTGTTAAACCAGCTTGTTTCAGGTCAAATTGCTATTTTATTCTGAAAATAACTTCATCTGGAAGAGAGAGGATTTGGGGCTATGAATAATAATTTTGTCAAAAGTGTGCAGCATAGCTCTTTGAACATCACTCAAACCTGCTGTGCTGTCACTTAGATTGTCAAATTCCTGTGCCTTTTACATTTATGCACTCATGGTCAGTCTGTAAATGCTCCATAAACTGCTCCCAGCTGAACCTGGTATATAGTGTCTAACCTCCCTGAGCTTTAGTCAGGTATAAGATTGTCTCCTGCTTTGACCAGGATTTCTCTTTTGACAAATCATACTCCAAACCCTGGGTGAAATATAAAGACCATCTCAAATGATCAAACTTTTGCAGCAACTCAAACTCAAGCAGCTCTTGAAATGGTGATGGTCATTTGAGACGGTCAAATGAAATGTGTTTATTTACAGGGTGACCAGGTGTGAAAAACAGAAAGTTTGTCTCGTGGGTCAGGGCTCTTATTAGTGGAGGTCAGGGAGGTATGAACAGAAGGTATTGGGTTCCATGGAAGAGGAGGTGGCCACCAGAAGGTGAAAAATTGGTGCCCATTTCTCAATCATATTTTCTATGCTTTTGTCTTCTTTTTCTTTCTTCTCTCCCCTCCCACTTGCCACTGTCTGCTCCCTTTCCCCTCCCTGGCTCTTCTCCTCATAGATCCCCTCACACTCACTCTGTGGCAGGTTTGCTCTCTCCGTCCGTCACATCCACCTTCACAGCCAAATCCCTGACCCCCATTCCAGCCCTCTTGTGCTGCCCCACAGCAGAGAAATTTTCAGCTAGCATAGCATCTACATGTAGTGAGGCTGGTTTTATGTGCAGTTTGGCTATGTTAACCCTGCGGTGGCATGTTTATTTTAGTCCCCTTGTCATCATGGTGTCATGAAAATCAGTAAAGCCCTGAATACTCTGATGAGAAACAGGCTGTCTTCTGTGTGGTAATAACTATTATCCCTTCTGCCTCAAACACACTTCCCTTTCTCCAGCTGGTCCAAATTCCACTTAAAGTCACAGCCTATTTATCAAAGCACCTAGAAGCCCTAGTTATGGGCAAGGGCCCTATTGTGCCTCTTTGACAGGCTCCTTTCTTTGGAGCCTGCTGCATCCCTAGGGGTTGTAGGAGGACAATAGGTGTTCCACCCTGACCATCTGCCTCACCAGCTGCAGGACATTGGTCTCTGGGGCAATGGTGGAGGGATGGAGCTGTGTCCCTCTCTAAGCAGCCAGAGTTCCCAGTCACACCAGGCCCACTTGCAGGTTTCCAGTGCCCAGTATACAGAACGGGAGTAACCCCAGAGCAATGGGAAACTGCTGTCCCCTAGGACATGGCCTGGTCCTACTCAAAAATATCTGACAGCTGCTGTCCCACTTCCAACTGTTCATGTCTGGGCTACTCGGCATTGCCCGTTGCCCTAGCCAGTCTCTGGGGCAAGCTACCACCCAGGAGGGTGGTGGTGGTAGCATCTAGTACAGATAAATCTGCCTTCTCTTGGACATCTTACTCTCCAACATCAGCATAGCAGTTATGCCTATTAGACTCCTCCAGACCATCAGCATTTAGCCCAGCCCCAGAGACCCACAGAAAGTGTTGGCTTCACTAATAACCACTTGTTAAAGAGGAAATTAGCAGGGTTAAGGCCTGTCATGTTTGCACTAAATGGCCTATTCTGAAGCCACTCAGAGTATGTCTACACAGCAAAGAAAAATCTGCAGCTGCCCCTGCCAGCCAACTCGGGCTCACAGGGCTTGGACCGTGGGGCTGTTTCAGTGCTATGTAGACTTCCAGGCTCAGGCTGGAGCCCAGGTGCTAGAACTTTGCACAGTGTGTTTTTCTTTGCAGTGTAAACAACCCTCACTGCCTTCCTCTTCTTTGCAATGACTCCAGCGGGGGGGGACGACACACACGACCTCAGATGCTCTGCTTCAAGAGTAAAGTCACTATTTGTGGAATTAGGGGGAATCATGTCACATGTACTGACTTCCTCCCCTCAACATTCATTACTTGTTAATTTGCAATGGGTCTAGTATTATTTAATGCAAATCAGTGAGGTTCTACAGCATTATGTGACTGCAGATCTATAGTAAACATCATGATGTTATCAGACAAATAGCTCTAAAAACACTTGCTTTGCATGATAAGGTAAGCATTAGGGGACCTCCTCCAGAAAAGCACAAAAGCAAAATTTCAATGAAAGAGTGGGACCATATGCAAAATTCAGAACAGAGTTCTGCCAGTATCCAAGGTATTAGGAGCAGGATGGCTTGATTAAAATCAGTGATTTAGCTCACTGATTTTAAACATGATTTAAGTCAGCAAACAGAAAACCTTGATTTAAATAATCAATTTTTAATCTTGTTTTGCATTTGTTCTTAATTACTCTCCTAAAGAAAGCTTGATTCTCATTGTTAATATAATTTGGTACTTTGTTTTGCTAAACAGGCGAAAACACTATATTTATACACATTTATTTAAGCAATGATATAGTTCAACATAATTCTGAGTTTTATTATTACATTTTTTATGTTTTAAAATGGTGAATGATTCATTTCTTATTGACTAGATGATCAACTTTTTATTTGTGATTTGTGTCAAGCTACATTTGGGAGCAAATTGCAAATCAATTAAAATTGAACAAAAACAGCATTTTAAAATTTGTTTTTACTAGTTACATAAAACTACCTTAAGTGTGCTGGAGATATAAGAAAAAAAATGTTTGCCCAAACATGTTTTGCATTTAAAACTCACTGATTTATTAAACAAAGGAAGAATTATCTGCAGTCAGTGAATTTTGAATGGATTGCTTCTGGTCACCACATCCTTCAAGGTTTCAAAATTAGTAGATCTCATCCTCTCATGCCTCATTTTTATTCATAGATTAGAGGAGGAAAACAAGCTTTCCTGCTTTTTTCAACTCCCAATCACTTTCTCAACTTCGAATGAACTAGGCAATGAACTGAACTAGTTGAATAAACTAAAATGAAGAAAATTATTCTCTCAGCACCTGCAGAAGAGGCTATTACTGTCAAAAGCTGATTTAGCATTTCAGCATACTCTGGTCCAGGGGCTTAATCCACCAATTCATGCTTTCATTTTCTTTAAAACTTCAGCAGCAAACATGTGCTACTTGAATCATTTTTTAATTTAATTTAAATTTACTATAGTATAGTATAAAATTATACTAAATTTAAAATATAAAAATATACTAATTTAAATTTACTATAGTATAGTATAATATTATACTAAATGTAGGCCTTAGCATAAATTCCCATAATTTTACATTTAATTTTAAATAGGTTTATTTTAAAAAAGAAAACATACTATTTAAACTTTAAAATATTTTTAAAAATAATCCAACTTTTTTAATCATTGATTTTTATGCACTCTGATTCAGAGTCATGGGTCTGTTGAGGGACCAGGGAAATGGAGGGAGGCCATTGCTGCCTTATTGGGAGGGGAAAACTTGTAGGGAATGTTTATCAGGCTAGTTGGCAGAGGGGGTGCAGTGGGTCAAATAGGAGATGAGCTTTTGTTTTTAATGAAAAGAATCATGTGTTGTTATATTTCAGGTCTTTGAAACCTCATTCTGTAGCAGAGGTGCATCGTAATGACAAACTCAACAATCTGCAACAACAGTCTGAGTTACAATGTTCGACTCATTCAAGTCATTATTTATGCCACAATTTTCCCTTTTGGAGCCGCATTTAATGTCCTTGCCTTGTGGGTGTTCTGCTGCAAACTGAAAAAATGGACAGAAACCAGGGTGTACATGATCAACTTGGTCATTGCAGACTGTTCTGTAGTCTGCAGCTTGCCTTTCAAAGTTTATTTCTTATGGAACGACTGGCATCGTGACACGCTGTGCTTAACTATACAGTCTATATATTTAATAAATATGTCCATGAGCATCTACATTATCACCGTCATCTCAGTCGATCGATATATTGCCATAAAGTATCCTCTGAAGGCAAAGAGTTTAAGGTCACCATGGAAGGCAGCCCTTATCTGTGGGCTTCTTTGGGTATCAACGATAACTGGTCTGAACATAAAACAAAGGAGAGAGGAAACTTTGTGCTTTCAAAAGGTTTCCACAAAACCATCAACCAGTGTTCCATTTTTCTTGATCTTCGTTTTTTTAATTCCACTAATAATACTGAGCTTTTGTTCCATGCACATCATCAGGAGTCTTAAAAAAAGGATGATCACAAATCCACACGAAAATAAGCTAATAGAGAAAGCTATCTATATTGTTTCTGCAAATATGATTGTATTTATACTATGCTTTTCACCTGTCCAAATTGGGATGCTTGCTAGGTTTGTGATGGAAAAAAATGGAGTTAACTGCCTTGCAATCCAGAAAATTAGAACCTTTATTAATATGACTGCATGTATAGCAAATTCTAACTGCTGCATGGATGCCATTTGCTACTATTTTGTGGCCAAGGAATTTCAAGAAGCTTCTTCCTTTTGTAAACCCAAATCTCATCACTCTAAGACAAATGAAACCCACACCTCTCAGTTGAGGATATTCTAAATGCTGGTATAAAAATGTTGCAACACCAAAGCCAGAAGTAACAAGAGAAGCAATAGGCTTATCACACGTGGTATATTCACAGCTATGTTTCATCTCTGAAGATAAAATCACCATATACTACGCTGTTGTTAATTTTAACATGGCTTCCTGTATATACACAGCATTAAACAAATAACTGCTCTGACTGTACTGTAGTGCAAACATTGATGCATGAACTTTTCCAGGTTGACATCTTCTATTTGCTATCTTTCTGTCATGAATATAAATAAAAAGAATTCAGCTTCCTTCTGTCAGTTTCATTTAATGGGATTGTATTAAGCTGAGAGAAGAATAGAGATAAATTTTCTTTTGTTGAAGTTTTGAGAGAAATTCGGAGATCATTAATGCTGTAGATATGGGAGAAAGGCGTATTAGCAAGCATTATGTACCCGCACCTCCAGCCGGAACCTGCACCCCTGCCCCAGCCCTGATCCCACTCCGAACCCCTCGGTCCCAGCCCAGAGCACCTTCCTACACCCAAAACTCCTCATCCCCAGCCCCATCCCAAAGCCCACACCCCCAACCAGAGCCCTCACCCCCTCCCGCACCCCAACCCCAAATTTGTGGTGAGCATTCATGGCCCGCCATACAATTTCTATTCCCCGATGTGGCCCTCAAGCCAAAAAGTTTGTCCACCCCTGATCTGACCTCTTGTGCCTGTAGGAAAACCACGTTGACACTGAGCTTAAACAAGCAGCATCAGGAACAGATTCACATGGCTATGATGTAACCATAGTGGTGTATCGAATGGACTTCCATCTTGAACAGTCCCTTGCAAGTCTTCTTTCTCTCACAAGAGTCAGTATGGGAGGATTTAGGCTTCTTAAATCACAGAAAATTTCATCTTCCAACCTCACGGTCAGACTCATGCTCTTCTTCCTTCTAACTCAGCTCTATAAACCTTCTGTAAAGCAATACCCTTCTTGTGTATGTTGGACATGACACCGCCATTGCAGTCATCCTGGTCTCAACTAGTGTACAACTGCAACTTGCCGAGATCACCTGTTAGTGGTTCTCAAACTATGGGTCACCAGGGCTGGTGTTAGACTTTCTGGGGTCTGGGGCTGAAGCCTGAACTCCACTGCCTGGGGCCAAAGCCTGAGCCCCACTAACCGGGGCCGAAGCCTGAGGGCGTCAGCCCTGGATGGTGCGGCTCAGGTTACAGCGCCCCCCACCGCCCCACCTGGGGCTGAAAACCTTGAGCTTTGGATTTGGCTCCTCCGCCTGGGCGGGCTCAGGCTTTGTTCCCCTGTCCTGGGGTCGTATAGTAATTTTTGTTGTCAGAAGGGGGTCGCGGTGCAATGAAATTTGAGAACCCCGATCTAAATATTTCCTTATTTGTAACAGATGTTAAGAATAAGCCATAACTTTTGACACTGAAAACTGTTTAGTTTCCCTTCCTCAGCTGTTTTTAACAGCCATATTTCTGCTCTGTTTAACAGAGCTGTAATTGCTACTGCATTGAACACTCTCATCATAGTTATCACACGGACATCATGCCACCCAAACAAGGGCTATTGAAGAAGCTGAAATGCCATTTTTGCAAGACTCATCTGACGTGCAACTTCTTCAGCTATAGAACATCCTGCTGTCAATCAACCACCCAGATAGATAGAACTACTCACCCATTCAGTGTCATTGTCATCTACATGCAGCATCATCAGGTCATTCATTCCCTTTTGTAGGAGCCATGCGGCGCTTTGACTTCATTAGCATTGATCTGAAGTCGTATATAGTCTACCATTTTTCAATGCTCTTCCAGCATTCGCTGCTGTTGGTCAGTAGTCTCACCAAGTAAGACAAAATCATCTGCTGTTCAAGATCCTCTACAGAGAAGAATTTAAATTTCACACCTCCTACTCTGGCCTCAGTCAGCTTTGTCATGAGATAGTCTGAGGGACAAAAAAAAATGGACTTAAGAGCTAAGGTTATAAACATTTATTAACATATTTATCAGATCATTAGATTATTGTAGTTTTAAAAAATTGAATATCAGAAAATTTTCATTTCAGGTTATACTTGGAGGAAAAACACAAATATTTGAATATTTAAACATTAATAGCTACGGTTCTGCAAAATGTTTTCTCTCTGACCCTATATCAGTGGTAACATAGGAACGAAAGCATGTGATGTGATGTGGTGTTCACCCCACACAGGACTGGAAGGGGCTAAGGTGGCCAGGTAGCCCTATTAACTCCACAGGCTGCACCTGGAGGGGGAGCCAGGGAGCAGGGTAGGTTCAGCTGTGCAGGAATAGACGGGGCCTATAAAGCCAGGAAGTTGCAAACAGACAAGGGTTGCTGTTGGGAAAGGGCAGTCACTCCCTGGGAAGAGGGTGTGGACCTGGTACACCCAGGGGAAGGAGGGGAATCAGGAGTTCTAGGAAGCAGTCCAGGGAAGGAGCAGTGAGGGCTGGGAGAGGAAAGCCCCAAACTGCTGGGTTGAAGGTCCCTGGACAGGAATCCCAGGATAGTAGACGGGCCCGGGTTCCCCTACCTGCCACTGGGGAAGTAGCACTGGCAGAGCAATGAACGGGGAGACTGCCTGAGTCATTGTGGGAGTGAGAGAGGATTTGAAGGACTGTACCCCGAAAGGGGAGAAATGCTGAGTGACCTAGCCGGAGGGCTGAGCCACGAAGAGGACGTTGCAATTCCTGGGATGAGAGAGGAGCTGCAGAGACGGTGTGATGGCATGCAATCCCCAGAATGACCAAGAGGAGGTGCCACACAAGCGGTGAGTGGTGCACCCCGTGGCAGAGCAGGGTTCTCTTCCCAGCCCTAATACAAACTTTCTGGGCCCAAGGATTGAGAGATCAGAATTCTGTTCTCCTCTCTGCTACCAAGTACCTGCATGACATTGGGCCTGGGCGTAAGATCAGAGTTCTGTTCTCAGTCCTGGTACAAGCTTCCTATGTAACATTAGACAAATCACTTAACCTCCTGTTGCCTCAGTTTAAAATGTATTTGTACTAATTACAAAACTTTTGCCTCTACCTTTGAAGTCTGAATATGCTACATCTAGGGCCAGAATTTTCAGCCCGGTGCAGTTTCTTTGCACCACACCACTGGCATAATCTGGCCAAAATGATGGTTTAACTGGCTAGGGAGGATTAGCCCATTGTCAGATTGATCTGCCAATGACATAGTCAGCATAGGATTTGTATCATTTCCCATCCCTAGCATAGAAGAGAAAAGGAAGAGAGGACAGAGAAAAGGGATGTGGCCAACTTAATGCCACCGTGGCCTTTGGCTGTTTTTTGGTGCTCTGTAGTTGCAGCAGCCCAGAGTACATTAGAGCGACCAGCAAGGCTGCTCTAATATGTCTCAGAGGGTCCAGCACTGCACAGAGAAGCACTAAGATCACAGGACTGCCAGGGCCAGATTAACTCTCCTGTGGGCCCAGGGCTATTAGATTTTTGTGGGGCCCCTGGGGCTTTGGAGTACGGGAGTGGGCTCAGGGCTGGGGCAGGCGATTGGTGTGTGGGAGGGGCTGCAGCTCCAACTGGAGGGGTGGGGCCAGGGATGGGACAGGGGGTTGGGGTGCGGCAGGAGGTTCAGGGTGCAGGCTCTGGGGGGAGGTGCAGGAGGGGGCTCAGGGCTGGGACAGGGGGTTAGGGTGCAGGTGGGGGTGTAGGGTCTGGGAGGGAGTTTGGGTGCAGGAGGGGGCTCCGGGCTGGGGAAGGGTCCTGGGGTGCAGAGTGCAGCTATGGCTGGGAGGCGCGTACCTCGGGCAGCTCCTGGTTGGCGATGCAGCGGGGCTAAGGCAGGATCGCTGCCTGCCCTGGCTCTGCGCTGCTTTTCTCCCTGAGGTAGCCAGCATGTCCAGCTCCCTGAGGTGCCCGCTGCCCGTGCCCGCCCCCACAGCTCCCATTGGCCGTGGTTCCTGGCCAATGGGAGCTGTGGAGCTGGGGGTGGGGGTAGCATGCAGAGATTCCCTGAACACCCCTCGCCTAGGGGCCACAGGGGCATGCTGGCAACCCGGCACTCACAGCTCTAGCCCTGCGGCGGGGAGGAGGCATGCGGAGGCTCGGGGACCAATGTCCGGCCAGCGGCGCAGAGACTTGACGCGGGCCCGATGAAAAGAAGCAGCGGGCCGCTGTGGGCCTGCAGGATCCCCTTAGTCCGAGGCCCTGGGCTGCAGCCCCTAAAGCCCCTGCATTAATCCCACCCTGGGGACTGCAAGGGTGAGTTACAAGCCATCTTTACAGCAATCTTCCTGACTTGTGTTCTGTGCACTTTGGCCGTAACCAAGGTTCATAGCTTCCTTGGTGAAATGCAGAGTGGAACCAAAACATAATGCAAAAGATTGCACTGATGTAATAGACTCAGTAGAGGGCACCAGAGAAACATGACACCAAAGAGGAAGTTTTAAACTGAAACATACCAGATAAATCTGAGGAGTTCGTTTTATGTTATATCAAATTGTGCAATTCAGACATGACAGATTTACTGGTGATGACGTGATTGTATGGATCCAAGCCATGAATAATGGTCAATACCTGTTGGAACTTAATAATAACAATTAATAACTATAATTATTACTGTTGACAATTATTATTTATTAATTACAGAAGTGCACACAGTCCCCAATTGCACTGGGTGCTGAACAACTGCAGAGGAAGTCACAGTCCTGACCCAAAACTCTGACAATCGAATTTAAGCCAAGATACAACAAGCAAGAGAAAGGTGGCAGTAATAAGGTGTCAGTTACATAGACTGGAGGTATAAATCCACATAAATAAATAAATGCCAGCAACGTGATGGCTCCCATTTTGAAAGTGTAAAGATCAATTGATACAGGGGCTAAAAATCTTTCAGTTCATTTACACTCCTAAAATATTTGGGCCCAAGCCAATGCCCATTGAAGTCAATGAGAGTCCTTCCAGGGATTGATCAGAACCTTACACTTTTAAGGCCAAGTCTTCAGCAAAGCTCTCTTGACTTTACTGGTGTGATACTAGTTTACGCCAGCTAAGGATCTGACTGTTAAAGCTGTAGGTGTGCAAATGTGGGCATGTGTCACTGATTTGTGAATGCAATTCCAAAACTTGTGAGTAATTATGATTCCTTGGTTGGATCTGCCCAACTCGCCAAGACAGAGAACCTAAAATAAAATCTTAATATTAATATATGGAGATATACCTATCTCATAGAACTGGAAGGGATCTTGAAAGGTCATCAAGTCCACTCCCTTCACTAGCAGGACCAAGTACTATCCCTGACAGTTCCCTCCTCCTCCTCCCCCTCCCCTAAATGGCCCCCTCAAGGCTTGAGCTCCAAATGCTGGGTTTAGCAGGCTAATGCTCAAACCACTGAGCTATCCCTCCCCCTTCAGATGAGTACCACAAAAAATATAAACAAATACTTGGGAACATTTTAAAAAGCTGTATGGGGAACTGGATAGTTCAGATGTAATTGAGACATAGCCTTCACCTTCGTGTCATTGGCTCAACACCACCTCAAGTGGGTAGTGACCATAACATACCATCTGTTGGCTTTTCATTGTCCTATATGGAAAGAGTTGGTAGTTTCAGTCCATTTATCAGAGGAAAAGTAGCACTATCATAATTGACACTGTGAAGGAGTGTCCACCCCACATAGGACTGGAAGGGGTTAAAGTGGCCAGGTAGGCCTATTAATTCCATAGGCTGCACCTGGAGGAAGAGCCAGGGAATTGATTTCAGTTTCAGCAGTGCAGGAATAGACAGAATAAAACCAGGAAGCTGGCAACAGACCAGGGCTGCTGCTTGGAAAGGGCAGACACTCCCTGGGAAGAGGGAGGCGTCTTTGGAGGCTGCAGAGACATATAGGCTGAAGTCACTCCCTGGGAAGAGGGAGGAGGGAAGCCAGGAGCTGTAAAAAGCAGTCCAGGGAAGGAGCAGTGAGGGCGGAAGAGCGGAAGCCCAGAACTGCTGGGTTGAGAGTCCTTGAACTGGACCCCGGAGTAAAGGGTGGGCCTGGGTTCCCCTACCAGCCACTGGAGGAGTGGCACCTGAGCCAGTGAATGGGAAGCCTGCCTAGGACTGCTGAAGGAAAGACTTTGATATACCCTGGAAGGGGGGAACACTGAGTAACCCGGCTGCAAGGTCCTGAAGAGAGCGTAGCGGTTCCTGGAATGAAAGAGGGGCTGCAGACCAGAAAGAGACAGAGTGGCAGCATGCAACAGCGGGAATGAGCGTCGATCTGATGAGCTAATCCCCAGAGCAGCCAGGAGGAGGCACCAGACTAGTGGTGAGTTGTGCGCCCCATCACAGACACCCTTACTGACAACAGCCAGACCAGGGATAAACAGGACATTGCTTCCCCCGTGTGCAACCTCGTTCTGCTGCCCTTGCTTCTGGGTTTCTGAAGTACCCAGCCAATAATAATCCAGCTCAGGAATGTTAGTAGGCATTGAACTGCTTGCTGACCGCCTGCTTGTTCTGTGGCTAAATAAAAGGTTTTGTTTTCCACTGCTGTCAGTGTAGGACTTGCTGTTGCTGCAAAACATTATAGTTTTCCTTCCACAAATTAGTAAACTTCCCTTTGAGTTGATGACTGTGAATATTCAGTATCAGTTCCTTGCTGGGGGAAAACCATACTGCAGAGGGTTGAACTGATGTAATGGAATCAGTAGGAGGCACCAGAGAAACATCTGTCACTAAAAAGGAAGCTTCATGATGAAACATACCAGTCTGTCTGGAGGAACAAGAGGAGATTTGGGCATTGTGTCCTTTTACTTCGGAACTGGTGATGAAAGAATCATTGGGCTTGTGCCCTGAACAATAAGCAGCATCAAGTGGAACAGAATCTGAGTCTATTAAATGTACTCCATAGCATTCAGGTAAGCTAATCTGTGCTGAACCAAAGCTTTTCTTGTGGAGTTAATTAATTGTACAGTGAGCTACAAAGGAGCAGGTAACTTTTAATTCTTTCATCATCATTCTTATGCAATTTTCACTAGTGAATGTAGATTTGGGCCACAATGAGGTTTCTCAATTATTAGTAAGCAGGTTACTCATTTTTATTTTCAAGGTTAAAATGTCTATTAATCAGCAGTTAGGTCAGCACTTTAAAATTCTACTTTCATATATCGTTGATGGCACTTTTTCAAATGCGCTGTCTTTCTGAGGGTCTTGTCTCAACCTACTTTTACTCTAACTTTTGTTACCTTCTGTGCACTTGTTCTCCCATGCACTGAATCACTCTGTTTTAGGTTATATTTGCTGTTTTGTACTGAGACAAAACACATCATTCTCATTATTGATCATAAGTATGTGATACTTTGCACTTCTATAGCCTCTTCTGAATTGGGATTTTAAAGCATTTTAAAACCATAAATTAGTTTAAACTTGCAACACCCAGTGAGATGAGTAAGGGTGACTACCCCTATTTTATAGATGGAGAAATGGAGGCAGAGATTGTTAGTTCACTGGGGATAGGGATCCTCTTTTCATTGTGGGGCTAGTCAGTGCCTAACATTATGGGGCTGTGATTTCTCAGTGCTACTCTAGTGAAAATAATGAACAATAATAATGCAGTCTGGGATTTTCAAAAGAGCCAAAGGGAGTTAGGCACACACAACTGATTGTCTTCCAGTGGAAGTAAGACACCTGATTTCCTTTGGCTCTTTTGAAAATCCCATCCTAAAATACTAAAAATGCTAATTTTAGGAATAGCATTAACAGTTGAGATTTGGGATTGTAAATGTTGACGACAAACTGATGTATTAGCCTTATGCAATGCCTGGTCCAACAATGGTTCTGAAGCCAAGGGGAATCTCTGGACTGACTTCGGTGCGTGTTGGTTCCGGCCCTAAATCTTGGCCACTAAAAATTGCTTTGCTCTAACTGCTGTGGTCAGGTGGCTTAATTATTAATGCTTAACAGCTGTTAACTTTAAAGTAATGTGTATAGACTAATACACGGAAGGCAGATATCTTTCTTTCCCTAAATTACTCTCTAATGGACCACAAATTGAGTCCGATATGAGCTAGCATACCTAGCTGGCATAGCAATTAAGATAATAATTTTAAAGACAACAATAAACTATTCTAATTCTCAGACTGGAATTTCTCCTATGTCATGTTCCTTGTTATGGAAGGTTCAAATCACAAGAGAGATTATTTTCTGTTAGCATTCAAGTTCTTTTTCTGTAATTTTTTCTCTTTCTTTTTAAATTCAGTTTCATCCACCATTTATAGTAATGTTTACTGAACAGTTTGCTTTTCTTTACCAAGTCACATAGGGGCTAGATTGAGTAATCATCACAATTATTCATCAGTGAGCACTTAGCTGAGGAATGCCACTTAGGTCAATGAAAATGCTCACCACAGTGTGCGAGGGTTGTACAATCCACCCCTTAGCAAGTGTACTCAGATAGGGCAAGATTATGCCCCCCTCACACTGAGTAGTCCTTTACTCCATGCATACTCCCACTGAAGAGAAGTATGCCCCGGGTCAGGTACCCCTTGATGTGAGTACGGGTGGCAGAAGCTGGTCCTTGAACACTTAGGACCACATCCCAATGTCTTTACTCAACATCTGCTCAGGCAAAATTAAGTTCTTACTGACTTCCAATGGATAATTGTAGTGATCTTAGGTTATGTCTTAAGTGCAACAGAAGACCCACCACGCCAAGTCTCAGAACCCAGGTCAATTACCTTGGGCTTGCAGGGCTTGGGCTGCAGGGCTAAAAAGAGGAGTGTAGATATTCCCACTCAGGCTAGAGTTCAGGCTCTGAGACCCTATCCCCTCGCCGGGGTGGGAACTGCACTACATAGTTTCTCTCCTGTTTCCTCAAGGCAATTGCTTGTTGTCTGCTCTCAGTCTATTTTTCTGAAGAGGGGGCTATTCCAAATTTCACACCACCACCACTATGAGCAGTGTGTATATGAAAGGCAGAGAGATTTATTGGATCATACCAAGGATCTGGCTAACACAGTGCAGATTGTTGCATTTTTTCTGGGTTTTTTTTTTAATGATTTATTGGGGTACAGATAATGACATGCTCATCTCCGCTTTCCCCAGATACCTAAGTAGAAAAATACTTGAGCCTGAGTCTCATTTACACCAAGGCCCCTTTGTACCACTCTGGCAGTGTAAAGGGGCTCAAGGTGGGCACCAAATTACATTTGCATTAGTATTAAGGCCCTTTACACTGCCAGAATACTGTAACGGAGCCTCAGCATAACTGAGAATCAAACCCATTGATTGTAGTTAGGAGTTTTACCCGGAAAATGAATGAAAACTGTAAGGAGATTTGGTCCTTAATTTTTATAGGCCATGATACAAAGCACTGGCTTTGGGGTGCTGGTATCACATAAATACTGTAGCAATACAGTTGACTTGACTGCAATCTAAATTACTAATTCTCTCTGGATCGCTCCATCACTCTTCTTCTCTATGACCTGCCCTCTGCACTATCCCACTGTTGGTCTGAAACACCCACACAGATGTGTAATCCCTTGGAAGGGCCAGAGGACATCGCTTCTCTGTGCTAGGACCACTACAACGAACTTCTCCATTCCATTTTTGTGCACGCTGGGGTTCTCCAGTCACAGCTGTATGATGCAGGAAGTATTAAGGGCCAGATCCTCAAAGGAATTAAGGCATTGCTCCTCTCAGCATTGCAACACATAACCCCTAGGTGGCCTACTGCCTAGTGGAATCCTCAGCCCCAAGCTAGGTGTTCAGGCTGTCCAGACAATGTCTGGGCAGCAGAGCTAGGCACCTAAGAAAGGGATCCTTAGAAGCCAGCAAGCTGAGCATGGAGCTGCCTAGAAGGCAGCCAGGAGTGAAATGCTGAGGAAAGGGACAGGAAGAGGGGCCTAAGCGGCTGACATGGTGCACCTGCCTGACAAGCCAGAGATAGGCATCTCTTGCCACTCAGGATCCTCAGCCACAGATGCTCATCTGGAGTTAGGCACCTACGTCAGGTCAGCCTCTTCAGTAACCCATGCCCTAGCAGCTGAAACTGTCTCTCTCACTCTCTGCCTCCTGGTAATGCTCATTACCTCTCTCACACTCAACCTACATTTCCCTGTGCCCCCAGCTGTTGTTTTGTGTGATTGCTGTGCTGCCCTCCACCCCCGCCTGCCCACACACCTATTGGTAGTCTGCATCTCTGGCCCCCCTCCTGAAGGGTCTGCCAGGTATCCAGGCTCAAGCATGCTCAGAGCACATCTACAGGATTGGGCCCTGCTGACAAGACAGCATGTTCCCCTACCTAGTTTGAACATCCTGCTTCAAGGCCTCCAAGCAGCATGTTAGCTGTGCATTGGTGTCAGGGCTGAGGCAGCTTTGTGGCAGAAACTTAGATATCTAAGGGATTTAGGCCCCTACAAGGTTAGATGGTAATTGAACAGTGGTTTTGAAAATGTCAGTGGCACCTAAATGGTGGGCTTAGGAAACTAAATACCAGTGAGGATCTGGGCCTAAAAGTATAGAGAAGTGGGTTGGTCATTCACAAACTGCTGCTTAGGGATAGGATATTGGCTGACTGGATGTCACCAAGAGATTGGGTGTGAAGAGGCATATTGTTGAAGACAGGAAAAAAGAGGGGCTGTGTGGGTCTATTGAGAGTTTCACGAGTTCAGAAGAAAGGGTTGTATGAAATTCTCAAAGAGAGTAGGGTGAGAGGGTTGTATATTTATGCCACTTGGAGTTGAGTACCCAATACCTTTGGAAGTTCAGATACTGTTTAGATAAACTTCTTGCATTTTTGGTCCTTGGGAAATGAAAAAACCTTTGCAATATGATTTTGTATGAAACAGTAGAAGGTGGAATCACTGCACTGTAGTGCCAGGGGGCTGGGAACACCAGAGGAAACCTCTGGACCACTAAATGTGAATATTAGAAGAATAAATAAGTTGTAAATTAATCACCAGTGTGTTCTGTTGTATTTCATAGCTCATAATTCTTCCATTGCAGTAACTACTTAGGATGAACTGCAGCAACCTCACCGTCACAGCAGTGCAAGAAAAACTTAACCTTTTACAACTGATTATTTACATCCCAATTATCTTTTTTGGAGTTATATTTAATATCATTGCCTTCTGGGTATTCTGCTGCAAGCTGAAAAAATGGACAGAAACCAGAGTTTACATGATCAACTTGGTCATTGCAGACTGTTTTCTCCTCTTCACCTTGCCTTTCATTGTGCATTTTCACAGGACTAGACATCCCATAGATAAACTGTGCTATGTCATACAGACTATATATTTTACAAACATGCCCGTAAGCATTTATATCATCACCCTTATAGCCGTCGACCGATTCATTGCAATAAAGTACCCCCTGAAAGCAAAGAATTTCAGGTCCCCACTGAAGGCAGCTGTTAGCTGCGGATTTCTTTGGATAATAATAATAATTTATGCATACTTCAACCCACGATTTACTAAGGAAAGTGCAAACATTTGCTTTCGGAAAACTTCTGATGACCCTGCAGAAACTATACTGTTGTCAAGTATTTTGGGTTTTTTTATACCACTAGTAATACTGAGTTTTTGTTCTATTCAAGTCATCCGGTGTCTGAAGATGAAGAAGAACATGAGTCCACCTGAAGAAACATCAATCCAGAAGGCTCTCTGGATTGTTTCTATGAACCTGAGTGTATTTATCATATGCTTTTTACCTTTTAACGTCGGGCTACTTGTTAGGTATGCAATGGACGCAGCTGGAGCTGCCTGCTCTTTACGCCGCAATGCAAGCCTTTTTATTCGTGTGGCTGCATGGGTAGCAAACTCGAACTGCTGTTTGGATACGCTTTGTTATTACTTTGTAGCCAAGGAATTTCAGGAAGCTTCTTCTCTGTTACACCCTTTTAAATCTCTGACGTCTAGATCAAATCAAAGCCAAATCACAACCACAAATGCGCTAAGTGATCACAAAAAAATGCATGATAGAGGGGCGGATCCACAGCTGGTATAAATTGTCATAGCTCCACTGACTTGCCATAAAGTCTGTTATTATCGTGGGTAATAGTCACAAAAACTTCCTCAAAGTGTACCTGAGTCTGATCTCACTTATACTCATCTTACAGCATTCTGACTCGAGTGATTTCAACAAAATTACTTCTGATTTATACCAATGTAACTGAGATTCCAGTCAGGATCAATGTCTCTCTTTGAAGTCTCTCTATGCATATGCGTATTTTATTATTGACATGCTTTCCTTTGCATATACAGCATTAACTGGCTAACTACAGGAAGCTTTCTCGCATCAGTACAAGGGTCAGTTAGTTTCTTGTACTGCTGTTTGTAATAAAACCGATGCAGTATCAGAATGTAAATACTGAGATGTGTATATTGGGTTTGCATAATTTACAATATGCTATTTTCCTTCCTGCTGCTCTCAGGCAAACAGTATACATTTGAAGAATGAAGCTGCCATCAATCTCAATTAGCAGAATTATCACCAACACTAGTCAAATACTGGTGTAACCCCCCCATTCCTCCCTGGGTGACTCGGGAGCAGGCAACACTCACCTATGTGCCTGGGTGCCTGATGTTGTTGACATTAAAGGACATCCTGAGTATCCCAGTGGTGATGTTGAATAGGTGGGAATCCTCTATCCACCCCTTTGCTGCAGTCCCTTTACTCCTAAAGGAATTTAAATTTAGCAGTGCCTCCACCTACTGGCCCCTGTACACACTCAATGGCATGCCTTGGGAACCTCCAGGAATAAACCTATTCTAATAATAATCAGTGGCATGTGTCTAAGTCAAAGCCCCTGCAGGCTCTCAGCAGCACCTCCTGGCTTCCTAGCAGCAGCTCCTGGTATGGACAGAACCCCACACCAGCAATCTTGCTCCTTTCCCCAAAATGGCATCCACCACCTCTCTCCCTCCACTCCCTGGAAGAGGAAGTGTCTCACTCTTTCCCCAAGGCATCATGGGAGTTGTGGTCTCTAAGGCTAAATTGCAGCACACAGGATCTTCCCAACTGGAACACTGCCAACAACGTTCAGAGGTCCGTCTAGTAAAGGGAGCCTACACTGCTGATATGAGAACAAGGCTCAATTTCTGTGGAAGAAGTTTTGTGTTAATCTGGTGCCTTGTACAATTATGGAGGTTTTTCTCCCCTGTTTGTAATAATAATAATTAAAGGGTCTAATATTCTATGAAATGAGGGAGATGTGCAAAGTATTGTGTGTAGTGTGACTTGGAAAATTATATGAAGTGAAATAGCAACAATATGCATAAAAAGTGAAGAAATGAGACTATGATCTCACGGAATGAATTTCTACAGAGTTCAGTAACAACCTTATAAGGGTAGTCTTACAGTGGGAGAGGAAGGTGCTCTCTGCTGCCATCATCTCATGACCCGGGAGCAGAGCTAGTATGAGCGTACTTCAGTGGCATTCACTATGCCAGTGTGTTCCTTTGAACAATTTTTGGTTATTCATTTCAGTTTTGGATGTCGGGGTAATGAAATGTTCCTCTTATTGTGTGATTAAAAGGTAGCTAAACTGTACTTAATACACCCTGAGTGAGGGGCTCACCAAAACCACAACCTCAATTATGTACCCCTGTGAAGCGGCAGCAGCATGTGGCCATGAGCTGGAGAGAAGAAGTGGAAAGGGGTTCTACTTCGTAGGAAGGAAGGAATCCTTGGTGGTGTCGACTCTGCTCAAGGGTTCTAAATGCCCTTCCTCCACAGTAAATGATGATAGCATTGTGAAAGATGATGTGGATGTGATTATAGCAGTGGCAATGATGTTCAGGGGTTCCAAGGTAAAATATTTAGTTTTCCCAAGTTTCTGGTTGGATGCTGAAGCCAATGGTGCGTGTTAGTTTTAAGAGGAGCCCCATGATATTTAAACCGAGCTACTGTTGCTTCTGTTAGCACCTCATAGAAAGGTCACTTGTAGAAGGAATTTGTTTAGGGAAGTCCTATTGCCAGTGTTATACAGGAGGTTAGCCTAGATGATCACAATGGTCTCTCTGGCTTTATAATCTATGCAAATTCTAGCCACCCTCTGGAGGAGGGTCATATTCTGCCACCCTTATGTTGAGTAATAGTACTTTGCTGCATGAGTAGTTCCATTAATCATGCTAGCACTACCTCTGAAGTGAGGCACTAAGTCAACGTGAGGGTGACAGAATTCAGCCCTAAGAGACTGATGGAGGAAAAAAGCGATGATGAATTAGCAATTGGCTGAATGAGCATGGTGTGCAAATGAAGGTGCATTTTACCCTAGCTGCGAAGTTAGGAGCTGTTGCCGACTTCACCAAATGTCAAGTGTGGGCCCGTATGAAGTTTTGGTTCAGACCCATGTCTAATTTCTATTTGAGAATTAATGGAGCAGTGGGTGTGAGCATGTGTAGATGGGGCATTGTGAATTATTATTTGGGTTTCTTTGCTTCCATCATCTGGTGAAGGAAAACTTGACTCCTCTTGCTGTGTAGGAGCCTAGAATTGATTACATTGTGCATGTTACATGGCATTTGAGTGGAAAACGATATGATGAATGGGCTCAGTCAGTGAGGGTGAAAGTCAGGCTCATTTGCTTGAGTACAGCAAGCCCGTTGCAGTGAAACATTCCCAAGTCTATTTCCAAACTGTAATGCTGGAGCCAGCAAGCTACTTCGTCTACGGTGCAGCCTCCGGAGGTGATCAGGGTGCATTGTGGCTCACCATCCATAAGAATTAACAGGGGGAGATGCTGATATAACTCTGTGCATACCCAAACTCACCCATATAACGATGAGTGAGGCAAAGTACTTAAGCATGTGAAACGTCCTATTGCCTTCAGTGGGGCTGCATTGGTGCTTAAATGCTTTGCTGGATTGGGCCTGGGAAGGCTTGAAAAAGAAATGCATTTGGGAGGCATACAAAAGAACGCAGACCTTCATCGGCACAATACCCTTACCTTTAACCTCTCAGAATACCCTGAATGACCTCTCAGGAGGAGTGTCAGCCTGTGTTAAAGACAGTAGCACCTTTTCCATAATAATATCATTGCAGCATCCACATGGCCATTCAATTGGATTAAAAAATAAGGCTCTAAACTCTGATGCTTTAAGGAAATAAGACACCACACTCACCAATCAGAATTTGGGAGAAAAGTCCCCTATGGGCAGATTATTCTAGCATTGTCTGCTACTGGGTTTCTTGACCTTGCACTGCAACATCCGGTACAAGCCATTATCATAAATAGGATACTGTACTAGATGATCTACCAGCCTCACCACTATGCTATTTCCTATGTCCCATGCGTCGTCTCCTCTCTCTATAGCATCCATGCAAGGCCAGACATAATCTGACCCTACATTAGAGGTGGGCAAAGTGCAGATACAGAGCTGAACGCTTTCAAAGGCCGAGTTAAAGCCCGTCTTTGTTTGGAGCCTCTCTTCACCAATCTGCCTGCGCCTTTCCTTCAGCCCGTTATTTAATAGACAGCTATTGCCACACGAGGTCATAAACATATTGTATAAAAATAGGCAGTTATAAGTAGCTTGACCTGCGTCTCTAAGAGGATGAATGTGATCAAGGTATTCACTTACATTTAACATGAGCCCAACTGCATCCATTTTAATTTTTTTAAAAATCAGTTATTCCCTGCACCTCCCACCTCCCCCAAGAGCTAACAGATGGTATTTAGTCACTTGCAGCAGGTAGTTATCAGTGAGGGTCACGTTTTCAACCCAGTGCAAAAGGCTATCTGCCTCACTGCCTTTTCATTGATTAGTGGCCAATGGTTAGTGCATTCCTCAAACTGGAAAGAAACAATGTAGGACAGGGGTGGGCAAACTATGGCCCGCGGGGCTGGATCCAGCCCGCCAGCCATTTTAATCCAGCCCTCGAGCTCCTGCTGCGGAGTGGGGTCTGGGGCTTGCCCCACTCCGGCGCTCCAGTTGGGAGCAAGGTCGGGGGGCTGCTCTGCGCAGCTCTGAGAAGCAGCGTCATGGCTCCCACTCCGGCTCCTACATGTAGGGGCAGCCAGGGAGCTCAACTCTGCATGCTGCCCCTGCCCCAAGCACCATTGGCTGGGAACCGCAGCCAATGGGAGCTGCAGGAACAGTGCCTGCGGACGGGGCAGCGTGCAGCAGAGCTGCCTGGCCGCGCCTCCGCGTAAAAACTGGAGAGGGGACATGCCACTGCTTTTGGAAGCTGCTTGAGGTAAGCGCCGCCCGGAGCCTGCACCCCTGAGCCTCCCTTTGTGCCCCAACCCCCTGCCCCAGCCCTGATTCCCCCTTCCGCCCTCCGAACCCCGCCTACACCCCGAACTCCTCATCCCCAGCCCCACCCCAGAACCCGCACCCCCAGCTGGAGCCCTCTTCCCCCCCCCCCCCCCCCCCCCGCACTCCACCCTGCCCGCCCCAGCCCGGAGTCCCCTCCTGCACCCTGAACTCCTCATTTTTGGCCCCGCCCCAGAGTCTGCACCCTCCAGCCATCTCCCTCACCCCCTCCTACACCCCTACCCCAATTTTGTAAGCATTCATGGCCCTCCATACAATTTCTATACCCAGATGTGGCCCTCAGGCCAAAAAGTTTGCCCACTCCCTGCTCTAGGAGGAAGAGGGAAACACAGGAGAGGCATTGTCACTTAAGCCACACAGTATCCTTATTGCCCATTGTGCAGGGTGTGTCTGAGTCACAATGTCTCTGGGGGGGGGGGGGGCTCTCCTTCAGAGGTGCTGTTTACACGCTATCACTTAATCAGGGCTAAAAGCACACAGTAGCCATCTATGCATAGGCAAACTGTAAATTTAAGCTTTATATATGTTTGCAAAATCAACAAAACAGTTGAGTGATGCAGGTCAGCATTTGTAAACTTTTCTCTTGCTTGATGATTCGCAGCAAGTAGCCGCTCCATCCTATTGAAAAGTTTGGGCCAAAAATATAATGGGAGTTAGTGCAATGGAGTCAGGTGAGAGCTTCAGAGACAGCGCTGCCATTGGGCAGGAAGTAAGTTTAACACATAGCAAAAATGTTGGGAGGTTAGTGACTGTGTGGGTTTTTTCTTTTTCTTTTTTAACGTCAGAGTAATTGGCAATTGATTCTGTGCACAGAACACTGGGCAACATCTGTTGGAGCAAGAAGGCCCCTTTATTGTTGTGTGGAGGCTTTTCTTGCAGTAGTTTTGTCCACTGCAGGTAACTTTTTCATTTTTTATCTTGAGCCTTGTTTTATTTTCACCTGTTGACTACAGTGCTGCAGTGCAGTTTGTTTCCTTTCTTTTGAGGGCATGAAGGGGGCATGGGACAATTAATTTGAGGCAGTTTGTGTGATTGATGCAATATTTAGAAGGCACCTTCTGGGTTTGTTGCATGTTTTTATACACCTTAGACTGCACTGGTTTTCTCTGACTATGGGTTGGATCGGAACACCCTTCCACAGGGCCCCAGGAGATGGGTTATGATAGCCCAAGGTACCTGTAACTTCAATTTTGTTTAAGGGCCCACACCCAGCCAGCATTGCACCAAAAACCAAGCACACTGGCCAGGATGGAAGCAAAGTTACAGTGCGGGGGGAGGGGCGGAAGTGGTTGCTGAGTCATTGCCTGTTTCACTAAGGATCCTTGACACAGACAAAAGCTGATCTCACCTGGTGTAATGTTACCTTTGCCCTCCACTGTCCCTTGGGTGCTTCGTCCCTCTGTGGAGCAGGCCATGGTAACATAAACAGGTAGAATTTGCACCTCCTTACAGGAGAGTGAATCTAGTTCTTTGGTGTAGTTTTAGGGCTGAATTTCACTGCGCGTTCTAGGTGCTCAGCACCTTTGAAAATCAGGCCATTTTTACATGCTTATTTCCTGTGCTGTTTTCTAGTCATTTCCCTTTCACACTGACAGAAAAATAATTCTAGCACTGCAATATTACCAGCAAAGACTTAGGGCCACGATTCCCAGTTGTGTTGCCTGTCTCAGTGTACATTTATACCTTCATCACTAAAAGCCCCTGACATTCTGCTTTTCAGCACTTTGTGTGGCTAAATGGTATTCTCCGTTCAATGCTTTACCGCAGACCACTCTTTACCATGGGAACCTTTCATTTTTCACAGAGCCTGGTTCATAATATCAAACATTCTGGTTTTCAAAGGTGACCTGCAAAGAACAAAAAATGACTGAAAATTAAAAACTAGTTTGTGCGATACCAAGGAAAACCAGCAAATAGCAGCTGGTTACAAATCTAGGGCTCCAGTGGGGCCCGGGTCTGCAGTAGGGATAGAAAGCGAGGAATTTTGCTCCTCGCCTCAGCTGCTCTTTTTCCCACTTCTTATGCTTCCCCTCTGCCAATCAATCATTTTTCAGCATCTGCTTTTCCCTTTCCACAGAAGATTCCTGAGGCTCAGGCTAGGGAAGAGGCCAGTGAGGATGAGAGAACAGAAGAAGGGGCAGGAAACGGGGGTTTACGGGGGGAATAAAGGGTAGATGGGTAAAAATGAGATAAAAACTGACACTGAAAGAAGCGGGGCGGGAGATACAGCCACATTTTGGAAAGAAAAGGACAGGAGAGAAGGAACCCAAAATGGCAAACGGTGGAAGAAATAAAGCAAGGGAAACAATGTCAGTTCATACGTTCATTATCAAAATTTAATGCCAAAAAGATACAATAGGTCAGTGGTCTCCAATCTTTTTATGCCCAAGATCACTTTTTGAATTTATGGGCAACCCAGGATATACCCTGCCCCTTCCCAGAGGCCCCGCTCCCTCCCCAAAGCCCCGCCCCACCCACTCCATTCCCCCCCGTCACTCGCTCTCCCCCACCATCTTTCACGGGGCTGGGGCAGGGTGTTGGGGTTTGGGAGGGGGTGCGGGCTCTGGGCTTGGGCGGAGGGGTTCACAGTGTGGGAGGGGGCTCTGGGCTGAGCCTGTGGCAGGGGGTTGGGGTGCAGGATAGGGTGAGGGGTGCAAGCTCTGGGAGGAAGTTTGGGTGCAGGAGGGGGCTCTGGACTGGGGCAGAGTGTTTGGGTGCAGGAGGGGGTGTTGGGGTGCAGGAGAGGGTGCGAGGTGTGGGCTCTGGGAGGGACTTTGGGTGCAGGAGGGGGCACCGGGCTGCGGCAGAGTGTTGGGGTGCAGGAGGGGGTACAGGGTGCTGGCTCTGGGAGGGGGGTTCAGAGCTGGGGCAGGGGGTTGGGGTGCTGGGTGCTGGCTCTGTGAGGTGGATCAGGGCTGGGGCAGAGGGGTAGGGTGCAGGAGGGGGGCTCAGGGCTAGGGTTTGGGGTGTGGCCTCCCACCGGGCAGCACTTACCTCTGGCGGCTCCCAGTTGGCGGCGCAGCAAGGCTAAGGCAGGCTCCCTGCCTACCCCGGCCCCACACCACTACTGGAAGGGGCCAACGTGCCCCTGTGGCCCAATAGGAGGGGGCGGACAGCACATGGCTCCACGTGCTGCCCCTCTCTGCAAGCACCGCCCCCCGCAGCTCCCATTAGCCATAGCTCCCTTTTCCCGGCCAATGGGAGCTACGGGGGCAGTGCTTGCAGGCAGGAGCAGTGCACGGAGGGAGACCCCTGCCCCCTGTCCCCAGGGCCGAGGGCGCCTTGGCTGCTTCCGGGAGTGGCATGGGGCTTGGACAGCCCCGTTGTGCTGCCAGAGATCGTGATTGACTGGGAGATCCTCTAGGATTGAACAGTCGATTGCGATCGACTGGTTGGTGACGACTGCAATAGGTGACTGCATACATAAGGAATGGCTGATTCCATAAGTAAAGAGTACTGTGTGAGCACCCCCCCACTGACCATAGCCCTGACCCATGTATCGGTACACCTGTACGATCTGCTAGGCTCAAGGGCATTCTGATCACATTTAGTGCCCTGCTCACAGATTGCACCCAGACTGTTTGTGCCTGTCAGCCAGTCCTAGTTTTGGGCAGGGAGGAGGGGAAGGCTGGAGAGACCCTGGGCAGTTCCTTACTGCATGTGGGCAAGGAGGGAATTCTTCAGCCTGCTAGCTAGGCTGAGAGGGCTGCTAGGCTGAGGGGGCTGCTTTGTCTCTCCTGCGCTGACTGGTTTGCCGGTCAGCTTAGGTGCCAGTCCCCCTCAGCCAGCCAGCTCCCACATTCCATGCAGCTGCTCTGGCTCCTCCCCACAAACTGTAAGGGACCCTACCATTGGGCCTGTTGTATTAATTTTGATGGGCCCAGTGAGGCAAAGGTGTTACCAGGCAGGAACCTGTAATTGTCCAGCATTGTACAGTTGTAAAAAAGGTCAAGGGTTGGTATACAGAGACCTCAGCCTGCTTAGTACTAGGGCAAACACCCCATTAATTTTTTCCACCTTTTGTTAGAAGATACAGAAAAAGGGAAATCAGTTAAAGAATTTGAAATGTAAAGTACGGGAGTAAGGGTTTCATTTTTAGCACTTCCCCACCCCGGTTATCTGGAGAGCATATTTAGACAGACCCCTCCCCCATGTCTGACAGACTTTAAGATGGTACAGCATTAACTGCCCTTTTGGGCGAACAAGAAGCAGATGGCTGGAGCTGGAGCTGTTGCTGTTGTTAAAGTCCAAAACTGTTTCCTAGAAGACAAAACCACACACACACACGAATGAAAAGGTAGAAAATCCAGTCTCTGGCATTGACTCACACTTGCACCTTCACTGCTGGAAAAACACAGGCATCAGATGGTCTGATCAGCCACTCTGAGACCTGGCAAACTTGTGCCAGCATGGGGCTGTTCTGGGCATTGCTTCTAGATGCCTCTCTGGGTACAGGTGTACAGCACTGTTGCAAAACATACAGTTTTGGACACCTAAGCCAGACTCTTGTTAGACAGATGGAAAAAGGAGAGCGGGAGAGAGAGGCGAAATGAGGTAAGGAAGGAAAAGGGCATGGGGGGACAGGGCGGTGACAAGAGTCTCACATTCCAGCTGTTTGGGATTTAGCCAGAGCCGGTGAGGGTGGGGTGTCATCTGGTCTGTTTGGTTAGAACAGTCCTCAGGGTTAGGTTGAAGGCAGCACAATGGTGTCATGCTGGCTCCTGGGGTTCAAGGAGATGGTGAGGATGGCAGCTATAATGGTGCAACTCACTCCAGTGTTGGTTGGCTGTCAGCTTCTTCTCCTGCTAATTTCCCCCCCTAAAGTCTTCTCGTTTAAGGTTGCCTCACGGAAATGATAAGATGTGCCCGATGTTCAGGAGGTGGAGGAACAACCTGTATTCCTTATTTCCATGGCAAAATACCCTTCAATTTATTATAGCCCCCATTGGGTTTTTCTATTACTCACCTATTGTTAGTGTCTTAATCAACTGCTCAAAAGAGAGTGACAGACGTTATCCAAGAAGAAGAGCTGGCTATAAGTCATGATTCTAAGTTTCCCTTCTGGTTTTCTACTTTGAAGACAGCTCATGGGTTTGAACCATTCTTGCCTGAGTTTGCAAACCCTCATTTACTCAGCTAAGTTTCTAAACTATGGAAACTGCTGTACTCAAATGGCAGATGTGGAAGCGTCTCTTCACAGCTTCCTTTGTGCCCATGTACATCTGAAGCACTGGAGAATCTTCCTCACTGTCTTCTGGATTGTAGAATTTTCCAGCTTCTGAGAGCACCCTGGGGTTGTTTAAAAAAAAGGCAGCTTTATCACCATTTCAAAAGTGAACGTTTTTAATAGTCTCTCAATCTCCAGTATTAATTAAATCAGTGGCAATTTTTGGTTGTTTAGAATCTTGCTGAAGAAGAAAGTTTTTACTAAGTTCTGATTAGTATTTTAAGTATCATATGGAAGTTGCTGTTCTGGTGGATTGTATATGTTTGCTGTCTGTATTCATACAAGACATGTGGAATCTAATAAAGTTGAATTGAATGATGAGTGGAATAGCCCACCCCTTGTTATTTTTTCTCTAATTAGGCCTAGTTTCCAACAGCTCAAGTTTGGTTCTTTAATTTTTGTGCTCACTCCCCCCCCCCCCCCCGCCCCCGAGCCCAGGGCATGATTTTAAACCCAGTCCTTGAATTAGATCAGTATGTCTTTTTGTTTGGAATAATTCATCTGTCTCCCTTTCACGCCTTTTGCCATCAACATATGTTACAGGTTATTTATTGTGACATTCTATGATCTTTCACTCACCTCTTACAGTGAGCTTACAATTAGGGTAAATGTGTAGGTCCAGTTGTTACAATAGCACTCTAGTTCATTTGAACCATTGCACTCTTATATGATTGTCCACCCTGAGTTTAAAGAAAAGCACCAGCCTGTTAAACAAGCTTCCCTCTTCCCCTCTGACAATTTCTACAACATAGGTCCATGTGGTCAATGCAAAAATATCAGGCATATCAAAAATGAGGGGATGGTCTAAAATAATAGAATGTATTGACACATAAGCAGAGGCCACGGCACATATTGCATTATTCATTTTCATATTTAGTGTATTAAGGTTCCCTCAAATGGGGCTATATTGGCCCTTTAAGGCCAGAGGAAGTGTCAGGGACAAGGCTACCCCATTCCAGGAGTGCTGCAATAGAACCTTGAGAATGACAGAGGTAGCCACTGAGAGAAGAGAAGTGGTTTTCTGCTAACAGTTGGCATCTGGTGTCTAGAAGCAAGACTGGAATGATTTAAAGGTGAAATGGAAGAGAAGTAAATTCTCAGCTCTTATGGGCAGGGACTGTGTGTTTGTATCTTGCTTAAAACACAATGACGCACTGCTCTCAGTTGTAGCCTCTAGATACTACTATAATTTTAATAAATAATAGGATAATATTTTAGATTTAAAATATAAGGGACAATGGAAAACATAAAAATGTAAAAAATCCCATACTTTTGTCTACAGTAAATCTAAAACATAAAGTAGATTGAATGTTAGCACTGGAAAATCAACACATGCTGAATGGAGTCTTGCCAAAATTAAACACAAGTTGAACCAATCACTGATTTACATTACATGTACAGAGAGAGCAAGCCCACTGAAGAGAAACTGCCACTTTTAGATATTCCATGCAGTGTTGTTGGTTCCAGATAAGGTGGGTGAGGTTGGGCCAACATCTGTTGATGAGAGAGAGAGAGAGAGACACTTTCAAGCTTACACAGCGCTCTTCTTCAGGTCACAAAAAAAAAGACAGTAGTGTCTGTGATGCTGTATGGCATATTGGAGAGACTTTATGGTATTGTTGATACCCAATATTCTAAATTTGCAAGGAATCCAACCAGATATGCCATGTAAGGCAGCTACGAAAATGTTATAATTTGCCAAGTATGGTGTTTATATGTTTGTATCACCTTTGTATTCTGAATTATAGATATGTATGGTATATCTGTATTTCAAAACTTGTGCTTGTACAGACAGATTGGTATCAGCAGTGCCTAGCCTGTTCAATGGCCCATCAAGGGTTATCAACTGTACAATGAACCCATTGAAAGGAACTAGGGGATATACCTTATGAGTCAGCAAGGCATGTGGTATGCCTGTGGACAGAGAACTCTAAGCCGTTTCCATGCCATATGCTGAGGCAGCAGGGACACAGGACATACAAGCCACATGGCAAAAGGAATATAAAAGGCAGCTGCATCATCTCCATTTTGTCTTCATTCCTGCTTCTTACCTCTGGAGTGATTTTTTCTACAAAATGAAGCTCTCAACAAAGGACTGATTGACCCAGCCAAGCTTTGGACGTGTTCCAGAGGGATTTTCAAGCCAGCAAACTCACCAATACTGCTAAGAACCTGATGTATGGACTTTGAAGTCTCTGTATGTATTTCATTGCTTTATCATTTAACAACTCTCTTCTCGTTCTTTTTTCTTTATAATGAAACCTTTAGTTTTAGACACTAAAGGATTGGCTGGCAGTGTGGTATTCTGGGTAAGAGCCAAACTAATATTGACCTGGTAACGTGGCTGAACCTTTGGGGTCAGAAGATTATTTTGTATAGTGAGCAGAGTTTTTAAAGAACTTCTCATCATACTGGACCTATGTGCTGAGTGGGAGCCAGAGAACTGGAATGCAATAAAGAGGTCTGTGTGATTTCTTTTTTAGCTTCTTGATAACCAGTGTGGAGGACCAGGAGCAGTTTGTGACTGGTTGCGGAGTCTAACTTCAGTGTTGACCACATTTTGGGAGAATCTGCTCTCCTTTTTGCATTGGACTGCCCTGACCTTGGCATTTTCAGTGAGGGCTGCCCCAGGCACCCCGGGTAACAGTGTCTTGTTCTATTCCATGTCTTTAAAACCTTCTGTCATAACTATAAAGGGAAGGGTAACAGCTCTCCTGTGTACAGTACTATAAAATCCCTCCTGGCCAGAGACTTCAAAATCCTTTTACCTGTAAAGGGTTAAGAAGCTCGGGTAACCTGGCTGACACCTGACCCAAAGGACCAATAAGGGGACAAGATACTTTCAAATCTTGGGGGGGGGGGGAGAAAGGCTTTTGTTTGTGCTCTTTGTTTAGGGGATTGTTCGCTCTTGGGACTGAGAGGGACCAGACATCAATCCAGGTTCTCCACATCTTTCTAAACAAGTCTCTCATATTTCAAACTTGTAAGTAAACAGCCAGGCAAGGCGTGTTAGTTTTCCTTTGTTTTCTCAACTTGTAAATGTACCTTTTACTAGAGTGTTTATCTCTGTTTGCTGTATTTTGAACCTGAAGTTAGAGGGGAGTCCTCTGAGCTCTTTAAGTTTGATTACCCTGTAAAGTTATTTTCCATACTGATTTTACAGAGATGATTTTTACCTTTTTCTTTAATTAAAAGCCTTCTTTTTAAGAACCTGATTGATTTTTCCTTGTTTTTAGATCCAAGGGGGTTGGATCTGTATTCACCAGGAGTTGGTGGGGAAAAGGAGGGAGATGGTTAATTTCTCCTTGTTTTAAGATCCAAGGGGTTTGGATCTGTATTCACCAGGGAATTGGTGAAAGGTTTCTCAAGGCTTCCCAGGGAAGGGAATTAGCTTTGGGAATGGTGGCAGCGGACCAGATCTAAGCTGGTAGTTAAGCTTATAAGTCTTCATGCAGGCCCCCACATTTGTACCCTAAAGTTCAAAGTAGGGAAGCAGCCTTGACACCTTCTTTTACAATAATGGCGTGTAATGATGGCACACACAACTGCAGCGGCAACAGCATGAAAATGTATGAAATGGTTCAGCTTATTCAACTGATAATTTACATCCCACTTTTCCTTTTTGGCATCATATTTAGTGCCCTGGCTTTATGAGTATTATGCTGTAAACAGAAGAAATGGCCAGAATTCTAAGTGTACACAAGAAACTTAGTCATGGCAGTCTGCTCTCTGCTCTTCACTTGCCCTTCAAAATCTTTTTTCAAAGAGAGGAAAAGAAGCACAATACAATGTGCTTAATCTTAGAATCCATTTATTATACAAATAGGCCCAGGAACATCTGCATTGTCAACCTTGTAACAGTTGATAGATACATTCCAATCAAATACCCCCTGAAAACGAAATGTTTGCGGTCCCTCTTTATGTCCGCTTTTGTCTGAGAACTTCTTTGGATATTAAGAACAAATGCTACTTAAGTAAGTATTGCGACTGCCAGCTGAAGATGACTTCTGCTTTCAAAAACATTTTAAAAATCCCTTTAAAAAAAAAGTCTTTGATCTTTAGTGTTTGGGGATTTTTTTACACCATTAATCAGCTTGAGGTTTTGTTGCATATAAGTTAAGGGGAACTAGGTTATGCAGGCATGGAAGTAGCCAGTGGAGCCCCAAGAGTTATATTAATAGGATGGCCCTTTTGGAAGAAGGCTATAAAAGTTACTGACCCTGCATAGAGCTGTGGTAAAAAAATAAAAAATTAAAAAAGCTTTTGTTCTATACAGATCATTAAGACACTTTTGAAAAAAAGAGAAAAAAAAAACAGATCTTTGTGTGTGAGAAAAAGTTAATCCAGAAAGCTGCCTGCATTTTTTCGGCAAACATGATGAAGTTTAGGGTATGTTTACTTCCTGTTAATAAAGATCATTTTGTTTGGGTTGTAATGGACTCCATCAGTGCCAGCTGCTCTGTAATAGAAAATGTTACAACTTTTATGCACCTCATTCAGAGCAAACATTAACTGCTGCTTGGATGCCATTTGTTATTACTTCGTAACCACAGGATTTCAGGACACTTAATTTATGTTACACATTTTTGAAGGCAAGGACAGCTCAAGGCCAAGACATCCTATTATACATGCACTAAATGCTAGCAGGGCCGGCCCACAACATTTTGGCACCTGAGGCGGGGAGCTCAAATGACGCCCCCGTGTCCCCTCGCTTGGGCCAAAACTTTGAAAGGTCTCAATTCTGCTTTCTTCCTGTTCTACTCCTCTCATGGTACTGCTCTGCTACCGACCCCAATAAAGGAGAACTAACAACTTAAAATGCCTTGTTCAAAATTTTTAAGTAACACTTAACTTTCAAATGCCTGAACAGCAAATGTAACTTTTCTTGTCTGCATAGTAAACACTGGTATTTTTATCTGGTTGAATAATCAAAGTGGTGCTTTGTGCCTTCTTGGTTGCAAAGATTTGAACTGCTTCCTGAAGGTCCACATTCTAGGCCAGCTCATGCTCTATTGAGATGGTTGCAAGGCCGACCAGCCTCTCCTGTGTCATTGTGGAGCGTAGATGTGTTTTTATTAACTTCAGCTTGGAGAGGCTGCGTTCTCGTCTGGCAACTGTTACAGGAAATGTTAGAAGTATGCGCAGAGCAACAAAAGCATTTGGAAAGAGAGTGGTCATGTTATTTGTGCACATATGTTCCAGAACAGCCTTTGGAGTTGATCCTGCTGAAATGTATCTTGAAAGGGCTTTCAGTTCATCACCTAAATCACTCGCATCAATATCGCGCATGTCATCATGTGTCAACACTGTCTCTAGTGCCCTGCATTGCTGGTGTAGGTCTTCTTCAGGTATAGTGAGGAGTTTTGGAATATCATACAACATCCCAAATATACTGCTGTGTTCCTTGAGCTGCATGAAACGTTCTTCAACTGACTGTATTGCACAATCTAGCACCCGGTTAAAGAATTCAACTTTGAATTGTTGTTTGGGGTCTCATGGGATTATCCCGTGCCTCGTAATCAAAATGTCTTCTTCTTTGGTGACTCTTGTATTCTTGAATGGGTGGGAAAATAGCTTCAGTGTGAAGTTCCTCTGCCAACTTCTGTGCACTCTTCAGAACGTTTTGAAATCCCTCATCTGACCGGTAAGAATGTAGGTATGACTTGGCTTTGTCCAGTTGTTCCATTGCTCCAGATATATCAAGGGCAACACCTTGGAGTCTCTTGCTTACAACATTTTTTTCAAACAGTATGTCATGCCACAACACTAAGCCACACAGAAATTTGAAGTTATGTATGTTTCTGGTGATTCCATTTCGCTCTGCCACAGTTATCCCATGAACAGTTCCTGTCATAGCATTATCCTCCATAATGGCAACTATGGCATCATCTATCTTCCCAATTTAGTGTTTGATAGGCTTTATCGCCTTCACTCGACTGTCCCATCGTGTGGCACTCAGTGGTTTCAGTGTCAGAAAGGATGTTCCCAGATGTTGCTTCAAAATTTGCGATTGATGAGTTGATCCAGTGAAAAATACATAGATGCTTTGAATTACTTTAAAAAATTCAGCAGCCTCACTAGAAGCTGACGCTGTATCACTGACCACCAAGTTTAATGAATGAGAACTGCATGGGACAAAAAAAGCTCGAGGGTTTAACTCTCGGATCCGTGTCTGCACTCCCCTGTTCTTTCCTCTCATGTTGGCACCATTATCGTAGCCCTGATCTCTCATGTCAGCTATCGCAATTCCCGTATCTTCCAGCTTTTTAAGAAGCACATTTGTCATACCAGCTCCTGTAGTATCATCAATGTCAATAAATTCTAGAAAATGCTCTCTGACAGTCACCATTGAAGGCAGGGCCGGCTCTGGCTTTTTCGCCGCCCCAGGCGAAAAAGCCTCCGGCCGGAGCCCCCGGTGGGGGCTCCGCTCTCTCCCCAGCGGCCGGGGGGAGGGCGGCTGGAGCCCTGGGAGGAGGGCGGCGAGCCCCGGCGGGGGCTCGGCTCTCCCCCCCCCGGCAGCCAGAGCGCCGCGCCACCGCCCCCCTCCAGGTGCCGCCCCAAGCATCAGCTTGGGTGCCTGGTGCCTGGAGCCGGCCCTGATTGAAGGGACATTTCCACTAGGTTCTGTTGTTGTTACAAAACGCACCATTAAAGTCATTTGTTCCCTATGGCTGATGTCAGGTGTGCAGTCCAGAATAACAGAGTAATATCTTGCTGACTTCAGATCTGCCACAATCTTCTGTTTGACTCTTGTTGCCAGTAACTGTATGATCTCATTTTGAATTGTTTTTCCAAGGTAGTGGTGTGTGTACATTTCTTGGGTGGTGACTCTTCTTAGATGCTCCTGGAGTACAGCATCAAACTCAGCCATCAGCTCCACAATTTGAAGGAAGTTTCCATTGTTTGGCACATACAGGTAATCTGAAGTGCCACAAAGTGCTAGGTTTTGGGTAGCAAGCATTCTTACAATGACAATGAGCCTTTTCAGAACATTTTGCCAGTAAAGAGATTCTGATGCAATCTTCTCTTGATGCTGATCAGCTATGGTGGCCTTTAACCTTAGTCTCATCTCAAGCTCTTTCCACCTATGGAATGATCTCTGGTGATTTGCTGCCTTCTCATGGCATGCCAGATTTCTAGCCAGATTTTTCCAGTCCTTTGTTCCTGTAGAACCCAATGTGGCTGGAACATTAGACTGGAAGAATTTGCAACAAAAACACTATGCAGCATTCTGGGTTTTTGAGTACATAAGCCATGGCCTCTCCACTTTGTCACCATTGGGGATTTCATGCCAGTAATGTGTTGGATGGAAACTTCTATTTTCATTGTCTTTGGAGAACATGAAGTTTTTCACTTGCTGTGGCCTATGCAGTACAAGGAAGTCCCTCAGGCTACTGCTCAAGTGGATCCACAGTCCTGGATCGTCTAGACTTAAGGAACTAAACTCAGCAGCAGCTGTTTCTTGCGCCTCCACCACACTCTTCTCTGATCTACACTTTTCTTCAGGAATGTGCATGGTTACATCCATTTGAGATGGAGATATGGAGGCTGCAGTAGCTGCCAGGTCACCTGCACTCTGACTAACTGGAAGATCAGGCATCTCCTCACCACTCACATCCTCATTGGGGCCGGAAGGCTCACCATGAACATTTGTGTCTATGTATCTCAGGAGAGCTCCCTCCTGCTTAGATAGAAAAGCTTCCTTTGCTTTCTTTCTTTTTCTGAATGCTGCCCCAGAGGGGCATTTTCTTCTTTCACTCATGACTGCTGTTCTGTGCCAGCTATAGTGGCTCTCAACACTCAAATGAAGGGGACAAATAAGCAGGCTGGTAGCAGGGCCTGAGTGAGGGAAGATATCAGCATCTTAAGGGCCTAACTAGCTCCTACTACTTCAGTTGACTGCCTGTTCTCCTTAAGTGGGTTCAGGGAAGCAGCAGGAAGCTCCCTGAGAAGCTGGTGTTAATCAGTCCAGGCTCCTCCTGGGGGTGCTAGAGAGGCACATAAGAGGCTCCTCCTCCTCTCTCTCGCTGCAGCTCCTGCTGCTTTCTGTTATTCCCTCTCACCTTTTCTCCTGCCTGCCTGTTATGTCTCTTGTGCCCTCGTTCCTCCAGCACAGCACTCCACCATCTCTGCATCTAGAGCAGAGAGAATACATATGCACCAGCAGACGACAATTTTCTACACTCTGGGTCCTAGTGGCGCCCCCCTGCTCCCCACAGTCTGGCACCTGAGGCGGCTGCCTCAGTTCACCTCATGGTAAGGCCAGTCCTGAATGCTAGTCTAAAGTAGCTGTAATATATTATTTGCAACTAACATTGTTAGTAGTAACCAAGCTTACCACGCATAGAGCTGTGTGAAACTATCAAGTGTTGCTTCATGGATAGTCACATGAGAAAACAGTTTAAGATGCAAAATAACAATCTTTCCACAATTCAAGTTAGAAATTAAAACAATTTTTAAATGTTACTGTTTTGTGAACTGAAAATTAGTGATATCTTTTACAATTTCTGCCATTGGTGAGAAATATTTTGCATAGTTTGTACTGTATGCTACAGAAATTGGGGGGGGGGGTGTAATATTCTTTCATGCACAAAAGGCGAGAGGAAATTAGGTCTGCCCTGAAAATATACCTTTAAACAAATGTGTGATTGCAAATCAAGAGTCAATATAGTCAGTTGCTAAACTCTAGTCATATATTAGGAGTATGAGAATTGATCTCAGACACTGTGATATGATGTTTGTGCGGCTTCTTTATTGCAATTAAAAGTTGTGCAAGAAACTAGCATGAATTAAAGAGCTTAATGAGGGTACATGGACTGCATTTGTGAGAATTACATGTTGTTTTATATGAAAAACTGTAATATAGCACCAGCATCTGTTGTCCTTCCTTTGGCCACATTGAAAGATCCCTTACTCAGTGATGATCATATTGAAATGAAACTACTTGTAAGGTGAGATATGTTGGGATTCCCTCTGAGACCTTCTTCACTTAGCTTATCCAGAGCACCTCAGCCAGTTCAGGGAGAACACTTCATCCACTTACCTGGGCTCCAAAACCTCAGTTTGACAGCAGCTCGTCACTCAGGTTACTTTATCAGGCATGTAACAGCTCTATGCCCACACTGGCTCTGGCCAGATACAGGGCTTTAGGTAGAGGGTGAGACCACAATTCCAAATCACGTTATGCCCTACACAGTTTATATATATTTTTTCCTACCTACTAACATATATACTTCTTGAATTAATTGGTTTGGACATCGTATGGATCATGTATGGACCAATCCCTTTGCAGATCATGTAAGGCTCAATTGCTTACATCTCACTTTAACCACATTTCAAGCTTATCAGTTCAGTATCAGCTAGCCCAAAAACATCTGCTCCAGCACACAGAGTGCCACATCCTTGTTTACAGTTCAATCTTGCACTCAAATCAAGCTGTACGCAAGCAGGGCCAGCTCCAGGGCTTTTGCCGCCCCAAGCAGCAAAAAAAAAAAAAAAAAAAAAAAAAAAGGCCACGATCGCGATCTGCGGCACTTCGGCAGCAGCTCTACCGCCACCACTTCAGTCTTTGGTGGCAATTCAGCAGCTGGTCCTTTGCTCCGAGAGAAAGTGTGGGACCCGCAGCCGAATTCCCGCTGAAGAGCTGGACGTGCTGCCCCGCTCCGTTGGCCGCCCCAAGCACCTACTTGCTGGGCTGGTGCCTGGAGCCGACCCTGTACGCGAGTTTACTCATGCCCAGCAATACTAAGCTACAAGGCTCTACTCAGAGTGAGGGTGTTAATAACCAGCTCATAATTAAGTGTTGGTAGTCAGATAGTATCAGGATTGGAGGACATAGAAACCATGCCACTGAATGAGTTTCTGTGAAGCTCCATCCCTATACATCTGGATACTCAAGTGTCTGAATTGTGAAGAGGATTCATAGATTCTAGGACTGGAAGGGACCTCAAGAGGTCATCAAGTCCAGTCCCCTGGATGAGACTGAGTGAACGAATGAGGCCACAGGAGATCTCTCCGAACCCCTGCACACCTTACAGAGTAAGCAGAAATGGGAGAGGATTCTTACAGTTGTTTCACATGATTATCAAAAAGGAATGTTGCTTCCATGATTCCCATGCTGGGAATGCAGTCAGACAGTGTTATTGCTTCTCGGCTGTTATGACAGTCTCATTCAGAGACAGGCCCCTTGTCCAAGCTGAGGGTGGCTGTGTGTTAGGTCAAGTCAGATCTTCAGCAATTACATTTTATACAGCTGTCCAGTGGCTTGTGTTCATGATCATAACAGCTCTCCACACACCCTCTCCATGATCCTTCAGAGACATTCTGGCTAAGAATATCTCAATGTCTGGCAAGCAGTCACACTAATTTGTACAAGGGATGCTGCAAACATCTGCTGCAACTCTTTGCCACAAGTACCTGGACAGCAAGGGGAAGCCAATCTCCAGTAAACCTGTGCCACAGTTGGCTGTAACATCTTTGCAAAAATAAACAGCGCTTGGATTTATAATGAAGCCATCTGATAGCAGGAACATGCCATTGCTGGGGGCGAAGGCAGCAGGGAAGCTGAAACTGGAAAAACTGCAAGGAAGCCCTAAGCACCCAATCCTGCAAACACTAAATTATGGTCTTAAAACCATTTAAGTCAATGGGAGTTTTTCAATGGATATCAAGTGCTTTTAGATCAAACCCTGTTAGAATAACATTATTGACTTCAGTCATGGAAAAGGTTCAGTCATGGAAACTCCCATGGCTTTCTTAGGCCTGGTCTACACTAGGCTTTTATGTCGAATTTAGCGCCGTTACATCGAATTAACCCTGCACCCGTCCACACCACGAAGCTATTTAGTTCGACATAGAGCTCTCTTAAATTCGACTTCTGTACTCCTCCCCAATGAGAGGAGTAGCGCTAAATTCGAAATGGCCATATCGAATTAGGCTAGGTGTGGATGGAAATCGACGCTAATAGCTCCGGGAGCTATCCCACAGTGCACCACTCTGTTGACGCTCTGGACAGCAGTCCAAGCTCGGATGCTCTGACCAGCCACACAGGAAAAGCCTCGGGAAAATTTGAATTCCCTTTCCTGTCTGGGCAGTTTGAATCTCATTTCCTGTTTGGACATCGTGGCGAGCTCAGCAACACTGGCAACGATGCAGAGCTCTCCAGCAGAGATGGCCGTGCAATCTAATAGAAAGAGGGCCCCAGCATGGACTGATCGTGAAGTCTTGGATCTCATCGCTGTGTGGGGCGATGAGTCCGTGCTTTCAGAGCTGCGCTCCAAAAGAAGGAATGCTAAGATCTACGAGAAGATCTCAAAAGCCATGGCAGAGAGAGGATACAGCCGGGATGCAACGCAGTGCCACGTGAAAATCAAGGAGCTGAGACAAGGCTACCAAAAAACCAAAGAGGCAAACGGACGCTCCGGATCCAAGCCCCACACATCACGTTTCTACGAGGCACTGCATTCCATCCTAGGTGCGGCCGCCACCACTACCCCACCACTGACCGTGGACTCTGAGGATGGGATATTGTCCGCGGCCGGTTCCTCATCGGACATGTTAGCGGACGGGGAAGATGAGGAAGGAGATGAGGAGGACGAGGCAGTCGACAGCACTGGCACCGCTGATTTCCCCGACAGCCAGGAGCTCTTCATCACCCTTACCGAGATCCCCTACCAACCGTCCCCAGCCGTTAGCCCAGACACAGAATCAGGGGAAGGATCAAGCAGTAAGTGCTTTAAACATCTAAACATTTATTTTTAACAGAACTGGAATATTTATAATATTAACAATGTGTTTTTCATGATTTCTTTGCCTTAGGCGTTTAACTATTTAGTCCCAACTATTTAAAAAAAAATCAAACAATGTCCGGTTTTTCATGATTCTCCAGCCAAAGACGCTCCACTCTTTACTTCCTGCCAGTGCAGCTACACCAAAATACGGTCTATATGGCCGGGGATTGACGCGAAATCCTCATGGGAGAACTCTTCGTAGGTCTCGTGGAGGTACCTTTCCAGCCTGTTCATCAGGTTCCTGGGTAGGGCGATCTTATTTGGTCCCCCATGGTACGAGACGTTTCCCTGCCACGACACAATCAAGTATTCTGGGATCATCGCACGGCAGAGCATGGCAGCATACGGCCCTGGTTTTTGCATGCTTTCCCTAAGCATGCGTTCCTTCTCGCTGTCCGAGATCCTCATGAGGGTGATGTCGCTCATGATGCCCTGTTTGAATTAGGGAGGGGAATGTTAGTATTGGGACTGCTTTACAGCCACGTGGTGGAGGGAGAGGGGCAGCATACAGGGATCTTTCCCTGGGACAGCCGCGAGGGGGTGGGACAGAGGCAGAGTTCATGCTAGCCTGATTGCTGCCAGCAGAGACTGGCATTGCTTTCAATGTGAAAGGAGGCCAGTGCTACTATTAAAGTTTTAAGCAGCCACAAGTCTACGGCTTACCATGTTTGCCTGCTACAGAAGTTCAGGTGTCCTTCCCCGCTTCTCAGATCGGCAGTGCAAGACCCCAGGCACTGAAAGCGAGGGCCGAAAATTCGATCTTGTCCTGATTGCGCATGTGAGAGGTGCAGTGCATGGTCTTGTTCACAGAGAAAGACTAGGTTCTTTGTTCACAACAAAATTTATCTGTCTCAGGAATTCACTCCCTTTTTCCCATTCCCACAGACACATCTGCGACTGTCTCCCAACCCAGCCTGGCATCACACTCCCAGAGGCTAGCGCAGATTAGGCGGAGGAAGAAGAAGACGCATGAGGACATGTTCTCAGAACTAATGGGCTGCTCCCAAGGCCAGGCAGCCCAGCAGACACAGTGGAGGGAGAACTTGTCCCAAATGCACCGAGCAATCATGGAACGGGAGGAGAGGTGGCGTCAAGAGGACCAGCAGGCGACTCAAATGCTGCTTGGACTAATGAGGGAGCAAACGGACACGCTCCGGCGCCTTGTGGATGTTCTGCAAGACCGGAGGCAGGAGGACAGAGCCCCGCTGCAGTCTCTCTCTAACCGCCCTCCCCCGCCACCAAGTCCCACACACCCCTCACCCAAAGTCCAAAGAAGGAGGGGCGGCAAGGGCAGTTAAAACTTTCAGTCAACCCCTGCAGACTGCTCAAAATTTGAAAAGTCCTTTCCTACCCACCTCACACAAGTTCCCCCCCCCCTGTTTCATGTGTGGTTCATAATAAAATATTCGTTTCTGTTAATTACTGTTTCCATGATTTTCTTTTGGAGGAGAGTCTGTCTGAAGGGGGGGGGAAGGGGCTTGGTAATTGGACAGGACAGTCACCTTTAGCAGGGTACAGAGGCGGGGGCAGGTCCAGCATCAGGACACATACACAGTGCAGTCACTAGTTACCCTGGTCAGTCTGGGAGGGGGTTTTCATGTTCTGTGGGGGGGGGGGGTTGCTCTGTGACTTTGTGGCGGGGGAGGGCAGTTACTGATCTTATGCAGCGGTCCTTATCCTGGATCACAGAGCCACGCAGCAGGGGATCTGTAACCCTCCTCCCCCTGCCAGAAAGTCACCTAGCCGACACATACATGCAGTCCCGCCCAGGAGTGCTGGCAGGCTCCGTTGAAACAACCAGTCCACCACTGCGGAGCCTGTCATTCCTGGAGTTTAGAAGCATCATTTGCATCAGAACACTAAACCCGCCCCCCGCCACAGTCTGCGTCCCCGGTTTAAAACATTCCCGCGAAAACAGTAATAAAGACAACGGTGTTCATTAACAAAACAGAACAGATTTTATTTTTTGAGAAGGGGGTGAAGGGGGTATGTAGCTGGAGAGGATAGTCAACATAAACTGGGTAAAGAAACGGGGGCAGGTTCAGCTTCTGTGTCCACAAACTTAACAGTCACTGGTTACCCTGCTCAGTCAGAAACCTAGCTTTCAAAGCCTCCCGGATGCACAGCGCATCCCGCTGGGATCTTCTAATCGCCCGGCTGGGCGTAATCTGAAGCCAGGTATTTGCCTCAACCTCCCACCCCGCCATAAAGGTCTTCCCCTTGCTCTCACAGAGATTGTGGAGCACACAGCAAGCTGCAATAACAATGGGGATATTGGTTTCGCTGAGATCACAGCGAGTCAGTAAGCTTCTCCATCTCCCCTTGAGACGGCCAAAAGCACACTCCACCACCATTCTGCACTTGCTCAGACGGTAGTTGAACAGTTCTTTTTCTGTGTCCAGGGCGCCAGTATAGGGCTTCATGAGCCAGGGCATTAGCGGGTATGCTGGGTCCCCGAGGATCACTGTAGGCATCTCCACATCCCCAAGAGTTATTTTGTGGTCCGGGAAGTAAATACCTTCCTGCAGCCGTCTAAACAGACCAGAGTTCCTGAACACGCGAGCGTCATGAACCTTGCCCGGCCATCCGACGTTGATGTTGGTAAAACGTCCCCTATGGTCCACCAGTGCTTGCAGCACCATTGAAAAGTAGCCCTTTCTGTTAATGTACTGGCTGGCGGTCCGGTCCCAGGATAGGGATGTGAGTCCCATCTATAGCCCCACTGCAGTTTGGGAATCCCATTGCAGCGAAGCCATCTATGATGACCTGCGCGTTTCCCAGGGTCACTACCTTTGAGAGCAGTACCTTAACGATTGCGTTGGCTACTTGCATCACAACAACCCCCATGGTAGATTTGCCCACACCAAAGTAGTTCGTGACTGACCGGTAGCTGTCCGGCATTGCAAGCTTCCAGAGGGCTATGGCCACTCGCTTCTGGACAGTCAGGGCTGCTCGCATCCGGGTGTCATTGCGCTTCAGGGCAGGGAACAGCAACTCACAAAGTTCCAGGAAAGTGCCCTTCCGCATGCGAAAGTTTTGCAGCCACTGGGATTCATCCCAGACCTGCAGCACTATGCGGTCCCACCAGTCCGTGCTTGTTTCCCAGGCCCAGAATCGCCGTTCCACAATATCCACATGACCCATTGCCACTGTGATGTCCTGGGCGCTGGGCTTGTGGTTTGACAGTTCTGTGCTACTCTCCGACTTCAGGCCCTCACGGCGGTGCCGTAGCCTCCTCGCCTGATTTCTCTGCATCTGCCTCAGGGAAAGGTGTATGATAAGCTGCAAGGCGTTGAGAACGGCCACAACTGCAGCGATGGTCGCAGTGGGATCCATGCTCGCAGTGCTGTGGCATCCGCGCTGTCACTGATCAGAAAAGTGCGTGAACTGATTTCCCGCCGACGCTTTCAGGGAGGGAGGGAGGTCGGTAGTGACGGACGGATGACGACAGTTACCCAAAAGCACCCTCTACACATTTTTTTACCCAGAAGGCATTGGCGGCTCGACCCAGAATTCCAATGGGCAGCGGGGACTGCGGGAACTGTGGGATAGCTGCCCACAGTGCACCGCTTCCAATGTCGACGCTTGCCCCGTTAGTGTGGACTCACAAAGTCGAATTACTGTCCTTAGTGTGGACACACACGTTCGACTTTGTAATATCGATTCCACATATTCGATTTAAGTGAAATCGAACTACCCTCGTAGTGTAGACATACCCTTAGAGTAGAAGCGGTGGCCCGGTGTTATGTTTAACATAGAGCAGTATATCCAATAAGTCAGTACTGACCTAAGCTCTGATGAGTGTATTTTTTCTTACCTTAGTGATAACACACTTCGCTGATTAATTCCTCAAAAGGTACCGGTGTACTAATGTGACACTATAAGCCACTAGAAAGAGGCTCAGAATGCAAAAGTGGGAGTCAGAGTCTAAACACACTAAATATGCAGTGTATTTTAATAGGGTCCAGCTGTGAAATTTGGATCTGTGTCTGGGTTTTGCTTACAGGCACAGACTCCCTCAAACACTCAGGATTGTTCAGCTCTGAGGTTTTGGTTTAGGTCCCTCTACATACATTGCAGTACTAAATTTTCATATATATCTAGTTACAGTCTCCTCTGTAAAATCCCAGCCATTAGGTGGTGAAATAATCCTTCAATGTCTCGTGTGTTTCCAGTGCACAAAATATTTGCACCCATGAATCTAGTTGCAAGTTTTTTCAGATTACTTTAGGGCTAGATAGCTACATAATTCCACAATTTTCACACTACAAATCCACCCTCCACACCAACTTTCCACTGCTAAAGACTCTCTCTCAGATCTCTGCCAACTGTCTCTGTAGTGAGAAGGAGCTAAGAAGTGGGTCACACATACATAATCAGTAGCAGACTTCATAACAATGCTGAGTCACACAGTTCTGTAACTCATCTGTTGATGCAATAAGTCTATGTTTTCTGAGCCCGCAAAACTGTCACATCCTCTTTTAATGCATTGAGAAACAGACTGCAAGGGATATTATATAACTACGTAGTGTTTATTAAGTCCCTACTGTAGCAAAATTCGCTCTGAAGTCAGAGTTTTGCCACACAGTCTCAGGGTGTCTGCAAACAGTAACTGGGAAAATAGTCCAGCTGTGCTACCTTTGAAATATAATGAGCAATTACAGTTTAAATATCAACAGTGTGAAATATTTCATTGTTGCTCTTTTTAGCAGAAACAACCAACCTTCAAAAATACTTTAGTTCATTTCGCAGTACTAGGGCTTTGGGAAACAATAAAATTGGGGGAAAGAACAGCTCAAAAATTCAAATTTTGCACAGTGTGCAACTGCTACAAATTGGCCGTCAGAACCCTGAAATTTCATGGGTTTTCATTCAGAAATAGGAGTATTTTATTCAGCTTCAAAATTCTCATGTTAGTCCTGTAAAGAGCAATTTTTGCATCAAACCACAGGACATTACAAAACTTCATGTTTCAATGTGAAAAAAAACCCACAAAATTTCACAAACAGCAACAACGTTTTAAGACCACCAAAGGACTCAATAAACTGGTGACTACTTTTTGCACCTGGTAATTAGCATAGACAGACCGACAGGCTGTTAACATGTGCTAATTGTGGCTGCACACCCAGATGCAGATAGCTCATAAAAAGGTATTTGGTTTGGGGATGTGTTTTTTTTGGCTCTGCTGCTGCCTGATTGTGTACTTGCTTTTCCAATTGAGGTGACTGACTGGTCAGTTTGTAACTCTGGTATTCATAACTCTGAAGGTCTACTGTAGTATTATTATGCAGTTAAACACTAGCACTGGACAGCCTCTTTTTTTTTTCATCTATTTTTTTTCCCCAACTGAAAAAGGATTGTTTGACCTAAACAAGAAATTTTTAATACAGCTGACACTTTCCAGGATTTTTTTTTTAAATGAAAAATCGGAACCTGAAAAATCAAAAATCTTTTCAATATAGAAAAAAAAGTTAGCATTTTGTTTTTTCCTTACAAAAAGTGAAATTTTTTTACTAAAACTTGCATTTTTTTAACCAAAAGCAGTATTTGAAAATTGGAAGAAAAAAAACAAAACAAAAACACTTTTTTCAAAAGTCAATAAAACAAAATATTTTCAAAGTGTCCCAGGAAAAATAACTGGCTTTTTTTTTTTTAAACCAACTCTGCTATGTACAGATGTAAAACGGCACCAGACTGTGCCTTGCTCTTTCATGGGTTTGTAGATGGCACGGACATAAAAGTACCCTTGCAAGTTATATAGCCTGTGTATGGGCCAGGCACAGTTGCGTACCCTAATCGCAGAAGAGCCATTAGCAGCAACAACTTGGAACTATACAATTTTTATATTTTCTTTAAGGGAAAAATTACAAAATAAGTTAAGGGCATCAAATTTAACTATAAAAACTGCTTTTGTTTAATTACTGAACAGAACATTTCAGCTCTGCGTTCAAGTATAATTAGAGCTGGAAAATGTAATGCTGAGTACACAATAGAGGGCAGTAACAGACTCACCATATCTGTGCAGGACGGTGGATGTATAACATACACAGAGAACTCATGAAAGAGGAAGAGGGAAGTGTTACTAATGGAGTAGTGTTGGGCTGTTTTTGTTCACATCAACCATACAGAGTAGTTGCCACATTACTGTCTCTCAGTTTTGTGTGCTGTGGCACAGACCTTAGAACATCTGACTCAAGTAAGTCCTCAAGCCTTGAAGCCTCTCTTGCGATTTGTTAATCATTTAGTGGATGGCAAACGAACAGGTAACTTTTAATTCTTTATCATTGTTTTGGCGTTATCTTCCCCCATTTCACTAGCTCTGTGTTATAATGACTTTCACTGTCCTCAGTGATATCAGGAAATAGCTAGAGGGAAACAGATTGAAAGCAGACTTGAGCCTGCTCACTCTGAAAGTTTTCTGCATTCTGTACAATGACTAGGCAGCGTTCAGACTAGCTGCTGTGCTTGTTCGGTTTTCACTCATTTGGTGGGTTGGTTTGGGTGTCAATTCAGTTTTTTCTTAGTCTGCCTTTCATTTTGATCTGTGCTTATTTTTTTCTGGGCTGTAAGTGGGACTGGGGTAGGGAATCACACATCTCCTCTCCCTAGGGCCCACCCCCATCTTACGGGAAATGAAGCTCTAGATAAGTTTTGCATGCCCCCCCCTTTTTGGGAACACCCCTGGAAAGGGGTTCTCTGGGACCAAAGACAGATTGGGCTTCCCTAGCCCTGTGGCTCTAATGGCTGCCTAAGGGCTGTATTTGGAATGGAGGATTTAAAATAGTCCTCCGCCAGGAGCGTTCTGGCCCCTGGAGAGCCATAGAAGTTGTGGGTAGAGCCACTGCTCATTCAGTAGAGGGAACTCTATTCCCTAGGAAACCTCTGCTTTGAGAGTCTCTCAGAGCTTTTTGCTCCGTAGAGCAGTATTTCTTCAGGAGTGGGTGCCCAGTGACACGGAGGAGTCCAGCTCCATGTACCATCAACTGACAGACCCACCAGAATCTCTAAGTGCTTGTTATTTAGCAGATTGCTGTGCTGTTTCTGAGGCAGAGACTAAATTAGATTATCCTGGCAAGTCCCACTGCATGAAAGAGAAGGCAAAAAAGCCTATATTATCATTCCATGTAGGTAGAGAGCTTAGCAGCAAAGGACCCTGAGTGGGACCTCTCGGTGCTTCCACCAAATAAGCAAGGAACTTGCTAATTAAGAAGATGACTATGAGAGGGAGCCTGGGGGGAAGCAGCAAACAGACCTTCCACACAATCCCTCCTCGAGTATTTAAGATTTAAATTCATACGTTAGGAGAATGACTAGTTTTTAGATTGTAAACTAACTTCAACTTTGTTTTAGCTCTTTGAAGCACCAGCACCATTAACGTGCTGTAGAAATAAATAAATAAATCATTGTGATTTTCCTGTATTTCATCTCTAATTTAAAATCTTCTTTTCCAGTAACTGTGCATCAGAACAAACCCAGAAATGAACTGCAGCAACAGCAGCATCAAAGTGCCCGAAACTTTTCATCTCATTCAGCTGATAGTGTACATCCCAGTTTTCCTTTCTGGAATCCTATTTAATGCTCTGGCTTTCTGGGTGTTTTGCTATAAACTGTCTAAATGGACAGAAACCAGAGTGTACATGATCAACTTAATGATTGCCGACTGTTGTTTGCTCTTCACTTTGCCCTTCAAAGCATTTTCCCACAACCATGCGCTGCCCCGAGATAACAAGTGCTTGGCTATAGAAGCTACATATTTTATAAACCGGTACGCAAGCATCTATATTATCACCATCACAGCTGTTGACCGATACATTGCAATAATGTACCCCCTAAAATCAAGGACTCTAAGGTCCCCGTTCAAGGCAGCTGTCACCAGTGGATTTCTGTGGCTACTAGTGATAAGTTTTGTTTGCTTAGCTGAAGTATTGGAAGAGCAAGAAAACCATGGGATTTGCTTTGAAAAGTGTTCCACGGAGCCATCCAAAGGGGCATTAGCCTTTAGTATTGGGGGATTTTTTATACCATTAATCATCTTGAGCTTTTGTTCAATTCAAATAATTAAGAAGCTTGTGAGAAAGAAGAAAACAAATCCACATGAGGAAAAACTAATCCAGAAAGCGATCTACATTGTTTCTGCAAACATGGCTGTGTTCATAATATGCTTTTTACCTGTTAATATTGGGCACATTGTTCGGTTTATAGTTGATTCCACCAGCACCAGCTGCTCAGTAATATACAAAGGTAATGTATTCTTGCACATGGCCTCAATCATAGCAAACACTAACTGCTGCTTAGACGCCATTTGTTATTACTTTGTAAACCAGGAATTTCAGGAGGCATCGTCCATGTTACCAAAGACAAAATCTGTTAAGTCGATGTCTAATCACAGCTAAGGCTCATCTCTCCATTTGCCATTGGATAATATAAAATTTAGGTAATATATATGTGACCTAGCTCACTGCTTTCCTTTCCCCAGGGAGGGAACATAAAAAAGCAGGACAGTTAGTCCTCCCTATCAAATCTGCTCATACTAATCTTGAATGAATGGGTGAGAGTTTCTTGATGGTGCATATTGAAGATTGGATTTTCAAACTCTAAGAAGCCCAGGATACACAATTACTGCACATTCGGATTGGAATTCACATGCAAAAATAGCTAGTTAAATGCTTGTCTAACTTATCTGCATTCACAAGTGTGATAATTGCACAACTGCACACATATTTTTGTACCGAACACAGGTGCCTTAAGGTTGAAGGAGAAATCCCTGAAGCCATATGCTACAGATATAGGTGGTGGCCACGCAAGCCCTGGCCTGACCACTATTAAGCTCAGGGTCACAGTGCCACTCAGATTTGGCTCAGCCATCCCCTGGGTCTTGCTATTTCTGGTTGGCAGAAAATGCAGCCCATGCAACTGGGCCACATATGAGTGAGTGGCATTGAAACATGGCTCAGGGGGTCCCAGCACCATTCAGATTTACCCCCTTCCCCCTCCATTAAATGGCTCTCCACAGCCCTTGACTATCTTTAGCTATGAAGCATATTGTGGGTTGTTGCTTTCATCATCTGTGGAAAATGAGAGTTGGATCTTCTTGTATCGAAGCCGGAGCTGACCTGAGTGGTTTGTTATTTACATGATAAACTGCAAATAGACTTGTGCTTAACTGGCTGAATCACTGCAAGCAGTAAAACAGCAGTGAGTACCATGCCATAATAGTGGGATAGAGAGCTTATGCCATAGGCATATAGTGTCCACCAAGAAGCACCAAATCATAGTATTCAAAAAATTATGTAAATAATGATATATCATACAGCACATAGGGCTCTATATGTGTGCATATGAGCTGGAAAGATGACCTGAAACCATCTCTGAAGGAAACAAGATGCAGGTGTCTTGTTTTCTTATGCCAAATGCATCAGGCTCACTTCAGATGATCAGAGAGAAGTTAACTGAGTTTAGAAGAAAGCATGCTCTAATGATCCCATCCTGCCCCCTCAGCATTTTACCATTGGCTTCACTGAGGGCAAGATCTGGGCCTAACTCATTGGGTAATGGAAGGGGGCTGAAAAAGAGCCTTGGACTCCATGAACACCCTTTGAAAAGGCTGGAATCCTTTTATCAGAGAAGAAATGGACAGTCATTGGGGGATTTGCCTATGTAGGTGAATATCTTGTAGAGGCTACCCCGTGGGAGACTGAGGGATTGTGAGTCTCCTGGTAATAATTCATAGAGCAAGCCTAAATAAGTACCAGTAATCCACTGTTTTTATTAAAGAGTATTTTGAAGCAGTTTTCCTGGATTGTACTTGCTTCTATAATGTGTATATTCCTCTTGTTGCTATTCACTTAGACTGTTGTTGTGTTTGCCCCAAGAATAAACTAGTCTTTCAATCTGCCTCACTTTTTGTTATTTGTACATTAAAGGAACAGCAGTTTGAAGAGGGCATTAGCCTAATGTGAATCCACTTGTTCTGTACCACTACTCTCTGACATCAAAGAATACTCATGGGAGCGAATGTTGAACAAAAGAGGAGTTAGTTTAGAGGCAGCATAACCAATTCTTATACCCTTCAGAAAGATCCATCGTGACCCTAGTCAATTGTCAATGTAGAGAAGTCAAGTCCTTGGAAATATTCACAAAGGGCCAGAGTCTCCCACCCTTCCTCACCGGGAGTAGTGCTTTTCTTCAAGAGCATCTTACTATAGAATAGTACCGGTGAAACTGATGCAACTGCCAGAGGTAAAGTAAGCCAGTCCGGTCCGGTCCACCGGCAAGAGCCAGTATGCTGTGCCGGACCGCACCGACTTCCACGGCGGGGATTTAAAGGTCTCTGGGCTCCCTGCAGAGCCCTTTGAATCCCGCCCGCAGCTCCGGTGGCTGGGCTGGGGCCAGGATTTAAAGGGCTCAGGGCTTCCTGCAGCGGCAGGAGCTCCGGGCCCTTTAAATCCCGGCCCCAGCCCGGCAAGGCTCGGGGCTCCCCGCAGCCACGGGAGCTGCGGGCCCTTTAAATCCCAGCCCCAGCCCGGCAGCCGGGCTCAGGCAGGGATTCAAAAGGCCCGGAGCTCCCGTGGCTGCGGGGAGCCCAGAGCCCTTTAAATCCCGCCTGCAGCTCCAGCTGCCGGAGCTGTGGTGGGGATTTAAAGGGCCCAGAGCTCCGCGACGGCCAGAGCCCCGGGTCCTTTAATTTGCCCCGAGCTCCGGGAGCTCCCAGCCACCTCTGCAGCTGGGAGCCCGGGGTTGATTTAAAGGCCCTGGGGCTCCCAGCCACAGCCGGTGCCACAGGGCCTTTAAATCTTAAGAGGCCCTGCCTCTTCCGGTTGAGGCCACGCCTCCCTCAGGACTCCGGCAGTACCGGTAAGTCCTGTAAGTTACTTTCACCCCTGGCAACTGCTTGCAGAGTAAAGTACTTCTCTGCATGAGTAATGGTGGGAGAATATGTGCCAAAGTTACTATGATGAATACTAGTCATTGATTATAATATTTGGGAAATGTTGACAGATAATTTATACAATGACTAATTCTCTTCACTAGATGACTAGCTCGCTGAACACTATTCATTACAGGTTTGTTACCTGATTCTACGTGGCCTCCTCTCCCTGCAGCACCACATAGGACGCTGCAGCTCGAAGCATGACAGGAGAATGAGGGGCTGCTCCACCCCTGCAAAACAGTGACCAAGGAGGGACACAGAGTGAATGGAAACTTGGATTCATCTCAACATCTACACACCAGCCAGCAGAACTAGTCAGATGTATGGAGTGGGGGTGTGTAACGGGGCAATGACTCACCCTGTGGCGCCTCCTGCTGGTCATCCAGGGAATTAGCTCTTCCAGCCTCCAGAGCACCCTCTGCAGACCCGAATCTCGCCTGTCCCTGGCCCCGTGTCCCTCCCAGACCCCAATACTCCTTTCCCTTGGGTGCTGCCCCCTGGCAGTACCCCTTCAGCTCTCAGGGTCTCCCCTCCCAGGGCAACCCCCAACCCCCTATCCCCATCTCGCCTCAGTCTTGGGCTACTGCCAGTCACCATCTAGCCCTCGCTCACTGGGGCAGACTGCAGTGTAAAAGCCACTCATCATAGGCAAGGGGGGGGGTTGGACCTGTTGCCTTTGCCTACCCTGGGCCGCCCCTCTGCAACCCCAGTACCTTTCCAGCCTTTATCAAGGCCTGCAGCCTGGGGAATTTCCAGGCTGGAGCTCCCCAGTTCCTCTGGCCTTTCCCCAGTCCTGCTCCACTCAGGTACCCTGCTCAGCTCCTAGCAGCCAGGCCCTCCTCTCTCAGCAAGCTAGAGAGAGAGAGAGACTCTCTGCTCCTGGCCCACTGCCCTCTTATAAGGGCCAGCTGGGCTCTAACTGGGACGTGGCCCCAGCTGAGGCTGCTTCCCCAATCAGCCTTTCCCCAACTACAGCCCTCTTGAGGGCTGTTTTTAACCCCTCTGGGCAGGAGCGGGGTGACCACCCCACTACAGGGTATTTCACCCCGCAAAGGGTGAGAGTAGATTATGTTCCAACCCCACAAGAAGGGGGAAAAGAGAGGAGAAATTGTAAATAAGTGGAGTGACTTGATCATACTGGTGCTGAGAAATTGCAGTGTACATGAGGCCCTGGTCATGACTTAGAAGGTCTAGAGGTTAATGGCCTGACTCCTACCATTATCTGTAGCCCTGGGAAGGATTTTTTTTTTCTTGAAACCATCTGGGCTCGGAGAGTGAGAGTTCTTATCTTGACTTCATTTTACATTCACAACATATCAAGCTAAATTCACCAATGGCATTTGGACAAAATCGAAAGACAGTCTTATCACCAAGACTCAACACTACATTGTGCTTAGCAGCATGACCATGGGAGAAAACTGGCTGACCTGAGGATTTGTTAATCAGATGTTTTCACCAGTAGGTGGCCACTTCAAATGTGGCTGAGCTTCACAAAGAGAGAAAGTCGTGATAGTTATTGCAATCCCCTGTAATATCTGTGGGGACCATATTATATTCAGTTTATGTCTCACTCTGAGCTAAGGATTGGAACTCGAGCAGGGGGGGTTACCACAAACTTCCCCAAGAACCAAAAACAGTGAGAGGTGATTACGGCAAGTCATGCAGGTTGTAACATCTCCAGAGAGGTACCAACATCTGGAGAAGCTCACCTATACTAGTTCAAACTGGCTTATCCAGAGACCAGACAAAAAAAGGACTCTGGGATAAAAATCTGGGTTAACACTGACGGGCTTTCTTTTTGATCCAGCAAGTGGCCAGGACCTCCTGTCTAAAGGCCACACCCTCATGGAAGGATTGGAAAGGCTTTGATCTACTAGGGCCTCATAAAACTGATGGGTGACCTCTGTTAAATTTTTAGCATGTGCACAGGAACTTTTTTGGTTTTAGATGTTTTCTCTGTGGTGCTTTTAGTTTAAGAACGAATCCAGTATGCTTTGTGAAGGAAGGTTAGTGAGTGGTGTACACTGTTAGAACCCCTGGAGAAAGGTTAACTATAGGTGTTACATCACCATCAGAGGGTTGGGGGAATGCCTGTGAGGAGTAAAGCTTAAACCACTAGTCTGGAAGGAGAGAGGTGGAGGTCTCGGCCTGGGAGAGGTAATGGCTGGGAGCCAGAAACCTTAAGAGAGTGCCCTCAAGGAAAATCACAAGGGAGTTCAAAGGTGCAATTAATCCTGAAACTGTGACTATCTCCATGTGGAAGCTACTCAGTACCCTGAGTAAAGTGAGCTGATAGCCTTTGTCTGCTTCTGAAACATCTCCTATCCCACTCCCTGTGTTCACCACACAAACAGTCTCTGGTAGTCTCACCAGAAAGACCGAGGATTTGAATGGGCAATGTACTGAACAACGCTCTCATCAGAGGAGCTCCCTCCAAAGCAAGGTCAGGCATATTATTAGTAGGAGGAAGAGGAAACTTTGCATTGTCACTTCCTGCACTACATTCATCCTTGAACTAATAGAGGGTCTCAGTACCCACAGCCACTACGTGCCCTTTTTATAAAATGAGTAATTACAAAAGTAAGTGGCTGGGATGCAAAATTCCCCAGTGACAACAGACAACTGAAAAAGGCATTGGCAGTATTGGGGGGAGGGATAGCTCAGTGGTTTGAGCATTGGCCTCCTAAACCCAGCATTGTGAGTTCAATCCTTGAGTGGGCCATTTAGGGATCTGGGGCAAAAGTCTGTCTGGGGATTGGTTCTACTTTGAGCAGGGGGTTGGACTAGATGACCTTCTGAGGTCCCTTCCAACCCTGATATTCTATGATATTAGGTTTCTCTAAGGATACTCAGGCTGATGTCACAGAAGCTACCTACCACATGGATGTAGAGTTACTGTTATATTAGCTTTCTTAGGTGGGGGCTTCCTGTTTTTTTTGTTGCAAGTACGGCTAAGCGTACGCTATGAGCTAGTGGTGTGACTGTTCTCTGCTCATGCATCCATACCTGTGCTAGTTCTCATCAAGCTAGCACAAGTATAAATTGCAGTGTAGCCAGGATAGGATGGGTAGCAGCAGTGGAAACACAGCTCAGCTTACATACTGTACTCAGCATAGTTGAGCCATGGCTCTGCTGCCGCTACAGTTGCTGCTGTGGCTACATTGCTATTTATACTCATGTTAGCTTGAGGAAAGCCAGCATGCATATGTGTATGTGAAGCAGGGTGGGGGGAATTACACCCCCTAGCTCTTACTGCAGGCATTGCCTGTGAATGAGGTTTATGCAGGGCAGAAGGCTAGAGATAGGAGTTCAGTGGGATGTCAAACAGAAAATGTGTGGCAAAGCCTGCCCTGAAAGCATTTTTGTAGCCGCTTAAGATAACTTTGAGATGTTTACTCTGCAAAAGAGTATCAGTTAAAGATCAGGGCGGTGTTTAGCTGCAGCTTGATATGAAAAGCTTCTATGTCTTTATTAGGCTAATGGTAATGCTTGCAAAAGTGCCCGAGCCTCAATCTTATTTTTAAAAGCGATTTAGGTATTTATGCCCAGATCCACAGAGGTATTTAGTCTTCTAACTTCCATTGAGACTAAATAGCTTTGTTCATCTGAACCTTAAGAGCTTAAATCTCATTTAAAGGAACTAGACAGTCAAAGGTTATGGACGCACCACAAAACCCCTCCTCCCCCCCAAATCTGCAGCAGTGAGTCTAAAAGCCCAGCTCTGCTATGGTGCTAAAAAGAGCACTGTAGACGTTTCCTCTCAGGCTGGGTCTTCAGCTCTGAAACCCAGCGAGAGGGGTGGATCTCTGAGCTCAAGCAGAAATATCTAGAGTGATTTTTTTTTAGCGCCATAGCACAAGCCCGCATCTGTAGACCTGTTCTCTGAGACTCACTGCCACAGGTTTATTTTCTTCAGTGTAGACTTACCCAAAGCCCGATTCTCCTCTCACTCCAAAATAAATAAGAAGCAGCTGTACTGATGTCAATGGAGGTATAAAAACAAAGTGAGGATAATCAGGCATCGAGATAGAGGTTAGGATAGGCTAGAGACTAGTGGCTTTTTGGCATAGTCAGAAACAATATCCAGAACATACATTAGTAAATTAATATTCCAAGTCCACCAATTTCCAGAAATCTTTCAATGCTGTAATTTGAGTCAACAATATTCACACAATGAGTCTGTGTGGGTCATTCGCTCCTATCACCTTTCATTCCAAATGTAGGAAACATTTTATACTGGGCTTGGTAAACCCAGCACTGTGACCTGCAGTCCAGCCTACCTTCTTCAAAACACCCAACTTCCTTTTGAGTGACATGTGCCCCAGTTGTCTACAATCTGCAATTCAATGAAGTAGCCTTCAAGTTTAGAAGACAAAAACAAGAGTTAAATATGCTGAAAATGAGAAAACGCCCCAATGGAGACCAATATAAAGGGGCTCAGATTAAAAAAAAATCAATAGTGTAACGTAAAGCACTTGTAGGTAATTTTGTCTTCTCTTTTATTAAAATGGAGACCCGGTTCCAAATGAAAAGGTAGCCCCACTGCAAAGAATCACCACCCTCACAAATGGCACTGATGAGAATCCATATAAATTGGCTCTGCAACTGATTCACTGTATGGTCTTAAGCAAGTCACTTAAGCCAATTTTTTACAAAATGTAGGTGCCTAAAGTTAAGTACACATATGTATATATAAGCACCTACTGATATGGCTTGATTTTCAAATACTGAGCACACACAACTCCCATTGATTAAAATGAAATCAATAGGAGCTGCAGGTTCTCAGTTCCTTTTGAAACTTAGAGTGTTAACTAGGTGCCTGTAAATAGGTAGCATTCCCACCCTGCTTCTACCACAATGTACACACTTAGGGTGTGTCTACACTTGCAGAGTTTTTGCACTGTAAGTTTCACCGGTGATAGGGAACCAGTGAAAGTAAAGTGCTGGTTTGTGTACTCACTTAATTCCTCAGGTGTCAGAGAGTGTTTACATTAGCAGCACTTCCATCCCTTGATGAGAGCAGCACTCTAGGGCAGCTATCCCACAATGCAGCTCTCTCCAGTTTGAGGATGGGTCTTGTGGGAAGGGGGGGGAAGAGTGATCACAGGGCATCCTGGGTCCCTGCACAGCCTCCTCTCCCCAAACACTGATAAGTTCCAGTAGCTCAGCATTGCTCCAAGCAGGAGATTGTTTGCTCCATGGAGCAGGCATTGTCATCTGGCCAGATAAGTGAGCACTTGCCAAGAAAACAGGAAGGGGAGTTTCAAAGTTCCTGGGGCTTTACATGGGGGAAGGGTGGATGTCTGTTTACCAGGCAGCAGAGCTGCTGTCTAGTGTGGTCACCTAGGCACTGTGGGATATCCTCAAGAGGCTAAAAGCTGTGTAAACAGGAAGAACGTGTCTTCACTTGCACATCACCACAAAAGCATCACCAGTAAGAGCTGTATGCCTCTCGTCATTGGCAAGTGTAGATGCTCCCATGGTCTTTGCACAAAAAAGGGACTTTTTCCGCTTTAAATGCTAAGTGTAGACATGCCCTTAGCAAAGGATCCAAATTTATCCCATTTCTGACCTTTCGTTGACTGTTAACTTAAACAAAAAATAAAGACTTTTTCCTTACACCTAATTTTCACAGCCACAGGGAGAAACTCAAATCTAAGTTTTAGCTAATTGGAACCACCTGGTCTGGTGCCAGAGTGAGTCAGCATAATATCTCTGCAACTCTGGTCCCGGAACCTCATGTCAGGATGAGTTAGAAGAACTCTGTATTTCTGTGCAGGAACCTATTATCTGACCCTATCAGACACACAGATTTGAGATATTTAGTCTTAGGGTATCTCTCTCAGTAGCCCCATCTTAATACAGGGGGGTTTGTGTTTTTTGGGGGGTGGGGTGAGTTCCAACAAGTGTTAAGATAGGTATCGAGAGAGAGAAAAAAATATCTTCTAGCTTCTAGAAAGGCAGAAATAGGGGAAGAAAAGACCATGGAAGCACTGAGAAAACTGAAGGATTCCTTCCTTGAAAGACTCTGTGACAAGGAATTGAAATATAACATGACTGTTTAGGCAGGTATGCGTACAGAGAGATCATAAGGTGGATGCTGTGGTTGCACAGAAGTGTAATTGAGGGCAGGATTTGGACCACAGGCCCTTTATCCTTGATAAATGATGATGGTGCATAAGCCAAGAAGACCGCAGGTTGACTTTCAGATCCAAGGTTCAAGTCTGCAGCAATTACAACTGGAAAAAGTTCTCTCTATACTTGTGAACTGAGCAAATGTGATCCAGAAATCATTGTTTTTGCAGAGTGACTATCCTCAACAGACATACATTTTAAGATAGTCATGTTGTGATTATTCTACTTAGTACTGAAGCTGTGGGAGAGCACTGAGGACCAAGTTTTGCCTAATGAATGAACAGAAGCTGTAATTAAATACTATATTATATGTAAGCACAGAAAGCCTATTAATCTGCATTCAGCTAGAGACCTAAAAATGTCAGCTAGCATTCCTCTGCAGGATTCCGGCAGGCACATCATTTGCCACATTTCTCTCATGACTTTCCAAAAAAGACATCTCTTAAATATGGTCAAAGTTGTTTAAGCTGAGCATCAATTAAATTTACAGGTGAAAAAATGCCTATATTGTATGACCTGCATAAATTAGTGGATTTACACAGCTAACCATCATGCTGGAGCAAAACTACAGGTTATTTTTTCTTCTTGTCATAAAGTTCCTCAGATGCCAGTGAGAAAGGGATATAATTAAGTTATTCAGTCCATGGCAGAGAGACAATTACTGATGACTTGAGGTGCCAACAAGACATGATAAAATGCAAGTCAAAAGAATTGGTTAAAAATCAGGAAAAAAAAAAAAAGACATTTGTTTAGAGTCTAACCCTTGTAGGGTAAGATTCTTTGATTCTTAAGACAAATGTCTCAATAATGTTGTGTATTTTTGATGGCCTTTTCTATAGGATACAAGATTATCCCAAATTTTTTTAAGTAACTTCAGGCCTGGAATTCTCCATCTTTGCAGATGCCTATATCACAATTAAACTGCCCTGTAGACCGAGCCTTGTGAGCCCAAGTCAGCTGATAAGGACCCAGCCAGGGGTGTTTAATTGCAGTATAGACATACCCTTAGTGCCTGATGTAAAGCCCAGTGAAGTCAATGGGAGCACCACTGCTGACTTTAATGGGCATTGAATCAGACACTTACACCAGACTCCCCTGTCACACATACCTTTGCAAGTCCCATTGATTTCAGTAGGGTTACATGGGAATAACTAAGAACTGAATTTTAGTCATTGAGTTAATCAAACTTCATGGAGTAACTGGGAGCAGAGTTTGGGCACTTTCCCCTTTTGTTATAGATTGAAATTTTTATATCTCAGTTGACTTCTCAAAAGGTGCACTGTAAAGTGGAGTTTGTTTGTTTTTGAACAACAGCTCAGATCACTAATAAAATATTGCAGCTGAATTTTATAACATCTGAAAGTAGTTTCCTCTTTTACTTACCTGATGGAACTGAATCCAGGACTCTCCATATCTCTTGAATGAGCTAACGGCATTCCCAATATATACAAAGCACCATGTTTTTTCTGTGCTTTTTTTTTTTTTTGTTTTTGTTCTTGCAGCATCAGCAACATTTGCAGAAGGGTCAAAGAATCAACAACTACTCAGGGCTTGACAGATAAAATGAGGAAAGGGTTAAAATGTTTCATTTTTAAATGAAAATATGTTAGCGCATTTTTAAGTTATTTATAATTTATACAAGGCCATAAACTATGACCTTCCCCCTCCGATACAATCTTTTGGTCTAATTTGGACAGATACAATACTGATATTTAAAGCTGAGGTTCCCATACTTTGATCCATGGACTATTGGTGGCCACCAGAGCTAATTCTGTCGTAACAGTGAAGTGTCAGCTTGCCTTCAAGCAATGATACTTCCTTCTAGTTATAGCCCAATTCTGGATTCTGGGTCTGATCCAAAGTCTATTGACTTCAATAAGCCTTGGATAAGACTCTGTGCTAGAATCTCAACGTTTTTCTGACCATCTGAAGTGATAAATACCCAAGCATTTCTCTGCACCCAGTATGACTGCATCAAGTCTTCCTGTCAGCCTTAGGCCTGGTCTACACTAGAAAAATAGATTGGCTTAACAATGTCACTTGGCGGTGTGAGAAATCCTTACCCCCCAAGCGGTGTAGTTAAGCCAACCTAAATCCCCATGTAGACAGCACTAGGTTGATGTAACCTAGCTACTGCCTCTTGCGGAGGTGGATTACCTGGGACGATGAGAGAACCCCTTCTATCAGTGTAGGAAATGTCTACACCAGGGGTCCCCAATGCGGTGCCCGCGAGCGCCATGGCGCCCGCCGGGGCGTCTAAGTGCACCCGCGTACTGGCTGGCAGACGAGCATCCACCGAAATGCTGCCAAGAAGCAGCAGCATCCAGAGGTGTCGCTGCCGAAATGCTGCCGATTTTCGGCGGCATTTCGGCAGCGACGCCTCTGGATGACGCTGCCCATCGGCGGCATTTCGGCGGTGACGCCTATTGACGTTGCCACTTGTCAGCGGCATTTCGGCGGATGCTCGTCTGCCACCACGGTCCTCTGTGGCTCGTCATCTGGCACCCGCCAGATGAAAAAGGTTGGGGACCACTGGTTTACACTGAAGTGCCACAGCGGTGCAGCGAGCTGTTCAAGTGTAGACAAGCCCTATAGACATAAACCTAACCATGATCAAATTTACAGCTGACGCCCACATTGGAAGGACAGCAAATACACAAGAGAGAGGAATCAAACTGCAAAGTGATCCAGAAGATTAGAGCAGTGTGAGCCACAGGAAGTGAGAGATGTTTTTATTGATAAACTGGAGAGGAAATAGTCAGCTCGGATACAAAATGATAGTGGGGGAGGGAACCTTATCATACCGCATCATCCACTGGATTAAAGAGATCTTATTTCCATTTTGTCTCCTCATTACCCTAATATTTTCATATGAGCAAGTATTTTCGTTTGCCCTTGGGAAGCAGGCAGGGGATATGAGATAAGAGAAAGAGAAGATCTCCATCTGTAGAAGTGGTTTACACAATAGAGCTTGACAACCATTGCGTAGAAGGGAAACCATCTTCAAGTCACATTCCTATCTGCAATTTTTTAACCTATTATTGTTACAGAATCAGCTAAGATGGCTGACTCTGGAGTGGCTAGAAGTCAAAGGTATTTCTATTTGTTCCGTTTATTTACTTCACGCACTCGACAGCATTCTGTGCAGAGTCAATGCGATTTTATTCCTACTTATTTTTGTGCCACTTCCTTCTTTTTCTCATACGGCTTCTTACTGTTGTTCACCTTTGAAAATTTCCCATGGGGGCTGATGGAGCTGCTATTTATAGAACCATTTGCCAAATTAAACACACTGCTGCTTGCCCAACAGAGAAAATATTCTTGAGCTCTTGCTAAACCAACAGCATTCCCCACCTCTTGCAAGTTCCCTTTTTGCAAGAGCATTAGAAAAAGGAATGGTTCTTTTGCTTTCAGAAGGGATTTTCCAAGCTGAGTACTAGTAATGCTGGTGAGGTGAAGAATTTTTTGAAACAACGCATCAGTGACCCTAGCTAGTTTAACAGCTGTGGTAAGACTACTTGGGGAAACACTTTCTGGTCACTAGCATTCTGCACTAATATGAATAGCGTGGCTGAGTGACCCGAGGACTTCGGAATAAAAGAATTATCATTCTTTGTGTGTGTGTTAACGTTTTTGCACTAGTTACTGATGTTTGCTTAACTGAAGGCCAAAATCAGTGAGGTGCTGAGCGCCCTCAAACCCCACTGAAAGCCTATTGACTTCAGGGTTGGCTTGTCTCTTTCTCAGTTGTTCATTTTGCTGCTGGCCCTAAACTTCCTGGAAGGACAGAATAACAGCTGTTGCAAACTTGCTCTTCTGGAGATACTGGAGACCTTTTAAGCAACAGTATGCACTTAGGTTTTGTTGGTGCTCCTGCAAGTGCCCTAGCAATAAGCTTCTGCTGATAAGGCTCACTACATTCAATGCTATGGGTAACTTTGGTTCCTACTCCAGAGTTCCCAGTATCATTACATTCTTTTTATGTAAACACACATGTGCGCGCACACACACATTCTACATATCATTTAACTAAAATTTCAACCAGTATAAGATAGTCTGCACCACAGGTCCATGCCTAGTTTCTGCCAAAGTCTGTTTGGGATCTCATGTAGTAGCACTGTACCATGTCCTCAATTTGACTACACATGCCTGGCCAATACACAGCACCTCAAGATCTCCTTTTACATAGCTCTTCTTCCAGAAGACCATCATGAATAACAGCCAAGATCTCTTTTCTGAGACTTTCCAGTAGTATGTCACTTTTACAGACAAGTCCATCTTGTACACTTAGTTCCTCTCTATATACCTCTGATTGATACTTCAGGTCTCGTCTGGCCATCTTTTCAAAATAGTTTGTCTTGAGGTCTGCAAGCCAACATCATTTGCATTAGCTGCTTGAAATTCCTGCAGTTTGTTCTGAAATAGGCAAATAAGCAATAAATCTCATGATGGCTACTTCAGCTTCCTCTGAATTTAATCCTTCACCATGCAACATGTATGCTCTGGATAAAGCATCAGCTATGGCTAATTCTTTCCCTGGTCCGTCTCTAACTTCCAGTTGATATTTCTGGAGCATTAGCAACCACCTTTGAATTCTCAGTGGAGTAGTGGAAAAAGGTTTTCTGAAAATAGTCTCAAAAGGCTTGCGGTCTGTCTCCACAACTATTTTTTCCCCATAGATAAACTGATGAAAATTGAGTACAGCCAAATACTATTGCAAACATTTCTTTCTCTACTTGGGCATAGCTCTGTTGTGTATCTGTCAGAGCTTTAGAGGAATAAACATCAGGAGCCCTGTTTTGCAGCAATACAGTCCCTAAGCCATAGCACATGCATCCACAGACACAGTAACTAGTTCTTTGACTTCAAAATACTTCCGCACAGGTGCTCTTGTAAGCAATTATTTCAAGTGTTCAGATGCCACTATGCTTTGTCATCACAGCAAACTTAACATCTTTTCCCAACAGTTAACTTAAAGGAGTTGTTACTGTTGACAAGTGTGGTTACTTCCCAAGGTAAGTAACAATTCCAACAATTCAGTCTTGCAGGTCAGTGTGAACATTTCAGTCACTGCAGCAATGTTTGACTTGCCAAGTTTTAGAACTTCTTCTGTCAAGTGGTGCCCCAAATGTTTTTTCTGTCAAAGCCTATTTGCATTTGCTCTTGTACAGTTCTAGGTTCCTTTCACTGTAGAACTCTTCAGCTTTTCATCTGGTGTTTCCCCATACCAGTATATCAGCTTTATAACATTCAACACCCTCCAGAGCTTTAAATGTCTGTTGGATCACTCATTGGTACACTTCAGGAACTGAACAGATGCCAAAAGGAATTCTGGAGAACCTGTACCTGCCATTGCCAAATGGTGTGTTGATGTACAGAGTCTAGAACTTTAAATTCATCTGTATTTGCCAAAATCCACTACTGGTATCTAAAACAGCTTAGACAGCTTCAACTAAGTTGTGGGTGATTTCTTCTACTATAGGGAATTGAAATCATCCCTTTCTTATAGCTTTATTTATGTTTCTTGGATCCAGGCATATTCTTTATTTCCTCTTGACCTGGTCGGTCTACAATTACTATAGAATTGACCCATTTTGTAGGTTCTTCCACTTCTGGTATTACTTGAAGCTATTCCACATGGAGCAATTCTTTTTCTACTTATGAGTTCATCTTTATGCCACGCATCCAAAACCTTCAAATACATCTTTGTATACTTTAAATATATCCCAGTCACCTTCTGATTCTTCCTTTACCATATTAACTCTTTGCACTAAATTTAAACTTGCCCCAGTCTGTAAGCCCAGCATGGCTTCTGAGTCAAATACCACCACGCAAAATTCCAGCAATGCTTTCTTATCCTGATACTTACACTCCAAATTGCATTTACAATATATTTACAGTATTCTCCCAAGTAGATTATCAGCTAGACACTTGAGCTGCAAAGTGGATCAGCCCTTAAAGTGTTGTATAACTTTACAGACATTACATTGGCCTGTGCCCCAGTATTGATTTTTAAACTCACGGTTTTGTGATCATTGAGAAAATTCACATTCCACTCATCCTTGGCAAGCTCAGCTCTCAGCATACTGAGGAACCGATCTTGTCGGTGTTCATCTGCTTCTGTGAGGGCAAGTGTTTGCCCTGGGATTTTTCCTTTCCAGAGTTGCACATTTGGGCAAAAATGATTTGTCGTTCTTGCCCATATGCAGGACAGTTCCTTATGGCATGGCTACAACCACATTTATAAGGACCCTCAGCGGCCTCTGACGGCTCTTCTTTTCACTTCTCTTGACTGCAAGGCTTTTATTAGCAGCAGGACTGCATGCCTGGGTGCTTACTAATGACATGCTTACGTTGCAGTATGTGTGCATGTTTTTCCAGTTCATCCAGCCCTTTTAATTGTTTTGCAGTCATTTCATCTGCATGACATGTCCACAATATATTCAAGGGTTATATTAATCTCCCTCAACAACCGAGCTCGCACTGATATTGATGCAATGCCATACACAATGAGGTGTTTAATGAGTGATTCACACTGTTCTCCAAATTCACAAGATTGTGCTGCCAGTTTTAAATCAGTCACGTTAGTCTCCATCTATATGGTTTGCAATGAAACATTTGCGCCTCTCATATGACACATGCCTTTGCAGAGCACAGTCTGCCTCACACTTAGTCTTTAACACCTGTATTTTTCCTTTACCTGCCACATCAAATTGAAAAGTGTTTCATTCCTCTCTTGCTTCTTCACTAGGGTTGCTAACTTTCTAATCGCACAAAACTGAACATCCCTGCCCCACCCCTTCCCTGAGGCCCCGCCCTTCCCCAAGGCCCCGCCCATGCTCACTCCATCCCCCCTCTCTCTGTCATTCCCCACCCTCACTCACATTCACTGGGTTGGGACTGGGGATGAGGAGTTTGGGAAAGGGCTAGAGCACAGGGTTGGGGTGGGGAGGGTGAGGATTCCAGCTGGGGTGCAGACTCTGGGGAGGGGCCAGGGATGAGGGGTTTGGGGTGTAGGAGGGGACTCCAGACTGGGGCAAGGGGTTGGGGTGCGGGGGGGGGGTGAGGGCTCCGGCTGAGGGGGTGGACTCTGGGGTGGGCCGGGGATGAGGGGTTTGGGGTGCAGGAGGGGGCTGGGGCAGGAGGCATGGGGGTTGGGGCTCCAGGAGGGAGTTTGAGTGTGGGAGGGGACTTGGGGCTGGGACATGGGGTTGGGGTGCAGAAGAGGGTTTGGGGTGTGGGGTTCCAGCAGCGCTTACCATGGCTCCCGGGAAGCATCTGCCAGGTCCCTGCAGCCCCTAGACGCACAGGTGGCCAGGGAGGCTCCATGCACTGCCCTTGTGCTCCCGCAGCTCCCATTGGTCGCTGAACAGCTCAAGTCCTTGCTTCAACTTTCTCCAGTTTTTCTGCTGCATTTCCTTCAGACACTAATTTTCCTGGAGGTTTTAGTTGGTCCTTTATTTTTTCAGGTCTGTTCTACCCTTTTCTTACATCATATCAGAACAAATCTAAAAGTAATAACTGTTGCCAACTTGTTGTTATAACATAAGGAAAGGTACTGAAGACTCTAAGTAACAGTAAATACTTTACTTAACATGTTGTTGAGAACTGTACATATACATATTGCTGGCTTGCCTGGCAGGCTCCAAGTGCTTTAGCAATGTGCTTCTGCTGATAGGTCTCACTATATAATAATTGCCCCCATACAACATTAAGAGTAAAGCTACATCTACACTACGGGGGGGGATCGATTTCAGATATGCAAATTCAGCTACGGGAATAGCGTAGCTGAATTCGATGTATCTGATCTGACTTACCCTGCTGTGAGGACGGCGGCAAATCGACCGCCGTGGCTCCCCCGTCGACGGCGCTTACTCCTACCTGGGTTGGTGGAGTACGCGCGTCGATTCGGGGATCAATTATCGCGTCCCGACGAGATGCGATAAATCGATCCCTGAGAGATCGATTTCTACCCGCTGATCCGGGCAGGTAGTGAAGACAAGCCCTAACTTTGGTTCCTACTCCAGAGTTCCTATCATCATTCGCAGAGATCAAATCCAGGAACCAGAAGAAAGCTGACAGTATAGCAGTAGCTCTCTTTTATTCTATGTATATACCTCTAATCTGAGTCCAAGAGCAATTTAGAAAAAAGTGACTGTCTTGTCCACTAACAAAGAACATACTGATTTCCATTGCCCTTAATGAAAACAGGAAGTGGCAGGATGAGAGATTTTAATAAAAAATGTGTCCCTAATGACAAAACCCAAACTAGATTAGTTTGCAATTCAGAGGTCAAATGAATCATTACTTTATCTGCAGGAAGGATGATCTTATAGTTATGGCACTGAAGTGGGACTCGGGGAAAAAAATGGGTTCAGTTCCTGCGTTCAGTTGGGTTCAGTTTCTCTCTCTGGGCCTTAGTTCCCCACCTGTAAAATGGTGGGATAATACTATTTCCTCATCTACTTACATTATAAGCTCCTGAGGGTAGCGACTGTTTCTTACTATGTGCTTGATTTGCTTGTACAGTATCACACAAGAGAGTCCCTGTTGTGGGTGGGACTTCCACATGCTACCGTAATACAAACAATAATAAACGGCAATCTATTTCAGGTACTTCATGGCCTCCCTCACCAGATTATCGAAGCACCTCACACTCTTTCGTGTATGTATCCTCATAATACCCTGTGAGCAGGGCTGGCCCACAACATTTTGGCACCTGAGGCAGGGAGCTCAAATGACGCCCCAAAGCCCCCTCGCTTGGGCCAAAACTTTAAAAGGTCTCAATTCTGCCTTCTTCCTGTTCTACTCCTCTCATTATGGTGGGGGACAAGGTGGGTGAGACCCCCTCAGGCAGACCCCGCTGCCCCTCCTCCACCTGCCCCCCCCGTCACCCCAGCTAGCCTATACCTCAACCACCGCAGGGTGCGGACCCTCGACGTGGCGCCCAATGGGCTGGTGCCACGCAGCCCGCCTCAGACCCCGGATCAGTAGGGAGTGGCGGAGGGATGGATCTCCGCAGGTGCCAGGTGCTCTCCTTCCTTCGGGAGGGGTGGTACTCTGTGGTTTTTCTGCAGGAGACCCATACGGATCCGGCCGCCGAAGACAGCTGGCGGCTGGAATGGTGGGAAAGCATTTATTTTAGCCATCTCACCACCAATTCGGCTGGGGTGGCCACCCTGTTCTCCCCCGACCTACAGCCCGAGGTGCTGGGGGTTGCCGAGGCTGTGCGGGGCCGCCTGCTGCACCTCTGGGTCTGTATGGAGGGGCTAGTGGTCAATCTTGTCAACATTTATGACCTGACATCAGGCCCAGAGTGGCTGAATTTCTATCAGCAGACGTCCGCCTTCCTCGGCTCCTTGGATCCTTGCAAATGCCTGGTCCTGGGTGGGGATTTTAACACCATCCTCGAGGAGCAGGACCACTTGGGGACCAAGCAGTGCCGGGCAGCCACGGATGTGCTCCGGGACATTGTCGACCATCACTTCCTGGGGGATGTCTGGCGCGACCACCACCCGGACGACGTCTCGACGTTCACCTTTGTCCGGGTGGAGGCCCATCGGTCACGCCACTCCCGGTTGAACCGCACTACCTATCATGCTTCCATCTTTCATGGGCCCATTCCTCCAGCAGCTGGCCAGACCCATTTTCAGATCACCATCTAGCGACCGTGACGGCCTCTCTCTGCGCGGAGAGGCCGGGGCTGGCTTATTGGCACTTTAATAATATCTTGTTGGAGGATATGGGCTTCGTGGCATCCTTCCGGGAGTTCTGCTGGCCTAGCGAGGGCAGAGGTGCACCTTTCCCTCGGCGTGGTGGTGGTGGGACATGGGGAAGGTGCGCGCCCAGCTATTTTGCCGTGACTACACCCGGGGCGCCAGCCAACGGAGGGATGCGGCGATAGAGCAGTTGGAACGGGAGGTCTTAGAGCTGGAGAGGCGTCTGGCCGCCAGCCCCGAGGATCCATTCCTCTGTGGAGCATGCCGGGAGAAGCAGGAGGAGCTTTGGGCCCTCGAGGACCATAAGGCCCGGGGTAGTGCCTTTGTTCGATCCCGCATCCGCCTCCTTCAGGAGATGGATCGTGGCTCCCGCTTCTTCTACGCCCTCAAGAAAAGGAGGGGGGCCAAGAAGCACGTCACCTGCCTCCTGGCAGAGGATGGCACCCCCCTCACGGATCCGGCGGAGATGTGCGGGAAGGTCAGGGCCTTCTACGCAGGTCTTTTCTCCCCAGATCCAACCGATCCTGCCACTTGCAGAGTGCTCTGGGATGGACTCCTGACGGTCAGCGCAGGTGACCGAGACCGGCTAGAGCTGCCTCTCACTCTGGCCGAGTTCTCGGAACCCTCCGCCGCATGCCCACCAATAAATCTCCGGGCATGGACGGGCTGATCGTGGAGTTCTACCGCATGTTCTGGGACGTCCTCGGCCCGGACCAAGTCACCGTGCAGGCGAGCCATGCTTGCCTTATTGCCGAAGAAGGGGGACCTCCGCGACTTACGGAATTGGTGTCCTGTCTCGCTCCTCAGCACGGACTACAAAGCTGTAGCAAAGACCATCTCACTGTGGCTGGGGTCTGTGCTGGTGGACGTGGTCCACCCAGACCAGACCTACACCGTCACGGGCCATACTATCTTTGATAACCTGTATCTGGTCCGGGATCTACTGGAGCTCGGGTGTAGGGATGGTCTGTCGTTCGCCCTCCTGTCCCTGGATCAAGGTGGACCATGGGTATCTCCTGGGCACTCTGCAAGCACTGGGCTTCGGACCCCAGTTTGTGGGCTTTCTACAGGTTCTGTACACCTCCACAGACCTCCAAGCCAATCAGCTTCGGGTGGGGAGTACGGCAGGGGTACCCCTTCTCGGGCCAGCTGTACGCTCTGGCGATCGAGCCCTTCCTCTGTCTTGTCTGTTGAAGGCTGACGGGATTGGTGCTTCGAGAGCTGGAGCTGCGGCTGGTCCTGTTGGCATGCGCCGATGACATGCTCCTCGTGGTCCAGGACCTGGGTGACTTGGCACGGGTGGAGGCTTGCCAGGCCATCTACTCGGCAGCCTCCTCCGCCCGGGTCAACTGGGTCAAGAGCTCTGGCCTGGTGGTCGGGGACAGGTGTCAGGCGAGCTCCCTCCCACCCACGCTTCAAGCCATCCAGTGGAGCGCGGGTCCGCTGCTCTATCTCGGCGTTTACCTTTCTGCCATGCATCTGTCTTTGCCGGAGAACTGGCAGGGTTTAGAGGGCAGGGTGACTGAGCGGCTCCGGAAATGGACAGGACCACTGCTCGAGGGAGGGCACTGGTCCTCAATCAACTAGTCTTGTCTATGCTCTGGTACCGGCTCAACACCCTGGTCCCGGCCCAGGACTTCCTGGCCAACCTCCGGACGGCAATTCTGGAGTTCTTTTGGCCAGGAGTGCACTGGGTCTCTGAAGGGGTCCTCCATCTGCCCCTGGAGGAGGGAGGGCAGGGCCTGAAGTGCCTATGCAGGTCCATGTCTTCCGCCTGCAGGCCCTGCAGAGGCTCCTTTATGGTGCAGGTAGTTCGGTGTGGAGAGTACTGGCACACGCCTTTCTGTGCCACTTCTGAGGGCTCCGATATGACCAGCAGCTCCTTTATCTCCATCTCTCTGGGCTGCTGGACTTCTACCAGTACCTCCTTCGTACTTGGAAACTGTTCTCAGCGACCAGGTCCGTGGCAGCCACCGTGGGGGTTGATCTCCTCATGGAGCCCCTGCTACACAACCCCCAGCCCTGTGTGCAGGTGGCGGAGTCCCCTGCGGTGCACCAGAGGTTGGTCCTTGCAGAAGTCACCGGAGTTGGAGACCTTCTGGAGTACGACAGGGGAGACTGGCTGGATCCCCTGACGCTCGCTCGGCGCATGAGGCTCTCCAGGCCTCGTACTCCCCGGCACGTACTTCAGGAGCTGAGGGCCGCTTTACCGCCCGCTGCTCAGGCCTACTTCGACTGGGTCCTGTGAGAGGACATGCCCCGCCCACCCTCCACCCCAAGCCCTCTGGACCTTTTCATCGGGCCCCTGTCCTGTGGGCCCAACTGGCCTCCCTCTTGCCCATTCACTGTGAGACGGCTGCACGATTTGCAGCCGGTTCATTTCCAGACCGCGCCGAGGAAACATCTATACACGCTCATGCTCCACACCCTTCACTTCCTCACTCTTGCGTCCCGCCCCGACATAAAGTGGCGGAACATCCTGCCACCTCTGTAGGGTGAGAAACCCTGGTGGGCTAGCCTATATTCCACCCTGGTCCCGAGGCCCCCCCCCCGGGGACGTCAGCTGGCGGTTCCTTCACGGAGCTGTGAGCACGGGCATGTACTTGGCACGGTTCACTCCCCTCCTGGACACCTGCTCCTTTTGCAACGTGAGGGAGACCCTGGTGCACATATATCTGGAGTGCACCAGGTTGCAGCCCCTATTCTGGCTCCTCTTGGATATGTTATTAAGTTTTTGGTTGCACTTTTCCCCTAACCTTCTCATCTATGCACTCCCTAGCCGTGGCCCCACAAAGTCGCGGGACCTCCTTGTCAACCTCCTCCTAGCCCTGGCCAAAATGGCCATCTACAAAACCAGGGAGAGGAGGTTGGCTGACGGGGTTTCCTGCGACTGTGGGGCCTATTTCCGCTCCTCAGTCCATTCATGCATCTGGGCAGAGTTCCTCTGGGCGGCATCCGCTGGCTCCCTTGACACCTTCGAGGAGCAGTGGACGCTGTCCCGGGTTCTCTGCTCAGAGTCCCCATCCGGTTCCCTTCATTTAGCCCTGTGACCTCACTCCCATTCCTGTTATCTCCTTAGTTGTCCCTCACAATTATTTGGAATCCCGGACCTGTGGATCCTCCCCTTAGGCTGGGGGGAGGTCCTTTAGCAGTGGGCGGGCTCTGCCTGCCCACTTCCTGGATCCCAATAGGATCACTCTCCTCTAGCCATCTGGCCCGACCCTGTCACACTTTCTATTTTTATTCCTTACACTTGAACTCACTTCATTCTATATATATTTTGATAATAAATTTATTTCATTTTTACCATAAAGCAACTCAGTGCTGTGTTTAAAGAGAAGGCTGTAGTTACCCCAGTTAAATTAATAATTGGTGATGTGTTTTGTGTCTTTAGAGGAACAAACAAACCACATTATTTCTCTGAACTGTCCAGGAGAGGACTGGATATTGCAAAGCACATGGTTTGGGGAAAATTCAGAATGTGTTGGGGTAATCCTGCAAGTAGTAACCAAGACTCGTGGAAGCCAGAATAGGGCTGTAGATAGGCTGATGGGGCTTGTTTACCACAGATTTGCATATAGGTCCTGAGAAGACTTAGGAGTCTGATTCTGGAACCACAGATCAGCCCACGGTAGGTACAGACATTTCCTGGCGGGTCAGCCACCTGCTGGGAAAAAGTTCTTTCTTTTTCCTTCTCTTTTTCTTTTCAGCTTCGAGGGCAAGGCACTTCTCCTCAAAGCGGGCCACTGCCTGATGGAGGATGTAGCACCATTGGGGTTGATTGGTGGCTTGCTCCTCCCAGCTGGTGATATCCCCATCAGTTTTCTTGAGATAAGCTTTCAGTGTATTTTTGTTGTGTTTCCTCTGACCACCATGGGATCTCTGACCATAGGTGAGCTGAGAGTAGAGGGCTTGTTTTGGGAAGCATGAGTCTGTCATCCACACACAATGTCCAGCCCAGTGGAGTTGGTGCATGGTCACCAGCATTGAAGCAATGCTGGTGACGTTAGCTTCAATGAGGATGCTGGCATTAGTGCAGCGATCTTATCACTTAATGCAAAGGATCTTCCAGAGGTATCGTTGGTGGTATCTCTCCAGACTCTTGAGGTGCTGTCAATAGGTCATCCAGGTTTCACACCCATAAAGGAATAACAGTTGTGTTACAGATCTGGATCTTGGTGTCCTTCTGTAGGTCACAGTCCGTGAAAATGTGCTGGAGAAGTTTCCCAAAGGAAGCACTTGTGCTCTGGATCCTGTGCTGGATCTCATTGTCGATTTTTGCATTTTGAGAAAGTTGGCTACTGAGGTAGCAGAAGTCTCCAAAGTCTGTTCCTTGATGGTGACTTGTGGTGGGTCATGTGCAAGGCCTGAAACACTAAAGCATAACTCCTGCTGACTTCAGTGGGAGCAGGATTGGTACCTAGGATATTATCTGTAATGCGCTTCTCATCGCCTAAGTAATGGACCAGGACCCATTCGCTAGGCATGGTGCAGAAAGACTGTCCCTGCCCCAAAGAGCTTTCCATTTCAATATACTCGAACCAGACATTGATTTGTGTGGGGCCTGATGATGTAACCATCTCACCACTAACTCATGTAGCAACTGCACACTGAGGTTTGTCATAGAGCAGTCTATTACCATCTTTGAATGTTCTTTAACACACTAACTTCCTAAGAAGTTCTGCTCCATCTGCTGTTATCATTTCTCTTTTAGTTTAAACACAAAAAGAGAGAGGATTGTTTAAAAATACTATTAAAAGACTTAACATGCAAAGAAAGGGCTTGATTGTGTCATTTTGGCACAGCCCAGAAAGAAAGGACATTCTGGAGCTGCAGAACCCCTGCAGGAGCAATGGGAGGCATTCTACCTTTGTGCCTATTGCTATACCTCTTTGTGGGGGCGCATGTTACTCTCCTTGAGCATCTGGCTGGTGAATAAGAAGCATTGAGCCATGATGCTGTTTCCTCACCATCTCACTGTTGCCTACCGTATGCTCTTTGGGAGAGGCACTATCTGCATGTACAGCACCTAGCACAATGGGCCTTTGTTCATGGACAATGCTTCTTAGCACTGCTGTAACAAGCTATAATCAAACCACTAATATCTGCAACCATATTGAGCAAGATTGCACTTACATATACGGCAGCTGGCCCCAAAAATAAGGCCCTATGTCTACAGTGTCAAAGCATTCTATGTTAATTTATTGGTTTCCAGACCCCTCTATGAAATAGACAAGTACAGTGCTATTGTATCTCATATCAGAGTCATACCAAAGCCAGCATCAGACCCTGCCACTGCCTCACTTTATCATACATCAAACAAACCACCTCAGCTGGCACTTTCATAGAACTGCTTCACTACTGGAAGTAGTTTGTTACCAGCCCTCTCCTTTCAGTTTGTAATGGGCTTTCACATCCACATAGCTCTCCCTTTAGGCTATAACATCTTTCCAGCCCTTTACCATGGCTGCTACTGCCTGCTTATACCCCTCCCTCCTTTCATGTCTTCACAGCCACTCTTCCTGGCTCCTGCATGCCCCAGGGCCTCTGTCTGGTAGTACCTCCTTACATACAGCAGCTTTTGAGACTCTGCCCCCAGTCTGCTCAAATTGCCCCTTATATCTGCCAGCAGGCCTGGTTCTGAATCACATGCTCTCACCACATGACCATTCCCTTCACCTGGGAAGGCAAGCTACACCTGGTTTACCATGAAATAGGCACAAGGGAAAATAGAGGAAGTGATAAAGCTAGGATGAGAATTTAAGAGGTCTTGCTCTGAGCAAAACCTAATAAACCATGCTGGCTCTCAATAGAAACCTTACTTCATTTTGGGGTCATAATATTATTCCATGTCATTTTGCATCAGCTCTCACAAAAGCCTGTAACTGTGAGTCATTATTTCCATTGTGCAGCTGCAGAAACTTGCAGTCAAATGCAAAGGATTATGTTAACTCCCATAAAAGCAGGTCACCAGTGAATCTACCTGGGCACAACAGTTATCTCAGTCACACGGCTGTAAATTCAAAACAGCTCCAGTATCATCATTTGAAGAAAGGGAGTGTTGTCTAATGGCTCCAGCAGAGAATGGGGAGCCAAGGCTCATGGGTTTTGTTCTCAGCTGTGAGGGCTATGTGAAATACTCACATTGAGCCTGAAGCTTCAGTTCACAAAATCTCAAGTCTTCAGCGAGGGCCTCCTGTGGCCACTTCTCACCTTGGCAAAGCACTGGTAACAGGTCATTGGCTCCTCTAATCCTACCCCCCCTCGGTAATACAGCAGAGATAAAACACCCTTACTGCTACTGTCGGCCAGCTCCAGAGAGCTCAATATTAGTAGCATACATGATAGACAATGTGTAGGTCAGAGTACTTTAACAGTGAGCTGGAGATATTCCCCATAAGCCCTAGCACCTTTGCTCAGGAACCGCCAAGTTCTCCCTAGTTACCACTTTAAGGATTAGAGAGATTCTCTCAGCCTCAGCTCAACGGCGCCAGCTGATTGTGGGAGTTGTTCTATTAAGAATCAACACATGCAGCACCCATTCCTCCAAGAAGCAGGTCTGCAAAATGTATGTGGCTTCCCCACAGAGTGCAAATTTGGCCCCTCCCATAGGACTATGGGAAAAAATAAACACTCTGCCCTGGACAGGGCCGGCTCCAGGCACCAGCCCACCAAGCTTGTGCTTGGGGCAGCACCTGGAGGGGGGCGGCGCGGCGCTCTGGCCGCCGGGGAGAGCGGGGTCATGGCCGGGCTCGCCGCCCTCCCCCCGGCACTCTGGCCGCCCCCCCCCCCCGGCGCCCTACCCCCGGCCGCCGGGGGGAGAGCCGAGCCCCCGCCGGGGCTCGCCGCCCTCCTCCCAGGGCTCCGGCCGCCCTCCCCCCCGGTGCCCTCCCCCCGGCCGCCGGGGGGAGAGCGGAGCCCCCGCCGGGGCTCGCTGCCCTCCCACCCCCCCAGCGCCCCCCCCCCCCCCCCGGGGGGGAGGGGGGGGCGGCCGGAGGCTTTTTTGCCTGGGGCGGCAAAAAAGCCAGAGCCGGCCCTGGCCCTGGAAGAGGGGGCTGGCCTGTGTGCCCAGCTCTATTCATTGTGAAATACAGCTGCCTCTACTCACCACCACATTGCTGCATCACTGGCTATAAAGTGGGTGCAGTTGTATGATCTCCAGGCTGCCTGGACAAGTGTTTTCTGCAAAACAGGGGAGGAGAATCATAGACATGTAGGGCTAAGGGACCTCAAGAGGCCATCTAGTCTATCCCTGCATGCTGAGGCAAGACCAGGTATAGAAGTGCATGAAATAGGGCAGCTTGGAAAGTGGGGGTGTGAAGATAAGAAATGTATGCTCTGGTTAAAATTTAGAGCTACAGACACATGCAGGCGGGAAGGAAGCTGGTAGGGAGCATATGTAATTAGGCAGAGTTTGCTCTCCATTCATTAATCTTTTGTCTCCACTGAACTCTGCCCCTCACTATCTTTTTCTATGACTAATTTTTCCTTTTCATACAATGACCGAAGCAAAAGGACGTACTAACACAAAAACCTTGTCTAAGTGATATTGGAATAGATGCAGTTTGACCCTTTACAGAAGTTTTCATTTTATCCACCTTTTTAACTTTGTCACAGTCACACACAGCCAAACCATTCCTCTTCCAAATCCCAGCTTTATGGGACATAACTCTAAAAGCAAAGCACAGAGATCTTCGTAAATTTTGCCTTTGAAAGTGTAGCCTGTTAATATCTGCAGATTAGCGTGTGTTTAAGATCCCGCTCTATGAATCAAACTCATTTAGCTCCCTCTTTAGCAAAGTATTTTCTATGGAAGCTTATGCAAACTTGCAATCTAGTGTGTTCTTATCAGGGGAAGCTGTCACGTACACAGAAGACTTTGGGACTAGGGAGGCAACACCACATACAGATCAGCTCCTAGTTTCTTTCCAAGACTTTGCTATGAAGAGGGGTCACTCATGACTTGCTCCTAGAGACCAAGGGGAGGTGGTGAAGGGGTCAGGACTCCAAAGGGACAGCACCCATAGGAGAAAGGTGGAAACAAATTAAATACACAATCCTACTTCATTTAATGTTATACCACTTCGCTGAAAACCGAATTCATTGTTGCTCTATGGTAGTTGGTACCAAAGGGCCAAAGAGCAGGTGATAGACCCCTGTCAGGGAATCTCCGTAATGCAGGAGGGCCCTGTGCTGCCTCCACAGAAACCCCTGGTGCAGGGGTCAGGGCCGGCTCTAGGTTTTTTGCCATCCCAAGCAAAAAAAAAATTTGTCCTCCTCCGCCTTTTGCGGGGCTTTTACACGTTTGCACTTTGCAATGTTTTTGTTTTGACTGTTTAAAATTAAAAAAAAATGAAAACAGAGAATTTGTAGTTAGTGAAATAAAACAATTTCCTACTAGTGTACTCATTTAATTTTAACAAAATGACAATTACAAACACTGATACCGGTAATGTTAAAAGAATGTGTAATGTTATAGCTGTGTTTGGAGTGAAAAAAATCCTTTCTTGCTATAAATTCTAATACTTTTAGAGGAGAAGTTTTAGGCCTTATTAGCTCAGATAAAGCTATATCTGGTTCAGACACAAGCAGCTGCCAGCAACTCCAGACCCAGAGAGGCAGCAGCACACACAGATTCCCCCGTCCCGTCAGCCCAGCTTAGTGGAAATCGGGTACACGGGTGGGGGGGAGGGGACACCCCGCCATTAATCAGAGCCCCCCTCCCCCCCCGCAGAGCAGACAGGAGGACGCTTTCAGTCTGGAGTGGTCAGGGGTGACTCCAGGGATGAACGGAGGGCTGGAGGGAGGGGGAACAGGAACATCAGTGGCTGCACACGTGGAGCAGGGCAGAAGAGGGGATCCCCCTGCTCCAGAGCAGTCACCTGGCTCCAACGGCTGGTCGTCCAATTGCCCCCTGCAGCTCAGGTCTCTCCCTCTCCCCCACGCTGCTGCTCACCTGCCTGCTGTGCCGCTTCCATCAGCCAAGCGAGCCTCTCGGCAGCAGGTCAGGTGGGAATGCAAACCCGCCGCATGGCAGAATGCCGCCCCGGAAATGTGCCGCCCCAAGCACATGTTTCCCCTGCTGGTGCCTACAGCCGGTCCTGGCAGGGGTGTTTCAGAACAGAGCAGGGGCATGTTAGGCAGAAGGTGGCATAGCTAGGGCAGGCCTGCATCCCAGCCAAGCAGGCCTCAGGCTTACCCTAACCTACACTGGGGTCTGAACGAGCCCATGAGTGATGGCACAAGCCACCTCTATCCCTGCACTAGCACAGGGATCTGGCCCTCATCCTCCATTCCTAAAGCACCAGGATCCGGGGTGGATGTGGAATCTTGTGACAGGTAAGCCTAAGGGCACGTCTTCACTACCCGCCGGATCGGCAGGTAGCAATCGATCTATTGGGGATCGATTTATCACGTCTAGTGAAGACGCGATAAAATCAATCCCTGATCGCTCCGCCGTCGACTCCGGAAATCCACCGCGGCAAGAGGCGGCAGCGGAGTTGACGGCGGCGCGGCAGCGGTCGACTTGCCGCCGTCCTCACAGCCAGGTAAGTCAACCTAAAATACGCAACTTCAGCTACGCTATTCACGTAGCTGAAGTTGCGTATCTTAGGTCGACCCCCCACTGTAGTGTAGACCTAGCCTAAGTCACTGGAAGAGGTACCAGGTGTGCCCTTGTACTATACATCTAGATACCCCATTTACTGGGGCCTCACTGGAGAAATGAGCACCAGTGCCTCCTTGTCCTATTGAAGATTAGTGATGATTGGGGGATAGGGAGGATGTGGAAGGACAGCATATGGGAGTTTCTTGAGCCAGGGAAATGAGAACGCCTTTACTTAACAAGTTTAAAGCTCTCTGAAAAACATTGGTAGGTTACTGTTGGTCTCCAATGCCAACTAATTCACGTAAGGTAGATCCATGGTTAAGTGGGACACTCTTTGGCTCATTTTCCTGGAAAGCCAGTACCAATACTTCTCAGGTTCATTTCACTGCTGTACCTCGATGCCTTTTACAAATATGAAATCTCATGAGGACTCCCCGCGGCAGGGAAGTAATGAGGAATAACCGGTACAGTTATAAAAAGCAATAATTATACCAACATATTTACAGTGATATGGGAACCCCCCAGAAGTGGTAAATGGAAGTATATCAACTGGCAGGAACAATAATTGCCTTTGCTTTGATGTATGTAGTGTATCTGTAGGCCATTTACATCACATACTTGAGCTCTTGTCTTTAAGAGGAAGTTAATAGTCTCTGAATGCAGGGAGTCTGCATTTGCTTTGAAAACCGTGCAAGGTGGTGACTTTGAATGACAAACACAGTGCATGCTCTTAACAAAGGATTTCAAAATGTTTGCAGTGGAGTTAGGACATGCCTACTCCATGTCTACTTTCAGGAACAGCTCTAGTTCCAGAACTGGTGTATCAATGTAGCTGCACTCTAATGCAGCTGTAGCTCTAGTGGAGTTGCTCCAGATTTACACCAGTGTACTGAAATAAGAATCTGGCCTTTAGATTATAAACTCCTCCGGATAATGATCCCAGACCAGGTTCTCGGCAATGGTATTATGCCAATTTACACCAGATGACAATCTGGTCCCATGTCTTTAAATTGTCTGTAAATGACCACACCGACTATGGTAGTGTGCGAATGAGAAACTAATAATTTTGAGCCAAACTCTCAGATTTAATCAAGGCTTATTTACTTAATCAAGCCAATTTCCTGTTGCTTTCAATAGAAGTTTTACTCAACTAAGGACCACAGAACTTGGCCTAGTTTAATATCCTTTGCTTTAACACATGCATTGTGAAACAGCTTTATGACTAGCATGTCCTAAATGTAGATTTTAATTGCAAATTGCAGCTTTTGTTTTTGTTCACAAATAATTAGAGACGGGCTCAAGCTGCAAAATTCGCATCTGGAGCTAGTGTTCAGCCCCCACAAAGTTCCTATCCAGGGTTTTAGTCTGGCCTATCGTACAGACAGGGCTATTTGTGAAATTTGGATCCAAACATGGGCTTGATTTTTGAAATCTACTGCCTATAGCTCCAAATGGATTTGAGAGTGCTGGAAACTAGGGTTTAGGTTCAGGTGTATGTCTACCCGAAATGTCCTTTTCTTGCTATTGCTGTTGTTGGGGGGCGGGGGGGTTTAGCACATATAGCAAATAACAAAACTCAAGTAATAAAAAGAACAACTTCAAGCCAAAACTTCAGCTACAGCCAGGGTATGCTCAGTACTACCTGGGAAGAGGCCACAAAGGTGGGCTCAAGAGGTAGAATATGCTACGTTTAAGACAGCTTTGGAATGAGGGACCATCAGAAAGCAGATTTAGGGTACGTCTATACTTACTGCCGAACCCGGAGGTAAGCAATCGATCTTCTGGGATCGATTTATTGCGTCTTGTCTAGACGCGATAAATCAATCCCGGAAGTGCTCGCCGTCGACACCCGTACTCCTACTCCGCAAGAGGAGTATGCGGAGTCGACGGGGGAGCCTGCATGCCACGTGTGGACCCGCGGTAAGTACCCTGTAGTTCGAACTAAGATACTTCGACTTCAGCTACGTTATTCACGTAGCTGAAGTTGAGTATCTTAGTTCGAACTGGGGGGGGTTAGTGTGGACCAGCCCTTAGTGAACACAAGAATTGGGCCCCTAACTGCTACATTACTTCCCAGCATAGTTTGCATGGATATCAGGTATAGGCAAAGCTCCATGTGCCCTGCCACAAGCATGACCTAAATCCTGCAGCAAGAATCAAGATTCTGATGCACTCTGGTGGAAATTCTGAACATACTGTAGAAGCTTCAGACAAATTTTTAGAAGTGGATGTTTTTATTGGATAAAATATGTGAATGAAGAATGCAACTGGTACAGTAGCTCCTGACTGGTTTATTTTGATATTAAATTCAATTTCATGCTGTACCCACACTTTCAGTTTTCAACATGCCACAGATTGAAATCACAGGTTTCAGAGTGAACATTGCTTTGATATGCATGGGAGAGTTCACGCCTCGCAGCTTTTGCATCAAGTTCTCCATAAATGCCCAAAGAATCACTGCATCAGTTTGCACTCTGTCAGCATTTTCAAAGCTATCCCCATAGATTCTGGAGCTAAATTCTGAAGCTAGGCGCTGAATTTTGTGGCAAATTGTGTGGCTGTGGAATCATTGTATTCAGGGGGTTCTGAATTTTAAAATAAGGGGTTTTTGGAGGGAGGGAAGGCATTAAACTCCAGAAGAGGCCACTTGATCAACAGCACAATTAACCCAGACTATTCAAATACGTGTTAGTAGATAGTATTTATCCTGCCTGCATGACTAGCACAATGGTAAACAAAACACAAGAGCAGCAGATAGTAATTCTGGGAGGTTTGAGTGGTCAGAAGGCTGTCTCCAAAAAGGAGAAAGTCAGTTACAATACAAACAAGTCAGGCTTATTTTTTAGATCTAAGGAAAAATCTCCATATGGTGATCTACTCCAACTTGTTCAATCCTGATTCCCAGAAAAGCCTGACAACACTGACATTATTCCTCAAATGCAATGCTTCCTTTCTCCCCTGTATTATAAAATTAAAGTGGTAAAATGCAAAAGGAAAAGAGCAGTACAATGGTTAATGTAGAGCAAGTATTTGTTCTCTCCTCGGGACATGGGGACATGCTTGACAGAAAACAGCACTGTAAAATGGACTGTATAAAAATATGGGGGCTGAGGCATATGGTGGGAGATCAGAGGGTTCAGGGCATAAGGAAGGAAACGGGGGCGAGGCAAGAACAATGCAGAGGAACAGTTCAGAGGGCAAGAACTCTTTGGTAGGGAGCCACTTAGTGATGGAGAGGTGGCAATGGTGTTGTGGAGGGAATGTAGGAAGGCTACAGTAAAGTCCATTGCTCCTACGGTGTCTGTGGGGTGGAGCAGAAAGAATGCAGCTCTCCTTGCTTGTGGGGCACAGTCATCTGATTTTTGAATTCTTGAGGTGAATAATCATTTCTTCTGAGCAATATGTGCTGTTGCTCTCGTAACTTAGTGCCTACCCCATATAGTGTCTACCCCAGCTGCCCCAGAGCTAGGTGCCCATTCCTCTGGAGTGCTGCCCCCCCCCCGTAACTCAATATTTACCCCACTGAGATGTTGTGGGTGCTGCCCCCTTAAATCAGTACCTACCCCACTGGAGTGCTGTAATGATTAATTTACAGATGGCTGTAGGGTTATTTGAGATCCTTGGATGAGAGGGGCTGCACAGAGCATTACTCTTCTCTTAGCAAAAACAACGAGGAGTCTTTGTGGCACCTTAGAGACTAAAATGTATTTGGGCATAAGCTTTTGTGGGCTATAACCCACTTCATCAGATGCATGGAGTGGAAAATACAGTAAATATAAATATACAGCACATGAAAAGATGGGAGTTACCTTACCAAGTGGGGGGTCAGTGCTAAGGAGGCCAATTCAATTAGGGTGAATGTGGCCATTCCCAACAGTTGACAAGAAGGTGTGAGTATCAACAGAGCGAAAATTATTTTTTGTAGTGACCCAGCCACTCCCAGTCTTTATTCAGGCCTAATTTGCACTCTCTTCTCTTAGCTTTTCTCAAACCCCAGCACTGCCTTAATGGTCTATTTCAACCCACTTCTGCCTGTTGTTGTGCTTTTAAAAAGCTTGTTCCATGCACTTTTCTACATTCAAGCTCAGTCACATATCAACTTTTAGAACTGCTTACTTTTCTGACATCTCCTTCCAAAACTCTCTCATCAATCATGTCTCAGGGCAGCTGTCATCACTTTGTCTTCTCAAAACAGCAGCTTGTCAAAAAGAAACTTTTAAAATATTAACTCGGGAAAGTTTTGAAGGGGATATTGACAACCCAAAAGAAATGGTTACTCACCTTCTTGTAACGGTTGTTCTTCGAGATGTGTTGTTCATGTCCATTCCAAGCAGGTGTGTGCGCGCCGCGTGCACGCCAGCCTTAAGATTTTACTACAGCAGCGTCCGTAGGGTCGGCTCCGGCGCCCCCTGGAGTGGCGCCCTCATGGCGCTGTATATAGGGGCCAGCCGACCCCCCACCCCCTCAGTTCCTTCTTGCCGATACTCCGACAGAGGGGTAGGAGGGTGGGTGTTGGAATGGACATGAACAACACATCTTGAAGAACAACCATTACAAGAAGGTGAGTAACCGTTTCTTAGGGTACAAATGTGGGGGCCTGCATGAAGACTTCTAAGCTTAATTACCATCTTAGATCTGGTCCGCTGCCACCATTCCCAAAGCTAATTCCCTTCCCTGGGAAGCCTTGAGAAACCTTTCACCAATTCCCTGGTGAATACAGTTCCAACCCCCTTGGATCTTAAAACAAGGAGAAATTAACCATCCCCCCTCCTTCCTTCCACCAACTCCTGGTGAATACAGATCCAACCCCCTTGGATCTAAAAACAAGGAAAAATCAATCAGGTTCTTAAAAAGAAGGCTTTTAATTAAAGAAAAAGGTAAAAATCATCTCTGTAAAATCAGTATGGAAAATAACTTTACAGGCTAATCAAACTTAAAGAGCTCAGAGGACCCCCCTCTAGTCTCAGGTTCAAAGTACAGCAAACAAAGATAAACACTCTAGTAAAAGGTACATTTACAAGTTGAGAAAACAAAGGAAAACTAACACGCCTTACCTGGCTGTTTACTTACAAGTATGAAATATGAGAGACTTGTTTAGAAAGATGTGGAGAACCTGGATTGATGTCTGGTCCCTCTCAGTCCCAAGAGTGAACAACAACCAAAACAAAGAGCACAAACAAAAGCCTTTCCCCCCCCAAGATTTGAAAGTATCTTGTCCCCTTATTGGTCCTTTGGGTCAGGTGTCATCCAGGTTACCCGAGCTTCTTAACCCTTTACAAGTAAAAGGATTTTGGAGTCTCTGGCCAGGAGGGATTTTATAGTACTGTACACAGGAGAGCGGTTACCCCTCCCTTTATAGTTATGACACGCCCCCCAAATCACAGATAGTGTTGGACGTCCGGTTCCACACTGGCTGTGATTTCTTCCTGGAGCTCTAGGAGAAAACAGAGTTAATAAGACACATGTACCTTTAGACATACTATTGATTATATAAAAACTAACAATATGTTCCAGTCCAAGAACTATTTTTAACCAGTTGATTCTGGGAAACTTTCCCGGGAGAGTGCATCAGCCACTTTGTTAGAAGCTCCTGAAATGTGTTGTATTTCAAAATCAAAATCTTGGAGAGCTAAACTCCACCAAAGAAGTTTTTTGTTATTCCCCTTGGCAGTATGAAGCCACTGTAGCGCAGCATGGTCTGTTTGTAGTTGGAAACGCCGTCCCCAAACATATGGGCGTAGCTTTTCCAGCGCGTACACAATGGCGTAGCATTCCTTTTCGCTGACTGACCAGTGGCTTTCCCTCTCAGACAGTTTCTTGCTGAGAAACACGACAGGATGGAATTCTTGATCCGGTCCTTCCTGCATTAAAACTGCTCCCACGCCCTGCTTGGACGCCTCTGTGGTTACTAGGAACGGTTTGTCAAAGTCTGGGGCCCTTAGCACAGGGTCAGACATGAGTGTAGCCTTCCTTTTTCTTTCAGCTCCATCTCTCTCTTGTGGGCCTCCTCTTTGGCTTTTTCTTCTCTTTCTCTCAGCTCCATCTCTCTCTTGTGGGCCCCCTCTTTGGCTCTCTCTTCTCTTTCTCTCAGCTCTCTCTCTTTTTCTTTCAGCTCCATAGCTCTCTTGTGGGCCTCCTCTTTGGCTTTTTCTTCTTTTGTAGTCATTTTCCTGTTTTCTTGTGCTGGGTCACACCCTTCTGCAGTTGACTGAAACTGGGATGCACTCAGCTCAGGCTGCTGCTGAGTTAACAGAGACTTTCTAACTAGCTACTCCTGAGGATGTAAAAAGAAAAAAAACAATTCAGCTTGTAAATTCCTTTTACCAGTTGTTTGCTCATTAATTGAACCCTTCTCTTAACAAAGGCCCTTGTTAAAAAACTTAACACCTCTGCCTTCAGGCAAGGAGAGATAAGATATGCATCTACCTTCAGCTCTGCTTTCCAAGCAGCTAGAAGGAAAAAAAAATCTTACTGGCTTTTGGGTTTAAAATGATTCCCACCGCTATGCCACCATGTCAAGGCTGCTTCCCCACTTTGAACTTTAGGGTACAAATGTGGGGGCCTGCATGAAGACTTCTAAGCTTAACTACCAGCTTAGATCTGGTCCGCTGCCACTATTCCCAAAGCTAATTCCCTTCCCTGGGAAGCCTTGAGAAACCTTTCACCAATTCCCTGGTGAATACAGATCCAAGCCCCTTGGATCTTAAAACAAGGAGAAATTAACCATCCCCCTCCTTTCCCCCACCAACTCCTGGTGAACACAGATCCAACCCCCTTGGATCTTAAAACAAGGAGAAATCAATCAGGTTCTTAAAAAGAAGGCTTTTAATTAAAGAAAAAGGTAAAAATCATCTCTGTAAAATCAGTATGGAAAATAACTTTACAGGGTAATCAAACTTAAAGAGCTCAGAGGATCCCCCTCTAGTCTCAGGTTCAAAGTACAGCAAACAAAGATAAACACTCTAGTAAAAGGTACATTTACAAGTTGAGAAAACAAAGGAAAACTAACACGCCTTGCCTGGCTGTTTACTTACAAGTTTGAAATATGAGAGACTTGTTTAGAAAGATGTGGAGAACCTGGATTGATGTCTGGTCCCTCTCAGTCCCAAGAGCGAACAACCCCCTAAACAAAGAGCACAAACAAAAGCCTCCCCCCCCCCAAGATTTGAAAGTATCTTGTGCCCTTATTGGTCCTTTGGGTCAGGTGTCAGCCAGGTTACCCGAGCTTCTTAACCCTTTACAGGTAAAAGGATTTTGGAGTCTCTGGCCAGGAGGGATTTTATAGTACTGTACACAGGAGAGCTGTTACCCCTCCCTTTATAGTTATGACAGAGGGCCTCCTGGCAAAGGGGAGAGGAGCGAGCACCACCCTGTTTGTTGATATAAAACATCGTTGGAGTATTGTCTGTGAGGACAGAAACGCCCCTGCCTGCCAGCTAGGACTTGAATGCTATGTATGCGAGGCGTACCGCTCGCAATTCCCTGACATTGATGTGCAGTGACAGATCCTCCCAGGACCAAAGACCTTGTGTTCTGAGGTGGCCCAGATGTGCATCCCATCCCCGATCCGATGCGTCCGTTACCAGGGATAGGGAGGGTTCGGGGTCCAGGAAAGGAACTCCCAAGCAGACCACCCGCGGGTCTAGCCACCATTGAAGGGAGTCCAACACCGGTGGAGGTAACGTCACCACTGATTCTAGGGAGTCCCTGACTGGCCGATAAACCCATGCCAACCAAGATTGGAGTGGGCGCAGTCTGAGCCTGGTGTGTCTCACCACGTAGGCACATGCTGCCATGTGTCCTAGTAATTTGAGGCAGCTTCTTACTGTGGTGGTAGGGTAACTTTGGAGGCCGAGAATGATGTTGGATATAGTTCAGAATCTGGCCTCTGGGAGATATGCCCTGGCATGTGTCGAGTCCAGAACTGCTCCTAAGAATTCGATTTTTTGAGTTGGAGACAGTGTGGACTTGGCCTCGTTGAGTAAGAGGCCGAGTGAGCGGAAGGTCTGCCTGATGAAGACCACCTGAGCCTCCACTAGTGCCTTGGTCCTGCCCTTGATGAGCCAATCGTCCAGGTAGGGAAATACCTGGATCCCGTGTCTGCGCAGGAAGGCTGCCATGACTGCCATGCACTTCGTGAAGACCCTTGGGGCTGCTGACAGACCAAAGGGCAGAACCATAAACTGAAGATGAGCGTTGCCCAAGAGAAACCTGAGGTAACGCCTGTGCTGAGGGATTATCGCGATATGAAAGTATGCGTCCTTTAAGTCGAGGGCGGCATACCAGTCTCCTGGGTCCATGGAAGGAATGATAGAGAACAGGGAGACCATGCGGAACTTGAGTTTCCTCACAAACTTGTTGAGATGCCGCAAGTCCAGAATAGGTCTGAGGCCCCCTTTCGCTTTCGGAATTAGGAAATATCGAGAGTAGAAGCCCTTGCCCCGTAGCTCCTGCGGAACCTCCTCCACTGCCCCTGAAGCGAGGAGGGGCTGAACTTCTTGAAGTAGAAGTTGCTCGTGAGAGGGGTCCCTGAAGAGGGACGGGGAGGGGGGCTGGTGGGGCGGGAGGGAGGGAGAACTGGATAGAATATCCCTCCTCTACCGTGCGCAGCACCCAAGCATCCGATGTGATCTGGGCCCAGGCACGATAGAAGGGGGACAGGCGTGACGAAAAGGTAAGGTTGGACAGATCCAGGGTTCTGACTGGGAGGTCGTCCTCGACCAAGCCATCAAAATGGTGGTCTAGGCCCCTGTGTAGGCCTTGGTTGGGCAGATGACTGTCCGAAAGGCTGCTGTTGTTGCCTCCTCCTGCCCGTTCTCGGCCTTCTGTGTGAAGCATCCCCTCGATTTTGAGGCTGGTACGGTCGAGGGGCCTGCGGCGGCCTGAACTGCCTACGCTGGGTAACAGGGGTGTATAGGCCTAAGGAACGGAGGGTGGTCCGCGAATCCTTTAGGCTATGGAGCCTCTTATCAGTCTTTTCTGAGAAGAGCGTGGGCCCTTCAAAGGGCAGGTCCTGGATCATTTGTTGGACCTCGTGAGGGAGGCCGGAAACTTGAAGCCAGGCCCTGCGCTAATGACCACACCAGTCGCCAACGTGCGTGAGGCTGAATCGGCCACGTCCAAGGCCGCCTGGAGGGAAGCACGGGTAATCAATCTTCCCTCTTCAACCAGGGCCGAAAACTCGGTTCGTGAGTCCTGTGGGAGGAGGTCCGTGAACCTAGACAAAGCCAAGCACGTGTTGTGTTCATACCGGCTCACTATGGCTTGCTGATTGGCAATGCGCAACTGCAAGTCCCCCATTGAATATACCTTGCGCCCGAACAGGTCCAACTTTTTAGCCTCTCTATTTTTAGGAGTAGCCCCCTGGAAACCCTGGCATTCCCTCTGGTTGGCCGCATCTACCACTAGGGAGTCCGGTGGGGGGTGTGTATAAAGATGTTCATACACCTTGGTTGGAACAAAATATCGCCTCTCAGTCCTTTTGGCCGTAGGGGCCAATGAGGCTGGAGTTTGCCACAAGGTGCGGGTTGTGTCCGTAATGGTCTTTATGAGAGGTAGGGCTACCCTAGACGGACCTGACGGGGCCAGGATGTCAATCACAGGATCTGTGTCCACCTCGATCTGCTCAGTCTGTATCGAGAGGCTCTGGGCCGCTCGAGTAAGGAGCTGTTGGAGGATCCTATTGTCCTCTAGGACCGGTGCCACTGAAGTTCCCGCTACTGCCTCATCCGGAGATGAAGAGGAAGATGTCCCATGCAAGGGCCCTTCATCTACCACGTCTCCCTCTGTGAGGGCCTGCGGCACACGGTACTCAGGCTGCGCGGCCGGTGCAGGCTCAAGATGCGGCACCGCGGCCGGTACCGGGGTCGCCACCGAACGACGAGGAGTGCTGGACGGTGCCTGCGCTGTTGGGAGCAAAGTCCCCGTCAGTGCCGTTGTTTGACCAGGGGGTGCCGTGTCCCCTTGTGGCACACTCCTGTCAGACGGCGGTGCCGGTGGTGGTGGCATTAGCGGCGGGGCCGCAGACGTTGAGGAAACAGAAGCGGTTCGTGAGCAGGGCCCGTACGCCTGACCCACTGACTGATGGTAGGCCCACAGCGTCCAGAACGGCCACTGTGGGGGCGGTTGCCACTGCTGATGCTGATGCCACTGCGGTGGGTACGGGTGGTACTCGTACGCAAGGACGATCGCCTGCTCCTCGATCTGTTAGAGTGGTACGAGTCCACCTCTGAGTCAGAAGTCTCTGAATATGAGGACATAGGAGGCGCGGTACCCACTGTCGCCGGAGGGGGTGCTTGCACCAGTGCCGCTAACGTGGCGTGGCGTGGAGAGCGCGGTGAGCGCATCGCTGGTTTCCCCTAGAGTGGTAATGGGGCCGAGCGGTAGCCGGAGGTTCTCTGCACCGGTGCGGCAACACCGGCACCGGGAGGCTCAAGAGGTCTGAAGCGGCCTCGAACGCCTCCGGCGTCGATGGGAGGCGCACCTCCTCCATCGTGTCCAGGGATCTATGCCTTTCCGGACTCGACCTTGCCCTCTCCGGGGCGGGAGTCAACGGGATGGCCGGATGGGTCTGCGGCGCAAGTTGTCCTGTAACACTCATGGACGGTGCCGGACCTTTAGAGTCCCGGTGGGGAGATTGTTCCCTCAGCGGCCTGTTCTTTTTAACCAGCACTGGCGATGGAGAGCGGCGTCTTGTAGAAGATGGCTTCTTATGCGCCGACTCTCTCCGGTGCCGGGGTTTCAGGGCCTTGGCCTCACGACTTATCTCCGGTGCCGGGGCACTGCGCACCGAGGATGAAGTGCTGGGTGCCGGCTCAGAAGGCTCGGGATCCGATTGCGGCCGCAGTGCCGCCTCCATTAGGAGGACTTTAAGTCTCTGCTCTCTATCTTTGAGAGTCCTGGGGCGAAAAGCCCTGCAGATAGTGCACCTATCCCTTTGATGGGTCTCTCCGAGGCACCTTAAGCACGAAGAGTGCGGGTCACTCTTCGGCATAAATTTCCCGCAGTCCCGGCAGAGTTTGAACCCTGGGGACCCGAGCATGCCCCAGCGGGGCGATGAAAAAGTGTGTGGGGGGGGGAAAACCCAACTAATCTAACTAGCTAACACTAAACAACAAACTAACTAATTAACTATTTACAACAACTACAGAACACTGCCACGATTGCTGAAGAGCAAGAGAAGTTCCAGCTAGCCGTCATCAGCGGTAAGAAGGAACTGAGGGGGTGGGGGGTCGGCTGGCCCCTATATACAGCGCCATGAGGGTGCCACTCCAGGGGGCGCCGGAGCCGACCCTACGGACGCTGCTATAGTAAAATCTTCCGGCTGGTGTGCACGGGGCGCACACACACCTGCTTGAAATGGACATGAACAATCACTCGAAGAAGAACTATTAAAGTGCCTCGTCTTTCTCAACAAGCTAGACACCCCCCATGGTTGGAGTTACCGACATTGGGGTTTTCCCCCTGAATGTACATCTGTAGCACTGAGGCGTATCACAAGCCACTGAGCAGAAGCAAACAACATCACCCTATTAGTAACTAAGGGTACGTCTACATTGCAATAAAAAACCTGCAGCACTGAGTCACAAAGCCCAGGTCAATTGCCTTCAGCTTATGAGGCTTATGAAGTGGGGCTAAAAATTCAGTGTAGACATTCAGACTCAGGCTGGAGCTGGGGTCTGAGACCGCCCACAACGCAGGGCTCTAGCCCAGGCCTGAACGTCTACCCTACAATTTTTAGCCCCAAAGCCTGAGCCCCGCGAGCACAAGTCAGCCACAGCTATTTTACTGCAGCGTAGACGTACCTCTACACTCTGGGTTAATTTTCATATGACCCTTTTCCCTTCCATTTACTTAGATGTTCTCTAACATACTTATGTGGTTTCTGTCACCGTATGTAAACACCTCGCCATCTTTAATGAATTTATCCTTACAATGAGGAAGGGCAGACAGGGAACTAAGGCATGCAGAGGCCTTAAGCCAAGGTTACACAGGAAGTCTGCGATAAAGCAGGGAACTGAGTGATAGTTTGCTAGGTCCTTGGCTAGTGCCCTAACCACTGCACCATCCTTCCTCTCTTACTCAGCCAGGGCTGGGATCTGCAGATTCTTAATGCAGCTTTCCCCTGCCCACCAAAGGGAAAACTTTGGATAATGATTGGGATGGGGGGCGGGGTGGGGGGGAAGGAGAGAGAAAAAAAAGCTAATGATCGGAGGGAGACAAATGGCATTTTTGAATATCACTGCTATCCAACAACTGCATTGTTCTAAGGAAGGAAGCACACAGATTGGAAGATTAAACAAAATGATGAAATGGAAACTAAAGAAGGGAAACGAAAAAGGAAGAGAAATAGAAGATTGGTAACATTTTGGAGAAAAGGGAAACTCAGAATGAGGAGGCTGGGAAAAATAAAAAGGAAAAAAGTGAACGAAGTAGCCTTGGAATGAATAAACAGAAATAAAAGAAAAATGATGTATTTGTAAACCAGTGGATCAAAATGTCATCTGAATGTTACACTATCAATTTGCTTATTCATTACTAAATGCAAGCATCTGGCAGGGTGTGAGCTGTCTTTTCATTTAGTCATAGCCATGTATTAAAAAGGAAACATTGCTACTTACAAATGGGTATGAGCCACAAAGTTCAGATCTGAATCTCATCCCAAATGTCTTACTTGGGGGAGGATCCTGGATCTGGGGTTAGCCCATCTTTATCCCTAATTTCATTGCACAACTATAAACGGCTCTGATCTCTTTAATATTCGAGTTATTAGTATCCAAGGGTAGGATCTGTGGTAGGGAAAGCGTGGAGATTAAAGAACAGCTGGGAACATAGTATATCTACACTGCATGCTTCTTTTGGATGTGTGTAGAGTACATACCTGAGTAGTGCCCCAGCTGGTGAGGCACACCTTAGGTGAGTAAACACATGCCTGAAGGGTGTGGGTATGTACATCATTCTGGGATCTATTAGCAGGAGTGTGGTAAGCAAGACACGAGAAGTAATTCTTCCGCTCTATTCTGCTAATTAGGCCTCAACTGGAGTATTGTGTCCAGTTCTGGAAAGATGTGGACAAATTGGAGAAAGTCTAGAGAAGAGCAACAAAAATGATTAAAGGTCTAGAAAACATGACCTATGAGGGAAGATTGAGAAACTTGGATTTGTTTAGTCTGGAGAAGAGAAGACTGAGAGGGGACATGATAACAGCTTTCAAGTATATAAAAGGTTGTTACAAGGAGGAGGGAGAAAAATTGTTCTCCTTTACCTCTGAGAATAGGACAAGCAGCAAGGGAGGTTCAGGCTGGTCATTAGGAAAAACTTCCTAACTGTCAGGGTGGTTAAGCACTGGAATAAATTGCCTAGGGAGGTTGTGGAATCGCCATCTGTCACGTTATTGATTTGAACTGGGACCATATAGAACATGGTTGCAACCAAAGTCCTGTAGTGGCACCAAATCTTGTATAAAGGGGGTCAAATGAGGTGTCTAAGACAAGGTTATGATTATGCTGTCTATATGTGTGTATCAATTTTGTAGTTGAAGTTATGAATATTGGCTCTATACTGTCTGTATTTCAAACTTATGCTATGCTTCTGGGAGACATCCCAGACAAGTTGGTGTTAGCTCTGCCTAGCCTGCTTGATGGCCCATTAAGGACCATCAGCTATACAATTGACCCATTGAGAGAAGGCAGATACGTCTTGTAACTCAGCAAAGTATGCAGGAACTTGCCCATGTGACTCCAGACTCCATTTTGCTGTAATTTTCCACAGTAAGAACAAAGAGGTGTTCTTACACCTGAAAAGACTATAAAGGGCTGATGCCTCATCTCCATCTTGTCTTCAATCCTGCTTCTTACCTCTGAAGGGACTTTGCTACAAACTGAAGCTCTACACAAAGGACTGAATGACCCATCCCAGCTGGGGATGTATTCCAGAGACTTGATTTGAACCTGCAGTTTATTCTATCACTGCTACAAGCCTGAACCAAGACTTTGCCATTACTGTAATTGATTCCATTTAACCAATTCTAGCTCTCATCTACATCTTTTTCCTTTTATGAATAAACCTTTAGATATTAGATTCTAAAGGATTGGCAACAGCATGATTTGTGGGTAAGATCTGCTTTGTATATTGACCTGGGTCTGGGGCTTGTTCCTTTGGGATTGAGAGAACCTTTTTTCTTTTACTGGGGTATTGGTTTTCATAACCATTTGTCCCCATAATGAGTGGCACTGGTGGTGATATTGGGAAACTGGAGTGATAAGGGTACGTCTACACTTACTTCCTGGTTCGGCAGCAGGCAATCGATCTTCTGGGATGGATCCCAGAAGTGCTCGCCGTCGACGCCGGTACTCCAGCTCGGCGAGAGGAGTATGCGGCATCGACGGGGGAGCCTGCCTGCGTCTGGACCCGCGGTAAGTTCGGACTAAGGTACTTCGAATTCAGCTACGTTATTAACGTAGCTGAATTTGCGTACCTTAGTCCGAAGTGGGGGGTTAGTGTGGACCAGGCCTTAGGGAATTGCTTGTGTGACTTGTGGTTAGCCAGTGGGATGAGACCAAAGTCCTCTTTGTCTGGCTGGTTTGGTTTGCCTTAGAGGTGGAAAAACCCCAGCCTTGGGCTGTAACTGCCCTGCTTTAAGCAATTTCTCCTGAATTGGCACTGTCAGTTGGGTCCCACCAGAATCAGCATCGTTACACCATCATTGGAGATTTTTAAGAGCAGGTTAGACAAACACTTGTCAGGGATGGTCTAGAGAATACTTAGTCCTGCTATGAGGGTAGGGGACTGGACTAGATGACCAGTCCTGTGATTCTATACCCTACATGGCTCTCTACTCATCCAAACTATGCCTCCGCACATACACTGCTATTTTTAGCAGTGTCGTGTCCTGCTGCCTTCCCATGATGGAGCCTTTCCCCTCTACAGGAAAACACTCCCCCCGAGGGAAAAGGTTCTGGCAGTAGAGAAAGGTTTGGGTGGCTTCCCGCGGTGGAGCCTTTCCCTGCCACAGGCTCCAGCAGCGGGGAAAGGCTGTGGGGGGGTTTGCTGCTGAAGCTTTTCCCCACTGTCTCCCCCCTGCAAGAGCCTTTCCCTTGCCTGTCAGAGGGAAAGACTCCAGCAGGTAGAAGGCAGTGGGGAAAGGCTCCACTAGCTCTGTGCTGCCAGAGCCTTCCCCCCTGCAGTGAAAGACTCTGGCAGCAGGAGCTGCGGAAGCTTTTTCTTGCTGTCTCCCCCCACCAGAACCTTTCACTGACGTGTGTTGTTACACGCTGCAGCATGGGCACAACAGGCTTTTCCCTGTGTGTAGGGTATGTAGTCACACATACCCTACACACTGCCAACAGTCATGTGTAGTGGAGATGTTTTGATTCCTAGATTAAGATTTTCTGGGTCTCAGTCTCAATGGGCCAGATTTTCACCCTCACCACCCAACAGCTCCCATTTATGCATCTAAATCAAATGGCCAGAAAATGTGCTGAGTGCTTTCAAAAATCTGGTCCAAAATGAAGCAAAGAGAGGGCTGTATTGCCAATTACACTGACAGCTGTCAACCTCTGAAAAGTCTTAGGATGTTGTAATCAGGTGGATTTGTTCTCCTTCCTGCAGTTTACCTACCCAGGGAAGAAAGCAGCACCTGGCTCTGTAATAGGGAACTGCAATGGTGTGTATGTTAAGCCTGCGGGAGCAAGTTAGCCGTATGGACAGTAGGTGACAAGTTGCTAAGTAGCTGGCCAAAAAGATGATTAATCCATAAGCCATTGATTTGTATGGACACAGCTCATTTGAGCCTGGCCACCCTTCTGTCCCCTCATCAGATTTTTGTACAACATAAGAATGCTAAGAAAGCATTTTTAAAAGGAAAGCTAACTCTGGGCAGCTTAGTCTGAAAACTCTGAGCCCTGGTCTACACTATAAAGTTGATGTAAGGCAGCTTGCAAGTGTCTACAGTAAAATGCAGCTCTCACCCACTACCCCGACTTAACTCCACGTCCCCGAGAGGCGTAGTACTTAAGCCAATGTAATTAGGTTGACCCAGTGTCAGTGTAGACACTGCATCGCTTACATCGACCATTGCTGCCTTTCAGAAGTTGTCCCACAATGCCCCACACTGACAGCTAAAATCGGTGCAAGCTCTCCTGGTGAGGACGTGCACGACCAACACAACGAGTATAATATGGACATGCAAAAGCAGTTTAGTTAATGTGATGGCTGTAAGTCGATGTAACTTAGGTCAGCTTAATTTTGGTGACTTGCCTTGAGGGAAAAGGTTCAAGGGAATTATAAAAGTTACAGAATGACGCAATTGCATCATCAGAGTCACCCTTGGAGTAGTTCCTCTTTGGAAAGTTTTTCTTTCATTATTAAGCATGTGGTCGCTTGACATTGCACACCATATGCTTTATAAAATTATGTTTATAAGTGTGAATATGATGTAACTGGAATATGCTTTATGCAAAAGGTCTCTTGTAAGGTATCACTACAAAGTTTATAATCTACTGAGTTTGTTCATCCTATTTGGGAACTGGGTGTCTGGGTGCTGGAGGAAGATGACCTTCTGAGCTGTTTTCAGTTAAGTCTGCAGCTTTGGGGGTGTGGTTCAGACCCTGGATATAGATTCATAGATTCTAGGACTGGAAGGGCCCTCGAGAGGTCATCGAGTTTTGGCAGGACCAAATATTGTCTAGACCATCCCTGATAGACATTTATCTAACCTACACTTAAATATCTCCAGAGATGGAGATTCTACAACCTCCCTAGGCAATTTATTCCAGTGTTTAACCACCCTGACAGATAGGAACTTTTTCCTAATGTCCAACCTAAACCTCCCTTGCTGCAGTTTAAGCCCATTGCTTCTTGTTCTATCCTTAGAGGCTAAGGTGAACAAGTTTTCTCCCCCCTCCTTATGACACCCTTTTAGATACCTGAAAACTACTATCATGTCACCTCTCAGTCTTCTCTTTTCCAAACTAAACAAACCCAATTCTTTCAGCCTTCCTTCATAGGTCATGTTCTCAAGACCTTTAATCATTCTTCTTGCTCTTCTCTGGACCATCTCCAATTTCTCCACATCTTTCTTGAAATGCGGTGCCCAGAACTGGACACAATACTCCACTTGAGGCCTAACCAGCGCAGAGTAGAGCGGAAGAATGACTTCTCGTGTCTTGCTCACAACACACCTGTTAATGCATCCCAGAATCACGTTTGTTTTTTTTGCAACAGCATCACACTGTTGACTCATATTTAGCTTGTGGTCCATTATAACCCCTAGATCCCTTTCTGCCGTACTCCTTCCTAGACAGGCTCTTACCATTCTCTTACCAATGTGTGAAATTGATTGTTCCATCCTAAGTGGAGCACTTTGCATTTGTCTTTGTTAAACTTCATCCTGTTTACCTCAGACCATTTCTCCAATTTGTCCAGATCATTTTGAATTTTGACTCTATCCTCCAAAGCAGTTGCAATCCCTCCCAGTTTGGTATCATCTGCAAACTTAATAAGCATACTTTCTATGCCAAAATCTAAGTCGTTGATGAAGATATTGAACAGAACCGGTCCCAAAACAGACCCTTGCGGAACCCCACTTGTTATACCTTTCCAACAGGATTGTGAACGATTAATAACTACTCTCTGAGTATGGTTATCCAGCCAGTTATGCACCCACCTTATAGTAGCCCCATCTAAGTTGTATTTGCCTAGTTTATTGATAAGAATATCATGCAAGACCGTATCAAATGCCTTACTAAAGTCTAGGTATACCACATCCACCGCTTCTCCCTTATCCACAAGACTCGTTATCCTATCGAAGAAAGCTATCAGATTGGTTTGACATGATTTGTTCTTTACAAATCCATGCTGGCTGTTCCCTATCATCTTACCACCTTCCAAGTGTTTGCAGATGATTTCCTTAATTACTTGCTCCATTATCTTCCCAGGCACAGAAGTTAAACTAACTGGTCTGTAGTTTCCTGGGTTGTTTTTATTTCCCTTTTTACAGATGGGCACTATATTTGCCCTTTTCCAGTCTTCTGGAATCGATCCTGTCTCCCATGATTTTCCAAAAATAATAGCTAAAGGCTCAGATACCTCCTCTATGAGCTCCTTGAGTATTCTAGAATGCATTTCATCAGGCCCTGGTGACTTGCAGGCATCTAATTTTTCTAAGTGATTTTTAACTTGTTCTTTTTTTATTTTATCTTCCAAACCTACCCCCTTCCCATTAGCATTCACTATATTAGGCATTCCTTCAGACTTCTCGGTGAAGACCTAAACAAAAGTCATTAAGCATCTTTTCCATTTCCAAGTTTCCTGTTACTGTTTCTCCCTCCTCACGGAGCAGTGGGCCTACCCAGTCCTTGGTCTTCCTTATAATGTATTGATAAAAAGTCTTCTTGTTTCCCTTTATTCCTGTAGCTAGTTTGAGCTCATTTTGTGCCTTTGCCTTTCTAATCTTGCCCCTGCATTCCTGTGTTGTTTGCCTATATTCATCCTTTGTAATCTGTCCTAGTTTCCATTTTTTATATGACTCCATTTTATTTTTTAGATCATGCAAGAAAGATCTCGTGGTTAAGCCAAGGTGGTCTTTTGCCACATTTTCTATCTTTCCTACCCAGCAGAATAGCTTGCTTTGGGGCCCTTAATAGTGTCCCTTTGAAAAAGTGCCAACTCTCCTCAGTTGTTTTTCCCCTCAGTCTTGATTCCCATGGGACCTTACCTATCAGCCTTCTGAGCTTACCAAAATCCGCCGTCCTGAAAACCATTGTCTCTATTTTGCTATACTCCCTTCTACCCTTCCTTAGAATTATGAACTCTATGATTTCATGATCACTTTCACCCAAGCTGCCTTCCACTTCCAAATTCTCAACGAGTTCCTCCCCATTTGTTAAAATCAAGTCTAGAACAGCTGCCCCTCTAGTAGCTTTTTCAACCTTCTGAAATAAAAAGTTGTCTGCAATGCAGTCCAAGAACTTATTGGATAGTCTGTGCCCCGCTGTGTTATTTTCCCAACATATATCCAGACAGTTGAAGTCCCCCATCACCACCAAATCGTGGGCTTTGGATAATTTTGTTAGTTGTTTAAAAAAAAAGCCTCATCCACCTCATCCAACTGGTTAGGTGGCCTGTAGTAGACTCCTAGCATGACATCACCCGTGTTTTTTACCCTTTTTAGCCTAACCCAGAGACTCTCAACACTTCCGTCTCCTATGTCCATCTCCACCTCAGTCCAAGTGTGTACATTTTTAATATGTAAGGCAACACCTCCTCCCTTTTTCCCCTGTCTATCCTTCCTGAGCAAGCTGTACCCATCCATACCAACATTCCAATCATGTGTATTATCCCACCAAGTTTCGGTGATGCCAACAATGTCATAGTCGTATTTATTTATTAGCACTTCCAGTTCTTCCTGCTTATTACTCATACTTCTCGCATTTGTATATAGGCATCTAAGATACTGATTTGATCTTGCCTCCCAGTTTTGCCCTGACCCTCCTTTCTCTCTGCCATTATAGCCCACGCTCCTTCCTATTTCCGACCCATCTCCCAGGTCTCCATGTTCCCCACTTACCTGTGGGCTTTGTGGGGAGGAGGTGTTGCCTTATATGTGTTGCAGCAGGCTAGCGTGTCTGACTCAACAAGGCAGGGTTCTGGAGTTCCAGGCTGGCAGGGAAAATGGGCTCAGAGGTAAATTCAGCACAACAGGTGACAGTCCCAAGGGGGTCTCTGTGACCAAACCCATCACAGTCACCTTCTTTGCATGAGGAGTCTTACTCAACTCTACAAGACCTCCTAACATTGCTAGCATGGGAGCGATAGGGAGAAATTTTAAGGAAATTCCCCTGACATAAACGAGACTAATGAGGGCTCTCGCATGAGGAAAATGACCTCAAGGTGACCCAAAATACAAAAGCATTTCACCTGAGTTGTTTTTAGAGGCACTGGGGATCAGTCATAATAATAATGGTAGCAATAATTAAGGGTTTCTCTCCCTTTCCCTTATTCTTTTTCTTCTTATTTAGCCAAGACCTGGTGTTTCCCCAGAATCTCCATCTCTCAGTTTCAAGGTGATGCAAGTCTCCTCCTGTCAGGAATCAGGGCCTGCAGCAGAACCAATCTGCAGGCAAGCCAATGAACACAGCTGGCCTGTAGAAGGCTGCCTGTTTGGCTACCCCTGCTGACTGGTGAGAAGAGTCAGTAGCCTGGCTCTTACGATACTTTGAGCAACCACCAAACTATTTGTCCATGGTTGTGATAGCTCCTGCTCCTGCCTTTCCTCAGTCCAGGTAACCCAGCTCTGACCCCCCTCCCAGTTCCAGCACCAGTGGTCAGGAGTGTGAAAAATCCACACCCCGAGTGGAGTTGTTAAGCCAGCCTAAGTCCCTGCATAGACAGTGCTAGGTTGACCAAAGAATTCTTCTGTTGTCCTAGCTACCACCTCACACATAAATCCCTGCAGAGAAAAAGAGAATAGACTGGCTGAGAGAGCTGGGAAAGACAGAATGTTGAAAATGAGAAGCGTGGTTTCCAGTCTATTTTTTCCTTCTTTATCAGAAGTGTTGGGCCTGGTCTACACTGAAGAAACTGGGTATGTATAGTAAAAAGAGGAGATTAGTTGGGGGAGGGGGACGAGAAGAGAGAACGACATGATAACAGTCTTCAAATACTTGGGGGGGGGAAAGATGGATAAAAGATGTTCTCTCTTGCCACAGAGGGCAGGACAAGAGGCAAGGGGTTCAAACTACAGGATAGCAGATTTAAATTAAATCTCAAGAAAAACTCCTAACTGTAAGTCGGACAATGGAAGGTTGTGGAAGTTCCTTCGCTGGAGATTTCCAAAAGGAGGCTGAATAGCCATCTGTGTTGGATGGGTTAGACACAACAAATCCTGCCTCTTGGCAGGGGGTTAGACCAGGGCCGGCTCTAGCGTATTTGCTGCCCCAAGCAGCAATTAAATTAAAAAAAAAAAAAAAAAAAGCCACGATCGGTGGCAGCTCTACCGCTGCTTCATTCTACGGCGGCAATTTGGCGGCAGGTCCTTCGCTCCCAGAGGGAGTGACAGCCCCACCACCGAATTGCCGCCGAAAGGCCGGACGTGCCGCCCCCCTCTTCATTGGCCGCCCCAGGCACTTGCTTGCTACCCTGGTACCTGGAGCCGGCCCTGGGTTAGACTAACCCTATGGTTCTATGATTCTACATGCAAAATTAAATCAGTTTCAAAAGACTTCTTTAGCTAAACAGGTGCAACGCCCCATGTGGGCACTACATTCCACAGGCAAGTAGAGTGCCATAGGAGTCCAAGTCACATGGACTTTTGCTGAAATGTAGGCCCCTGCATTTCAGATCCTCAAAAGGTGTTTAGGCATCAACTCCCATTGAAGTCATTGGAATTAGGCTCCTAAATACTTTTGAAAATCTGGACCTAATGATATCTAATCTCCTGCAATAGTTAGAAGCTTCTGGAAATTGCATCCTTAGTCAATTCTTTGACCAAAATGAGGCTGCCAGGTACTTGGAGCAAGTGATCAAATGTTACTAGATTATGTGTGCTTCCATTTTTGGGTCTCAAGAAGGACATGTAAAATCAGAGGTCATATTAAATGATTTTGGGCTCATTTACATAGAGCTGTCCTCAAAGGCATACAGTACTAAGAAGAGAGCTATTACAGTAGCAGATTGCCTGAGAAATAGAGTTCTCATGTAATCATTTACAGTTGAAGTTCAAATAAACGCATTATAGATCCCAATAATTGGTTCTTGGTGCACTAGATTTTTCAAGGCAGAAGGGTTATTGAAACCCATGTGGTTAAGAGAGCCAAATAGAAAGTATGTATTGCAATTTAAACAATGTTGTTTATATTTGGGGAATATAAGAGGATTGCCATTGGTAAATATGGGGTCAGAATTTAAATATGGAGTCATTTAAAAACTGGTTATTTTCAGACCCAAAGTGGTATTCTTACCGAATACAGTGAATCATCTACTCTCAAACTTAATTGGCCTCTCAGAGTTGGTAAGACAACTCCCACCTGTTCATGCTCTCTGTATGTGTGTATATATATCTCCTCAATATATGTTTCACTCTATATGCATCCGAAGAAGTGGGTTGTAGCCCACGAAAGCTTATGCTCTAATAAATTTGTTAGTCTCTAAGGTGCCACAAGTACTCCTGTTCTTTTTGCGGATACAGACTAACACGGCTGCTACTCTGAATACTCTCAAACTGGATTTTTCAGGGGCCGAGTGGAGTTAAGTATCATAATTTCTCGCTCAGGCCTTTTTGAAAATTCCCAGCCTCAGACTTTGTTGGCAAATGCTTTTGCCTTTATTCTAAGCATTCGTCTTTTCTTAGTTTAGGTTTTCTTTTTTTTTTTTTTTTTTTAACATGTGCACCTTCCAGCAGTCTGGCTTCTGGTTCCATCTAGTGGCATGAAGTTTGCTATTAGCCTAGTTAGAACAGAACTGAAGTGCTGAAGGAAGTGGGCCTTTTCAGAGTTTTTTAGTAAACCTTCTAAACATTGTTTGCAGTAGAAAGATGGCAAACAGGTTTTCAGTTGTAAGCAATATTCCACCTTGGCAACATTTCTTCTCAAATGAGGTTTGGCTTTATTTTTGAGCTTGTCCCACTTGGTTTTGCACGTATGACTGCACCTGCTCCTGGTAGGCAGCCAGAAAAAAGGGGAGAGTAAAATGACTCAGGGCAGGTCTACACTACCGTGAGGATCGACGCTCTGAGATCGATCTACCGGCAGTCTATTTAGCGCCACTAGTAAAGACCCACCAAATAGACTGCAGATCACTCTCCGGTTGACCCCTGTATTCTACCCCCAACCAGAAGAATAAGGTAAGTTGATGGCAGATTTTCTCCCATCGACCCTGCGCGGTAACTTGACCTAAGGTACATCAACTCCAGCTACGTTATTCACGTAGCTGGAGCTGCGTAGTGTAGGTTGATTTACCGCGGTAGTGTAGACATAACCTTAGCTAAACCACTTTTATTCATCATGTGGAATCAGGCTATTAAACTGGCATTAGGCTCTGACAATACAGGCTGCCTCCACACAAGCCAAGGGAGAATTCCACTAGCTGTCAAGCAAAATAGGGCTTATCTCCTCTTTGTAAGCCAGCTGGCCTGGTGGGATTCAGCAAACTTGGCCTCTGCTGCTGAAATAAAGTGGTGTGTATTTATGAACCACAATTCATTCAGCAATACAACAGCTGATACACAGCAGAGGGGCTGCTAGACCTGCATGGCTCAGCAATTGCATCTCAAAAATAGAGGGGTAAGGTTGATAGTAGAGGGCATATTGCAGAAAAGGAGGGAGCAATAGCCCTAAAAGGAGTCACCATTACACGCGCGCGCGCACACACACACACACCCACCCCTATTCTCCTCTTCCTTCCCTGGTTCAGGTTTGGATAGCCCTTATTTTGTCTGAACCAGTTTACTCATCCTTAACAAGCACCAAATATCTTGAGGAAGACATAGAAATGTGGTCATGAATAAGGCTGCAAGTCTTTCATGGAGATCACGGTAATCACGGATTCTGTGACTTTCTGGGACCTCCATGACATCTGCAGCAGCTGGTGTGGCTGACCACAGGGCAGGGGCAGCTCTATGTATTTTGCCGCCCCAAGCACGGCAGTCAGGCAGCGCGCCTGAGGGAGGTCCGCCGGTCCCACGCCTTCGGCGTACCCACTGCCGAAACCGTGGGACCGGTGGACCTCCCGCAGGTATGCCGCCAAAGGCAGCCTGACTGCTGCCCTCACGGCGACCAGCATCCGCCCCCCGCGGCTTGCCACCCCAGGCACATGCTTGGTGCGCTGGTGCCTAGAGCCGCCCCTGCCACAGGGACGCTTGAGCAGCTGGGGTGGCCCCAAAGCAAGCCACGCTCGCTGCTGCTTGGGCGGCCCCAGGTAGCTGGTCCCGGGTGCTGCCCTGGAGCAGGTTCAGAAACAGTAGCAGTGCCTTGGGCCATGCTCTCCCTCCCCCCAGAGCAAAAGCGGTGGCAGGGGGACCCCGGGCTTCCAACCCCCTTCCCCCTGGAGCAGCAACGGGGCCTCGGGGCCCCAGGCCACCCTCCCTCCCCCCCCACCCAGAGCAGAAGCAGCAGCAGCAGAGGGACCCTGGCTGCCCCCCCACACACACACACAGCAGCAGCAGGACCCCGGACCGCCCCCCTCCAGCAGCAGTGGTGGCAAGGCCCCAGGCCACCACTTCCCATCCACAGTAGCAACAGCGGCGGGGGACCCCAGGCCTCCTCTCCCCAGCAGCAATGGCAGCAGGGGGGCCTCAAGCTGCTCCCCCGCAGCAGCAGCGTCAGGGTCCTGGGCTGCCCCTCCCACCTCAGCAGCAGCGAGGCCCAGAGTGCCCCCCCCCAGATCAGCAGCATCCCCGGAAGTGCCTCAGTGCCTAAGATTTAGTTAGGGGTATTTTTAGTAAAAGTCATGGACAAGTCACTAGCCTGTGACGTTTTGGTTATTGCCCATAACCTGTCCATGACTTTTACTAAAAATACCCAAGACTAAATCGTGGCTTTAGTCATGAACATGGAGAAGAGTATCTTAGGGTGCAAGGACTGTCTGCCATGAGCAGAGGCCAGCCCCAGCTCCAGTCTCTGACTGTTTCCTCTGGAATGCAAACCATCCCATGGAGGTGGGGAAGAAGTTAAACCCCTAGTGCCACTGTCTACCTCCACATTTGGTGAAAAACAGAGTGGACTTCACCCTGTACCCCCTGAACGGAAGAGAAAAGGGGTTCATTCAAGCTGAAACTGGGAAACCTGGGCCTTCCCAAAGCACAGTGGCCCCTGGTGCTTCCACCCAAGAATTGCAACTCTGCACTGCCCCAACACCAAGCTAGGGAGACAAACTACAGCTGAGCCATTACTGGCTAAGTTAAAAGCTCAGATATTCAAAGATTTGGAAGTTCAGAATTATGAACATTAATGCCCTGAGCAGACAGACAATTCGTACTCTTTGTTTCACATACATGGGAGGAGCCCTTCCTCGCTCAACTAGACAAACCTGTAGGAGAGAGGTGGCTTATGATCAGAACATCCTTCTTCAACCACAGTACATTGATCCATCTTGCCTTATAAATCCTACTTCCAGCTTCTTATGAACCCTGCATCTATGTTGGAAACACTATGGAATATGTTGATGTGGAACATCATAAGCAGTCAGAGCCAGAGGTCATCACCATCCTATTGTCATTAAAGAGAGGTGGGAGAGTACTAAATGTACATTAGCACGTGTGTGCGCTCATGTACCTGTGGCTGCTCTCTCCCGTGTATTGTGCCCAGGCCCAGATTATAAAAGTTCCATCTTTTCCTATTTGTGGGTGTAAAAGGTAAATACAAGGCTAGGTAATGTCGGTCCAGGGGTATATATGGAACTCTGCCCAGTAATGCATGAACACACAGGTAAGTACATGAGTAGGCATTTGTCACTTTGGTTACCACAGAACATGGACGTGCAAGGCATTGGAGAGGATGCAAGGAGCCTAACCAATGCAGGGGCCAGGCACAATCTCAACCCTAGTAGAATTATAAACCCTATAAGGGCAGGAGTCTGATCCCTACCCCAATCTCTAATGAGCAATGTAGCTGACAGTACACATTGCAACCTGTCAAGGGATGTAGCAGATTCCACAGCTGTGCAAGTCTACCCAATGCATTGGACTTCCCATTATGCAATTTACTGTAGCATCACACTAGCTCCATACAAGAGTCAGGGTAGAGCAGCGTGAAGTTTTTCCCCCCCTCTATTGGTCACTCAATACTGTTCACAAATTTGGGTTGATCTTTACAAATAGCTTTGGGGGAAGGGGGTAAGATCGGGAGGGCAGGCGGAGAGTGTCCAAAAAAGTGGAAACATTTCAACTTCTCATTTCAAAACAGTTTGTTTTTAAATTTAGCTAGAATTAACTTTAAAAAACACCACATCAAAAACAAAAGGTTTTATTTCAGATCAAACAAAAACGTTTTGTTTAGCCTGAAACAAATTATTTTCAGTTTTTCATTTCTGACAAGAAAAACAAAAACAAACAAACAAAAAGCTCTGTTCTTTTGGGTCAGCCTGAAGTGAAAGCCAAGCCCAACAATCAATTATTTGCCCGGCGCTGATGAGGAGTTATTTTGAGCTAGAATGTTTTTAGTGCAATTTCATTTATGCTCTTTTCAGAACAGGGGTCTCAAAGTCCTGGCCTGCAGGCCATCTGCGGCCCAAGAACCTCCCCACTGCGGCCCGCGGAAACTTTTTAAAAAGTTCTTTCATTCGGCACTCATAGCTGCTAGCTGCTGGGGCCAGGTTGCTCCACCTCCCGCCGCTGCTGGGAGTGCAGGGTTGCTGGGGGAAGAGGTAGAATGGGGGCGGGCCAGGGGGGAAGGGTAAGAGACAGGGTGGAGGGAGTTGTCCGGGGCACCACACTCACCCTAGGGATGACCTTGCCCCTTGCAGTGGGCACAGCCCACGGGGTGGCCGGCCGAGGGATAGGGCTGGTGCTGCTGCGTATGCTGCACGTAGCTGCGTAGGGCACCATGAAATTTGGGGCAATTTGGTGCCCCAAATTTCATGGTGCCCTACGCAGCTGCATATGCCTAAGGATGGCCCTGGGCAGAGTCAGTCATGGAGGCAGCATTGCTAGTCGCCGGGCAGAGGCAGCTGGGGTGGCATGAGGCCAAAGGAGTGAGGGAAAAGGGTGGGAAATGGGCTGGGAAGTGGTGTGAACACCATCTTCAGTGACATTATTGGCCCGCTGGGAGGATTTGAGGACTGGCATTGGCCCTAAGGTAAATTGAGTTTGAGACCCCTCTTTTAGAAGATGTGGGTGAGCAGCTGAAGCATCAGTATATAGAGAGCTTGTTCTCAGTCTGACTCATTGGCAAAAATGAAAATGGTGGACAAGAGTGGAGGGAAGCAGGAAAATCAGGTTGAGAATAGGAACTCACTCACTTTATTCTCTATTTGCTTTCAAATTAATAAATAAGTTGCAGTGGAAAAGCCTCTCATTCCTCCCTTTGGGTAGTCTAGTCCATTTCCTAACAATTTCCACAAGGTGGCACTGCTCTGTCAATTTCTTCTCTTCCAATCCCTACATTAGCCAACATTGATTTGGCTTTGAACCCAATAGACAGATTCCACTAAGCATTTCTGTAAATGAAATTCCTTTTATTTTATCATTAGCTTTTACTCTATTGTTTCTATTTGATCATAGTTCACTGTATGTGTCTCCATGCTATTCAGTGCCTTGTAGTGATTAAAAAGAATTCAATACATCATAGCTTCTGAGACAACTGCATCAGCACCAAATGAGAACAACATTGTGTTCCTGTTCTGATTACTTTCAAATCTATATCTGCCCAAACCAACAAATGTGATACAAGTGGTAGAACTTTTCTTACCATGCACATCTCTGCTACACATCTCTCTCTCAAAGTCTGAGCAAAATTTTCTTAGGATGGTGTATTATTGGGAAAGGAAATGTTCAGATAATAAAGATTCAAGACATGTAAACAGTAAAGAAAGCTGAGATTGATGTAACTATATTGATGCAAAAGAAACTAGTGCAAGGAAAGCCTGTCTCAAAGCCTATTAATTTGATGGCTTTTTTTCTTTTTGACCAATGAAAAATTTGCTTCCTTTGTATGTGTAGACTTAGACTGATTTGGGCATTAGATAACACTGCTCTACAGCCAAAATGCTTCTGAAATAAATGTAGTCAAAC
>NW_020664439.1:7730368-7748203 GCF_002925995.2 Terrapene triunguis
AGCACATCAAAATACATAATAAATAGCACATTTATCTCTGAAGCAGACGACTTCTCAAAAATTGTAGACTAGTGTAATAGATAGTATTTAGTCCTGTCATGAGTGCAGGGGATGGACTAGATGACCTCTCGAGGTCCCTTCCAGTCCTATGATTAGGTAAATATAACGTTTGCTGCTGCACAACTACCTTCAACTATCCAGGCTACTTTATTTCTTCAAAATCTGTTCCATCTTGTCCCCTAATTACTAATTTGGATTAGCTTTTCCTTTCTTTGGAGTCCAAAAGGTGTTGAGCAGTGGGAGTTCCGAGCAGTTGCAGGTGCTCCATACCCCTGAAAATCAGATCAAGGTTTTAGTACCCAAGTTTGAAAATGCAGACCTACATAGCTTGCTCATGGCTATGCAGTAACACAGTACCAGCTCCTGGATTAGAACTCAGGGACTCATGACTACTGCTAGGTGAAGTTTTTAAACCAAAACTTCCTTTGAGTTAAAAAACAAAACATTTTCACAACCAAATGTTTCAAAGTTTTGGTTCAAAATGACGGTTTCAAAATGTCCTTTAATTTTTAAGTATTCAAAAATAGTCAAACAAAATGCTTGTAATCAACATTTTTCAGTGCAAAACTATTAACTTTTCAGAATTGCCAGTGAACTGAAAAAAAAATCAGTTATTTGCTTAAATCTATTCTTGATTTCCAGCCACCACAGGATCATGCAGCTTCTCAATGTGTGCTGCTAATGCTCAGTTAAAATATACTACAGTTTGAAAACAATAGTGTAGTGTCAACTTTATTAGGGTTTCGGGATAATTTTATTTTAAGACCCAAAGATTGTTTGGAGTGAACTATGTTTACACTTTGTATTTATTCTCTGTAACTGTCTTGTATATAACTCATTTTTTGGTTTAATGGCCAAACTGAAAAATCAGGAGACATGGGGGGAATCATTTAGCTTCGCACTGAAACTCATTTTTTTCTTGTTTCTCACCAAAAAAAATTAAAAAACAAACAAAAAAAACAAAGTCAACTGAAATGTTTAAGAATCAAAATGACTTTTTTGGGAGGGAGGAAGAGAAGAAATCCTCTTTTTAATTCAGCCAAAACTATTTGCTACATTTTAGCTGAATTTGCAGATAGTTCCATTCCCCTCTCCTACACGAAACTACAGCAAATTTACTATTGAACTGAAAACTTTTGCCCAGCTCTACTTCTGAGATTTTTTCATATCTTGAGAATTGAAGGAAGACAGGGTCTTTGCAGTTTAGAAATTCATCTGCTCCTGCTGCTTCCCCATTTGAAGTTACAAGTAAAATGTGCCTTTACAGCAGAGAATGATGTGGTGGCACAGTGGGAATTCCAAAAGGCAATATGCCATAGAAGCAAACATAATGCCTCCTAGAGCAGCATGGCCATGTCTACACCTTGAGATAGTATGGATGTATCTATACTGCAGCTGAGAGGTAGAATTCCCAGCTCAGGTAGACATACATGCAATACCTGAGCTAACATGCTAAAAGATAGTACTGTAGCAATGGCAACATGAGCAATGCCTCAGGCTAGCCACCTGATTACAACCCCTTCCTAGGTACATACCCTCTGTAGCATACATTGTTCTGAAGTAGGGCCAGCTCTGCCAGCTGGAGTATCATGGGGAAGGCTGTGGCCCTGTCCCCTTGAGGCTAGCACCATGTCATGGGCAGCAGGTATTGTAGGCAGAGGTAGGCTGTGCCTCCCCAAACAGCCTAACATGGCCCTGCCATGCTCCACCCCCAGGCGAGACCCTCTCCTGTGGTTCCCAATGCTCTGCCCTGGCTGGCCCAGGCTGGCTGGGGCTGGCTAGCCTGCCTCCCACAGGGACTCAGGGCAACTGGTGCTGGGGGTGCCGCCACGCCGCCACCTGGCGCACCGGGGCTCCCCCAATGGCAGGGTCACCAGCCGCCCATGCACCATGTCAAAGATATCAAACATGGTTGGTAACTTTGCACATGCATCTCTGCTCCTTTACACTGAGAGCACTCCCTCAAAAGGTCTAGCAATAAGGCACAATAGAACTGGTTAAAACATGCAAATGTTTGGGTTGGGGTAGAGAATTCTTGGTGGCTCGTTCACCTACACGTCTACCAATGTGATATATGCCATCATGTGCCAGCAATGCCTCTTTGCCATGTACATTGGCCAAACCGGACAGTCTCTATACAAAAGAATAAATGGACACAAATCAGACATCAAAAATTATAACATTCAAAATCCAGTCGGAGAACACTTCAACCTCCCTGGTCACTCAATTACAGATCTAAAAGTCGCAATTCTTCAACAAAAAAAACTTCAAAAACAGACTCCAACAAGAAACTGCAGAACTGGAATTAATTTTCAAACTGGACACCATTAAATTAGGCTTGAATAAAGACTGGGAGTAGATGGGTCATTACACAAAGTAAAAACTATTTTCCCATGCTAATTTTCCCCCTACTGTTACTCACACCTTCTTGTCAACTGTTTGAAATGGGCCATCCTGATTATCACTACAAAAGGTTTTTTTCCTCCTGCTGCTAATAGCCCACCTTAATTGATTAGTCTTGTTAGAGCTGGTATGGCAACACCCATTTTTTCATGTTCTTTGTATGTGTGTGTATATATATATATATATATATATATATATATCTTCCTACTGTATAAATGTGTTAGTCTCTAAGGCCTGGTCTACACTAGGCGTTTATGTCGAATTTAGCACCGTTAAATCGAATTAACCCTGCACCCGTCCACACCACGAGGCTATTTAGTTCGACATAGAGCTCTCTTTAAATCGATTTCTGTAATCCTCCCCAACGAGAGGAGTAGCGCTAAATTCGAAATGGCCATATCGAATTAGGCTAGGTGTGGATGGAAATCGACGCTAATAGCTCCGGGAGCTATCCCACAGTGCACCACTCTGACGCTCTGGACAGCAGTCCGAGTTCGGATGCTCTGACCAGCCACACCCCGGGAAAATTTGAATTCCTTTTCCTGTCTGGGCAGTTTGAATCGCAGTTTCTGTTTGGACACCGTGGCGAGCTCAGCAGCAGTGGCAACGATGCAGAGCTCTCCAGCAGAGATGGCCGTGCAATCTAATAGAAAGAGGGCCCCAGCATGGACTGATCGGGAAGTCTTGGATCTCATCGCTGTGTGGGGAGATGAGTCCGTGCTTTCCGAGCTGCGATCAAAAAGACGGAATGCAAAGATCTATGAGAAGATCTCTAAAACCATGGCAGAGAGAGGATACAGCCGGGATGCAACGCAGTGCCGCGTGAAAATCAAGGAGCTGAGACAAGGCTACCAGAAGACCAAAGAGGCAAACGGACGCTCCGGATCCCAGCCCCACACATCCCGTTTCTACGAGGCACTGCATTCCATCCTAGGTGCGGCCGCCACCACTACCCCACCACTGACCGTGGACTCGGAGGATGGGATATTGTCCGCGGCCGGTTCCTCCGACATGTTAGCGGACGGGGAAGATGAAGAAGGAGATGAGGAGGACGAGGCAGTCGACAGCGCTGGCACCGCTGATTTCCCCGACAGCCAGGAGCTCTTCATCACCCTCACAGAGATCCCCTACCAACAGTCCCCCGCCGTTACCCCAGACACAGATTCAGGGGAAGGATCAAGCAGTAAGTGTTTTAAATATCTAAACATTTATTTATAACATAACTGGCATATTTAAAATATTAACAATGGGTAAAGTGCTTCAAAACATGTAAACAGGAAAGTGCAACAAAAAGGGGAATCTGAACAAAGGGTATCATGATTACTGTGTCTTTGTCCGCTTCAATGTATAGTCCGAACCATTTTAAGAAAATTCAACAATGTCCGCTTCATGATTACACTGCCCAAGACGCTCCACTCTTTTGTCCCTCCAAGGGCACCCAACCCAAAAGCTGGTCGATGTGTCCGGGGATAGAGGCGAGATCCCCCAGGGAGAACTCCTCATAGACCTCCTGCATGTGTCTTTCCAGCCTACTTAGCAGGTTCTTTGGCAGGGAGAGCTTATTAGGCCCCCCGTGGTAGGACACGTTTCCCTGCCACAACGCCAGCAGGTATTCGGGGATCATGGCCTTGCAGAGCATTGCAGCAAATGGCCCCGGTTTCTGCAGGCTGTCCCGAAGCATCCGCTCCTTCTGGCTCTCCGAGACCTTCAGGAGGGTGATGTCTGGCATGACTCCCTGCTGTGAATTAGGTAGGGGAAAGTTAGTATTGGGACTGCTTGCCCGTTCCTTTGCAGAACTGCAACCGCCGGTTTACAGCCACGCGGTTTACAGCCGCGAGGGGCTGGGACAGGGGCAGAGTTCATGCTTGCAGGATTGCTGCCAGCAGAGACTCGCATTGCTTTCTATGTGAAAGGAGGCCAGTGCCACTCTTAAAGTTTTAAGCAGCCCCAAGTCTACAGCTTACCATGTTTGCCAGCTAGACAAAGTCCGGTGTCCTGCCCCGCTCCTCAGCTCGCCACAGCAAGACCGCAGGCACTGTAGGCGAGGGCCGAAAATTCTACCTTGTCCTCAGTGCGCGTGTGATAGGTGCTCTGCATGGTCTTGTTCACAGAGAAAGACTATGTTCTCTGTTCACAGATACATTGATCTGTCTCAGGAATTCACTCCCTTTTTCCAATTCCCACAGCCACATCTGCCCAGAGGCTAGCGCACATTAGGAGGAGGAAGAAGAGGACACAGGAAGACATGTTTGCTGAACTAATGGGATGCTCCCGAGCACAGGCAGCCCAGCAGACACAGTGGAGGGAGAACTTGTCCCAAATGCACCGGGCAAACATGGAACGGGAGGAGAGGTGGAGACAGGAGGACCAGCAGGCGACTCAAACGCTGCTTGGACTAATGAGGGAGCAAACGGACACGCTCCGCCACCTTGTGGATGTTCTGCAGGACCGGAGGCAGGAGGAGAGAGCCCCGCTGCAGTCTCTCTCTAACTGCCCTGCCCCGCCACCAAGTCCCATACCCCCCTCACCCAAAGTCCAAACACGGAGGGGCGGCAGGGTCCGTGAAAAATTTCACTCCACCCCTGCGGACTGCTCTACCACTAGAAGGCTCTCATTCCCCAAAATTTGAAAAGTCCTTTCCTACCCGCCTCACACAAGACCCCGTCCAAGTTTCACCCCCCTGTTCCATGTGCGGTTGTTAATAAAAAATACGTTTCTGTTCATTACTGTTTCCATCCTCTTCTTTTGGAGGAGAGTCTGTCTGAAGGGGAGGGAAGGGGCTTGGTAATTGGACAGGACAGTCACCTTTAGCAGGGGGCAGGTCCAGCAGCAGGGCACATATACAGTGCAGTGACTAGTTACCCTGGTCAGTCTGGGAGGTGGTTTTCATGTCCTGGGGGGGAGGGTGGGTTGCTCTGTGACTTTGTGGCGGGGGAGGGCAGTTACAGATCTTATGCCACAGTCTGCGTCCCAGGTTTAAAACATTCCCGCGAAAACAGTAATAAAGACAACGGTGTCCATTAACAAAACAGAACAGATTTTATTTTTTGGGAAGGGGGTGAAGGGGGTATGTAACTGGAGAGGATAGTCGACGGCAACCGGGTAAAGAAACGGGGGCAAGTTCAGCTTCTGTGTCCACAAACTTAAGTCACTGGGTACCCTGCTCAGTCTTGAAACTGGCTTTCAAAGCCTCCCGGATGCACAGCGCGTCCCGCTGGGCTCTTCTAATCGCCCGGCTGTCTGGCTGGGTGTAATCAGCAGCCAGGCTATTTGCCTCAACCTCCCACCCTGCCATAAAGGTCTCCCCCTTGCTCTCACAGAGATTGTGGAGCACACAGCAAGCTGCAATAACGATGGGGATATTGATTTCGCTGAGATCACAGCGAGTCAGTAAGCTTCTCCATCTCCCCTTGAGACGGCCAAAAGCACACTCCACGACCATTCTGCACTTGCTCAGCCGGTAGTTGAAGAGTTCTTGTGCAGTGTCCAGGGCGCCAGTATAGGGCTTCATGAGCCAGGGCATTAGCGGGTAGGCTGGGTCCCCGAGGATCACTGTAGGCATCTCCACATCCCCAACAGTTATCTTGTGGTCCGGGAAGTAAATGCCTTCCTGCAGCCGTCTAAACAGACCAGAGTTCCTGAACACGCGAGCGTCATGAACCTTGCCCGGCCATCCGACGTTGATGTTTGTAAAACGTCCCCGATGGTCCACCAGTGCTTGCAGCACCATTGAAAAGTAGCCCTTTCTGTTGATGTACTGGCTGGCCTGGTGGCCCGGTCCCAGGATAGGGATGTGAGTCCCATCTATAGCCCCACCGCAGTTTGGGAATCCCATCGCTGCGAAGCCATCTATGATGGCCTGCGCGTTTCCCAGGGTCACTACCTTTGACAGCAGTACCTTGACGATTGCCTTGGCTACTTGCAGGACAACAACCCCCACGGTAGATTTGCCCACGCCAAAGTGGTTCGCGACTGACCGGTAGCTGTCCGGCGTTGCAAGCTTCCAGAGGGCTATGGCCACTCGCTTCTGGACAGTCAGGGCTGCTCGCATGCGGGTGTCCTTGCGCTTCAGGGCAGGGGACAGCAACTCAAAGTTCGAGGAAAGTCCCCTTCCGCATGCGAAAGTTTCGCAGCCACTGGGATTCATCCCAGACCTGAAGCACTATGCGGTCCCACCAGTCCGTGCTTGTTTCCTGGGCCCAGAATCGCCGTTCAACAAAATCCACATGCCCCATTGCCACCGTGATGTCCTGGGCGCTGGGGCTCGTGGTTTCTGACAGCTCTGTGCTACTCTCCGACTTCAGGCCCTCACGGCGGTGCCGTAGCCTCCTCGCCTGATTTCTCTGCATCTGCCTCAGGGAAAGGTGTATGATAAGCTGCGAGGTGTTGAGAACGGCCACAACTGCAGCGATGGTCGCAGCGGGATCCATGATCGCAGTGCTGTGGCGTCCGCGCTGTCACTGATCAAAAAGTGCGCGAACTGATTTCCCGCCGGCGCTTTCAGGGAGGGAGGGAGGGCGGTAGTGACTGACGGATGACGACAGTTACCCAAAAGCACCCTCGCCACATTTTTTTACCCAGAAGGCATTGGCGGATCGACCCAAAATTCCAATGGGCAGCGGGGACTGCGGGAAACTGTGGGATAGCTGCCCACAGTGCACCGCTTCCAATGTCGACGCTTGCCCCGTTAGTGTGGACTCACAAAGTCGAATTACTGTCCTTAGTGTAGACACACACGTTCGACTTTCTAATATCGATTGCACATATTCGATTTAACTAAAATCGAACTACTCTCGTAGTGTAGACATACCCTAAGGTGCCACAAGTATTCCTCGTTCTTTTTTCATGATTACAGAATGTGCTTCTTCAAGGAGATGGGTTGAGCCCTAGTCTAACATTCTTTAGAGTCCATTACAATACACACCTGTTAGAATAAATTGTAAGCATGTTGGCCATCCCTCCTGGTCAATCGATGAGAGAGGCTATGCCTCCTCATGGTCACGCTCTTGTCACAGAGCTCAATCAGGAGGGGAATTAGCTGTTTTTAAAGCGGTGGCTGCTCAAGCTGGGCCAAACAGTAACAAGTCTGTGTGCCCAGGCCCTCAGGCAGGGCAGGGCACCAAACAGTTAAGGGACTCTGGCCTGCAGTCAGGGCAGAGCAGCAAAGAGTCAGGCATCCTGGCTCTGGCAGATGGCCAACAGATACAGGCCTCTGGGCCTAGAGTGGGAAGCAGGGCTGGTGCAAGGATGTTTCGCGCCTTAGGCGAAACTTCCACCTTGCACCCTCCCCCCTCCCTGAGCCCTGCGGCAGCTCCCCGTCCCCCCCCCCCACCCTGAGGCGCCCCCCCATGGCAGCTCCCCACCCCCACCCGGGGAGCCGTGTGGCAGCACCCCACCCCAGCTCACCTCTGCTCCGCCTCCTCCCAGAGCACGCTGTCGCTGCTCCACTTCTCCCGCCTCCCAGGCTTGTGGTGCCAATCAGCTGTTTGGCGCCGCAAGCCTGGGAGAGAGAGAAGCAGAGCGGGGCAGCATGCTCAGGGGAGGAGGTGGAGCAGAGGTGAGCTGGGGCGGGGGTTCCCCGCGTGCCGCCCCCCCCTTACTTGCTGCAGGCAGCCCTCCCCGCGCCCCCCTACCCCAGCTCCCTCCACCTAAATGCTGCCGCCGACGGGGTGGCTGAAGATCCGGATGCCATGGTCGCCGCCGAAGAAAATGCCGCCCGCCAAATGCTAGCACCCTAGGCGACCGCCTAGGTCGCCTAATAGGTTGCACCGGCCCTGGTGGGAAGGCTGCTACCCCATTGTTGGGGTGCAGGAGGTAGAGCAGTGGTCACCAACAAGTCGATTGCGATCTCCAGTGGGGCTACCGCTAACACAAGCTCCCTGCCTGCTCTGGCCCCATGCTGCCGCTCCCGGAAGCGACCAGCATGGCCCCACGGGGGCAGGGGTCTCCATCTGCACACTGCTCCTGCTTTCAAGCACTGCTCCTACAGCTCCCATTGGCTGGAAATGGGAAGCTGTGGCCAATGGGAGCTGTGGGGGCGGTGCTTGCAGAGAGGGGCAGCACGTGGAGCCACGTGCCGCCCACCCACCCCCAGGGGCCACAGGGATGCATTGGCCCCTTCTGGGAGTGGCATGGGGGAAGGGTAGGCAGGGAGCCTGCCTTAGCGGCAGCCACGCTCTGCCACCAACTGGGAGCCTCCAGAGGTAAGTGCTGCCTGGCGGGAGGCCACACTCCAACCCCTAGCCCTCAGCCCCTCCCAGAGCCAGCATCCCAAACCCCCTCCTACACCCCAAGCCCCAGACATGACCCCCCTCCCAGAGCCCACACCCCACCCCCTCCTGCACCCCAACCCCCTGCCCCAGCCCAGAGCCCCCTTCCACACTGCAAACCCCTCAGCCCCAGCCCAGAGCCCACACCCCATCCCAAACTGCAAATCCCTACCCCAGCGAATGTAAGTGAGGGTGGGGGAGAGCGAGTGATGGAGAGAGGGGGGATGGGGTGAGTGTAGCAGGGCTTTGGGGAAGGGGCGAGGTAGATCGTGGGTTACCCTTAAATTCAAAAAGTGAGCTTAGGCATAAAAAGGATGGATACCACTGCTCTAGATCATACTTTAGACAAGACAAATAATATCAACCAATTCTCTTACTGTGGTAACGTTTTGTTTTTGTTTCTGTTTTTCTTTTCCCAATCATGTCCTTGTCAAAGATAATTAAAAATTCTGCTGAGTTTTGCAGCTGTTGATGCCTAGGAATTGGCATTCGCTAATCCAAGGCACTGGGTAATAAAGGCCCCCAGAAACAAGTGTCTCAATGATGTGCCTATTTTAAGCATAATAATTTATAGCTCCAGGTCTGAGATGAAAAATGTGGACCTCAAGCAATGTGACAACACTTCTGTAATTTCTAGGCCAATACTCTATCTGCATGTATGGAAATGATCATTTGCTAGCTGCCCTCATTCTATATGCTCTAGACCAGAGTTGTCCTAATTTAAACAATGACGAGTCAGATTGTAAGTGAACAGTCTATATGCAGGCCAGAAATTAAAACAAATACAATCACTGAAAATAAGTGATAGACCCACGTGCAACACGAGCTTATTACTGATTTAGCAATATCATCATTAACGTTTACAGCAATGTCAATGTTGAGCTCTGTTGGGGCAAGTTAATGTAACTGGGTAATTCAACAATGAAGGATGATACTTAGGTTGGATGTAAAGCTGAAGGAATAACAGATTTTTTGGGTTGTGGCCAGACCCAAAAAACCCCTACAATACATGTTGGTGCATTTCAACCCAAAACTGAATTTGGTGTTTGTTTGTTTCAGTGACGGGGAAAAACGACATTATTTTTTACCTGAAACTAAACCACACCTCAAATAATTATTTATTTTTATATATAATGTTTTTCTACTCCCTGATAATTTTAAAATGAAACCTTTCCAATTTTTTTAAAAAGTGCCCCTAAGGGTCTGATTGCCAGATGACAGGGGATGGATCATTGGTAATTACCCTGTTCTGTTCATTCCTTCTGAGTCATCTGGCACTGTCCATTGTTGGAAGACAGGATATTGGGCTAGATGGACAATTGGCCTGAGCCAGTACAGCCATTCTTATGTTCTAGAACATTTAGTTTTGATCTTTTCAAAACTAACTTATTTTTTTAGAAAAACAAAGTCAAAACGCTTTGGTTTTGGCCTGAACATTTGGCAAATACTTCTCGTGCCCACAATCCATTTTTCCTCTTAATTTACTATTTGTTTAAAAAAATCACCCTACTCTAATTTGATGTACTTCATTGTTGTGAACATAGGTCCTCAAAAACTCATCCTTAAGATAAATTCTTTCAAGAAATTTTTCCAAAATTGGATAGTAGATTAAATAAAATCAGGGCAACTTCTTTATTGTGATGAGAAATGCATCCCCTATTTCTCATCACAATAAATGTAGCTGTAGTTGATAGTGTTTGAACATTTAGTTAAAAAGAATTCCAAGATCCTCTTTCATGAGCTCAGAATTATTAAAATCAGTTCCTGAAATCTTCCAACAAGCCTTAAGTACTGGATGAGAAAACAAGTGAAAAATACTTTGAAACCTTCAAGTCCCTTAACCAGTTTGTTGGAGGAGGTGAAGACGATCAAACTATTTTTTTCCCCCCTCAAGTGCTGCATTGTTTTGTTACAAAACCCATTGACATGACTAAACAGTTCAGATCTGTTCTGCTTCTTCCTGTGAAGTTTCACATTCAAATAACTAAAACAGCTATCAAGGAAGCCATTTCACTTAGAAACCTGGATTTCTCCAACTCCTTTTCAAAGTTCTGTAGTATTACTTTCAACCACATTCTTCAGGAAAATGAGAATTTCTTGCAAAAGATCAAAATATTTCACAACGTTTTCTAGCCACTAGATAGAAAACTTTGAAATGCAGAAGTAAGTCTCTCGAAACCGCATATGTTTCTTCCAAGAAATGTATGATGAGAAACACATGAGCTGACAATTTAAAATAGTACAACAGTCAAGTTTCACTCAAATGTTCTTGGATTATACTATGAAAAGACAGGACAACTCACTACATTCCATCTTAATCTAACCACTGGGCCATGATCAAGGTCTCTCCTGCAATAATTTTTTTAATTTTGTAGCTTGAGAACAGTCAAACTATCAAAGATATAGCCACATTTTTTGTAGAATTTGTATAACCTTTTGTAGTCATGAACATTTGAAATCCCTTTAACATAAATCCATACCAAGCAGTGGCTTCCAGTCAAGACTCTAGGAGAGGAGGAATTGAAAGTTCAATAGTCTTTCTGTGCTAGGTAATTTTTTTTAGAGCTACCCCTAAAGAGATAAGAGCAGCTTGCATGCTCCCACTGCCACCTTGGATTTAAAATTGCCTGTTCTCCATTTGTAAAAAAAATAATAGTCTTTTTAAAAAGTGATTTTCATCATGTCGATCTCCATAGCAAAGAAACAAAGCAGATCCTGAGAACAGAGCATTCTAGGATTTTGGGGAAAGGGATTATATATTCATTGAAAACAGTAGAAAAGCCCAGTGTCTTGTTTGTTTGCAGGCATTATCAGTCCAAGAAGCGTACAACCTAAGGCAGCACACTAGTCACTGCTTAGGGCTAGTCATATCTAAACCACTGCAGCTCTCCCACTAATGTAGGTACTCCATCTCCCAGAGAGGCAATAGGTAGGTAGACATGAGAATTCTCCCATGCACCTAGTACTGTCTACACTAAGCATTGGGTCAGTTTAAATGCATAAGTCAGGGGTGTGGATTTTTCACACCCCTCAGCAACATAGTTATACTGCCCTAATTTCTTAGCATAGACCATGCCTGAGAGAAACGCAGGAAATGAATGATGAAGTCAGTGGAAGTGGCTGTGTGCTCAGTGCTTCAGAAAGTCAGATCACTTATTTAGGTATACAACCGTGGCCTTAGAAGCCTTTAAGCACCTATTATTTTTAAACACTGATACAGTCTATTTCATGTCATTCTTAATACCTTCATTGGAGTATCTCACCTGTTAAATTACTAGCTTCAAAATAAAGAAGTCAAAAAAGCGAAATGTTACTCTATCTACAGCTACTGTCAACATGCATCCGACACTTGTTTGCACGCACCTCTTTGCCCCCACACACTGCAGGAGCGGGCACTTGCACTGGCTAAAAGCCATATAAGAAAACGGCTTGTAAACAAGTTGACCACCCCACACACATCTCCTCATGGCCAAGGTGCTTCTGCACTGCCCTGTTCTTTATTCTCCCTTTTACAGGCCCTTTACACAGACTCCACATACTTGCTCATTCAATCACCATCCTTATTGGAGTCTGAGTTTATTCAGATAAAATAAACTCAAAGTCCCAAAAGGTCACAGCTCTTACCTCAGAGTCTGGGGTGAGCAAAAGGAGTCTTGCACAGAGCATCAGTTCTTTGGTGGTGACCTCCTGGGGTTCTACTTTCTGCTGCCCTCTCGGAGCAGGCTTCTCAGAGACAGCTGCTTGAGGTTCTCTCCCCATGCAGGTGTTTCTTATTGATTCATCACTGGTCTTTGGAGGCGGAGTGGGACGGATGTGGTAGTCCATTGCAAATTAGTAGATGCTTCTTTATAAAGCGTCTACAAAAGATCTAGTCTATAGATTTACTTTGTCTGAACCAGCCCCTTCAAATCTCTCTGCTGAAAATTAAGGTAAAGTACCTCATCTTTTAATTTCCAATAAAATTTTAAAGCCTTTCATAGGAACACTGACTGCAGAGCCTAGTTTTAAGCCTGACAATTATTTTGGATAGCGATCAAAAGGTAATATAAATATCAAAATATTTTACACTTTAGTCTAAAAGGACAAAAATTATGTAACTACTGTATAGTTTAACTGGCTAAGCGTATGAGGACTTACAATCAACTCAATGGCATTTCTCGGTCTCTTGCTCTCTCTCTGTGTAATGCAATAGCTTTTGAACACTGCACCTGGTCAATTCCAAAATTGTACTGAATGTTCTAGGCACCAATAGCCAGAACCCTATAGTTTTTAGTGACAATGGTAACATTGAGTGGGAAAATGGGGGGGAAGCAAGGCGACGACTCACTGGTGCGGCGCCTCCTGCTGGTTGTCCTGGGAATTAGCTTTCCAGCCTCCAGAGCGCCCTCTGCAGACCGGTGTCTCACTTGCCACTGGCCCCCCATGTCCCTCCCAGACCCCGGTGGCCTTTATCTTGGGGTGCTGCCCCAGCAGTACTCCACCATGCTCTGGGTCTCCCCTCTCAGGGGAACCCCCAACCCCCTATCCCCACCTTGCCTCAGTGGCTACTGCCAGCAGGGCCGGCTCCAGGGTTTTGGCCGCCCCAAGCAGCCAAAACCAAAAAAAAAAAAAAAAAAAAGCCACGATCGCGATCTAAAAAAAGCCACGATCTAAAAAAAACCGCGATCGCGATCTGCAGCGGCAATTCGGCGGGAGGTCCTTCACTCCCAGGCGGAGTGAGGGACCGTCCGCCGAATTGCCGCCGAATACCTGGAACTGCCGCCCCTGTCCGGAACGGCCGCCCCAAGCACCTGCTTGAGAAACTGGTGCCTGGAGCCGGCCCTGACTGCCAGTCATCATCTACCCCCCACTCCCTGGGGCAGACTGCAGTCTATAAACCACTCATCATGGGCAAGGGGGGTTTGGACCTCCTGCCGCTGCCTTTTCCTGCCCTGGGCTGCACCTCTGCAACCCCAGTACCCTTCCTGGCCTTTAGCAAGGCCTGCAGCCTGGGGGTTTTCCAGGCTGGAGCGCCCCAGCTCCTCTAGCCTTCCCTCAGCTCTACTCTAGGTACCCTGCTCAGTTCTCAAGCAGCCAGGCCCATCTCTCTCCACAGCTAGAGAGAGACTCTCTCTAAGCAGCTGCCTCACAGCCCTTTTATAGGGCCAGGTGTGGCCTGATTGGGGCATGGCCCCAGCTGTGGCTGCTTCCCCAATCAGCCTAGCCTTTTTCAGGAGCGGGGCAATTGCCCCGCTACAGGGGGTACACAGAACTGCTGTCATAGAACTTTCTCCCACACCAGTTCCACCTTACCCCACTCCCCAGCTCCAGGAGCCAGAGCGGCAGAGAGCTCCTGCACTTTACCTCCCCACCACCTCCAGGATCTGGAGAGGCAAAGAGAGCCCAGCTAGCCTGGAAGCCTGAAAGCCCTGGTGTCCTCACCCTGTGGCTGCCCCAGAGCCATAGACCCTGGGAGCCCTAGCAGCTGCAGAGTGAAAGCTGTAAAGTGAAATTGACATGTCACTCAGCCACTGTTGGGGTCAAGGGAGCAGACTTCATTGAGGAAACATCATGCGCCTGTGAGCAATTAACTGTGTGTAACGCCCTCAGATGAGGCATTCAACATCAATTCTAATTGTTCCACTTGATCATTAAGGATCCCAAGGATTTTTTTCCATAAAAAAATACTTGCTTACTCTTCCGTCACTGTTGTGCAAAGCATTAGCTACAGCACCTCAGAGGCTTCAAAAAAATTGATATTGAGTAAGATTTTCATAAGCTCCCAAGTGATTTAGGGGCTTATGTCCCACTGATCTTGAATGAGACTTGGCCAAGATTTTCAAGAGCAACTAGGGATTTTGTGTTTTGATGCCCAAGTTAAGACACTTTAAAAGAGCATAATTTTCAGAAAGTGCTCAGTACCCACGTTCTGAAAAATTAGGCCCCTTTATGGTATCTCAAAATTGGCCACTCAAAATTAAAACAGAATGAAGTTAAAATTAATAGTGACTTTTGAAAATCATGGTCAAGTCTCATTCAAAGTCAATGGGATTTAGGGGCCTAAGTTACTTAGGCACTTTTGAAAATGGGACTTAGATGCTTTAGAAAATTTAATTCAATATTTTATATTATTTATTTGGAATCTGAGAATCTAGTGGTTTTAACCTGCTGTGTGTGTGTTTTAGAGGACAAATGGATGATGACAGCTTCAGCAAGGAGTGCTCCTTTGACCGTATTGATACTATAATGAAGTCTCTCCAGCTCGTGATCTCCATACCTACCTTCATTGTTGGTTTGGTTCTGAATTTGATAGCCCTCTGGGTGTTCTACTCTTGGAAGAAACAGACAGAATCATCAATCTACATGATAAACCTTGCTCTTGCGGATCTGCTTCTTCTTTTCTCACTTCCTTTCAAGATGTACTATTCCAGAAAAGAGCAGCAGCGGCTCTTATGCAAATTTATAGAGGCTCTCTACTTCGTCAATATGTATGGGAGTATTTTCATCATTGTCTGTATTAGCTTGGACAGATATATTGCTATAAGGCACCCGCTCAAAGCCAGAGCTTTCCGATCCCCCAAACAGGCAATCATGGTATGCTGTTGCATTTGGGTTATAGTTTGGCTTAGCAGCATCCCCATCTATGACTTCCACAACAATGACAAAGTCAAGTGCTTCCACAATATGTCAGAACAGGCGTGGAGCATTCCCATCATCCTTTCTGTTGAAGTCTTTGGATTTCTCATCCCTTTGACTCTGATGGTTTATTGCTCTGTTCAGATCATCCAGACTCTTTGGAGGCGTAAAAACCAGGAGCAGAAGTGGGTTGAGCAAGCTGCCTCTATATGGATCATTTTAGCCAACCTCATGGTGTTTGTTGTCTCTTTTACACCATTCCATCTCGGGATCTTTCTGCAGTTCCTGGTAAGACAGGGCATCATTGTGGACTGCACTGTGAAACAAAGCATTAGTCTCTTCATACAGGTGGCAATGTGTTTAGCTAATGTCAACTGCTGCCTGGATGCCATCTGTTACTACTTTGCCACAGAAGAATTTCGCAAGAAATCTATTTCTGCCACTCCAGCTAGTGCTTTGATTGAACTGCGTAAACTATAGCAGAAATATCTTGCCCACGTGAAAGAATCTATGTTGTCTAATGCTAATTTAAAACATTCATTCATTCCAAATCCACCCTCACTGACAAACAGAAACTGTTTGTTAGGGATAGGCCAAAGGTAGAATGAGTTATTCAAAAATCTTCTCCAACTTTGAAGGTTTCTGTGAACACAAATTAGGTATCCATTTTGAGTGTGCAGTTGTATACTTGGCTTTTTTTTTTTAACCTTAAAACCCTATCAGAGTTTGGTTTGGGTCTTTCCCCACTGCTTCAGACAGTTTTCAGAACATGCACCCAGACGTACTGTGGTTTGGGGTTTGTGAATTTCTCATTATCGCAATTTTGAAACCAGCATGAGCTATTTCTGCAATTTTCACATCCATGTGAAAAAAACAGAATAGTGCACTCAGTGAAACATCATATAAAAGGAATTGTGAGTAATCAAAATGTATTTATATGTAAGACAAAGATATACAGTACAACAATACAAACATGACATTTGCTGCCTGCCTTTGCATTGCTTAACTTTGATAAGGGTATCATAGTGACATGATTCATGCTGCTATAGTAAAAGTACTTTCAGTTATGAAATCTGTTTTCATGTTCATCATAACACTTTGCTCTGCTTGAGTCTTCACATAACAAAGTCCTGGAGTAATTCTATTTTTACAAATTTTGTGGGGAAAAATGATTTCTCTATAGAGGACACCAATGTCCTGCTCTGGAAAAATAATAGTTTATAGGCAGTTTATTCATGCTAATGTTTGTATGTATGTACCTGCATATATTTACAACTGTACCAGATACATATATGTTTGATTTATAACTTGTGAGACACAATTAGGGGGATGACCAAAATAAGGTCAATAAAAAAGAGCTATATTGTCATAGTTAATGTTAGGACGAGCAGATGGGCTCCTCCAAAATGGCAGATCCCTGAAACATCCTAGCTGCCTCAGTGCTGCTGGCTACAGCTTGCAGAAACTATACTCAGTGAGGCACAATTTCTTTCTGTCTCTTTCATGTTACTTAAGAAATTGTCAGTTAATGTTGGGAATGAGGTGCTATATTTTTTTAAAGACATGTCTTTCTTTTAACTATAGCATTTGAAAACCATATCCTCTTTGAATTTCTTGGGCTGACTGCTGTGCTGTGACACTAGCAAGCCCATTTGCATCCATCACACTGAACTGCTACTATAGATTACCACACGGGACATTCTGAAAACAGTTACAAACAATCAGTCAGAGATTGAGTGCTGTCCAGGAAGAAGTGTGTCAGAGTCACAACTATAGCAATATGGCACAATTGAATCACTAGAAACAAACACCCAAGGAGTCAAGGAAAGGCCACCAACCCCCTCAAATCTCAGACAATTAGAAAAAAATACTAACCATAATGTATATTTCATCATAATCTTCTTCACCCTACTCCCTTATTTCCTCAGAATTTCCATGATTTCCATCTTTCCTCTCTTCTGCTAGACAGCCAGTGAGCTGACACTTTATATTGCAGTTCATACGGTTTATGACTCTTTATAAAAAATTGCCCTAAAAGCTACAGTCAAAGGACTATATTTGATCTTTTGAAAGAAAGCCTTTTTTTTTTTTTATTTTGAAAATTACATTGAGAATCAAATACATGAAAGTTCATTTATTTTTCTGCTTTAAGAAGATCCTTCCCTTGCTGCTGTTAATGTATATAGCAGATATACTGGATGGTCCTTGTCAGTGGCTCTGTTGTAACTAGGAGCAGCAATGCTGAAGGAACCCAGTGTCTAAGCCTAAGAAATCCTCAGGCAGACCGGCAGGACACACTGTGACCACCCTTCCCCCACTCTTTCCCCTCCTCCGGCCACTGATCAGAGTCACTGTATCTGAAGTCAGGGCCATTGCAGAAAAGTCCTGGTCATTAGTTGATTTATCACTAATTACAATGGTCTACAATTTTTGAGAAGTCCTCTGCTTCAGAGATAAATGTGCTATTTATTATGTATTTTGATGTGCT
>NW_020664439.1:7748603-7767439 GCF_002925995.2 Terrapene triunguis
TTGACTACATTTATTTCAGAAGCATTTTGGCTGTAGAGCAGTGTTTTATCTGTGGAGCAGTAGCTTTTAGGCTTAAAAAGGATAGGTGCATAGACCCAGTAGGCAAATATTTGGGACTCCTGCAGGCACAGAGAGGCTAACTGCCTGAGCCTACTAACACCAGATAGCCTCACCAGTGGCCAGAGCCCAGAGCCCAGGTTCCCTACTGTTCCTCGGAAGCAGATGGAAGCATGCAGAATGCAGGAGTCCATAACCAGAGATGCAGATGGGCACTCCTTGATGTAGAGTTCTGTACTAGGGCTCCAGCTCCAATGAGAACTAATTTAATTTTTAAAATGAAGGAAATTGTGGTCTGCCTCTGATTAATCGTGTCAAAATGGCTTCATGGAGTTGCTTGTTTATTGTGCCTCATAGTTCTGAAAATCTAATTTGCCCAGGTTATAAGTAAAAATATAGTTTTTTCTAAAGTGCCAGCTCAACAAACTTGGAGCAGGATCTGAAAGTCAAGCTGGGTTATTCCTTCTCATTCATCATCATCGGTAATAATGATTTTGCTGGTTAATGATCATTTTGTTATCTTCAGATCAATTACATGTGCAAATGATAGCAGAGGGTAGCCTGGACTTAATTAAAATTTCTAGTGATGATGCAGGAGGAAAAGAATCCTACTCATCTCTCCTAGAGCTGTGTTGGCGCTGCAGAGCTAACAGAAGTTAAAAATGGTCAAATATTTTTACTGCTAACATAAGCAGCTCTATTCAGCAAGAAGGTATCGTTTTTATTTCATTGCTTTTTTAAAGCTGAACTGTACATCAAAAGAAATAAAACTGAGATCTGTCTTTGACTATAGCTAAGCCTTCCATTTTTTAAAAAGGTCGGATTTGCATCTGGCCTCCTTTAGTGTAATTTGTTCTTAATTTTGGAAAGCCTAATGTACAACCAAAACTAAAATGAAGACACTTCAACCCCTGCAATCAATAAATATTTTAAGAATGTAATTTCAGGGAAAAAAATATAAACTGCTTACCACTTTGCAAAGTCTGAGGGTTTTGTAGATTGGTTCACTTTTTTTCCATCTTCTGCTTGAAGTCTAGACACACACTCTGTTGCCCATTTTTCAGAACTGGCTGCACAAAGTGCACTGAATAGACAAGCATATCTCTTTTGCTCAGCACAGCATTCTGAAAATTCACAGTGTAAGAAATGCTTTTTTATGATAAATAAATTTGGGATAAGTAACAGGGGAATGGGGAGGTGAATGCCCAGCCTCCTTTTCCCCAGGGGTAAAACAGTGATTCTGCTTTTCCCCAACCCTGTAACCCTCTGCCAGTGGTTAATGTTTAAACGCAGCTTGTGCTTCCTCATAAGAGTTTGCATACCCAGCTAATTCACCCACTACATTCACCTTTTTGTCCCACAAATACTGTTTTATATCATCACTGCACATATTCAGGAATTGTTCCTAAGTAACCAAATCACACATTTCTTCCAAGCTTGTAATGCCTTTCCCCCTCATTATCTACCAAATCCCTCATTTCATTTACATAAGCCACATTACTCAATCCAGATCCTCTCTTAAGACTCCTGAATTTAACTCTGTAGGTTTCAGGTGTAACCTGAAACTGTTTCAAAACCAGTTCCTTAAATTTACCATAGTTTGAAGCATCATCAATAGGATCTTATTGAATATGTCCAGAGCTCTGCCAGTCAATTTTGCTATCAATGTGGTCATCTTTTGATCTTCAGGGATCACATGGAGGGTGCACAGTCTCTCAAAGGTGATGAAATATTCAGCAATATCGCTGGATTCATCATACTGTGGACATAGTCGCTCCCATTTGTGGGTTTTTGGGGAAGTGGAGCCAGCAGCTGAAGGGTTTTGTCTCTTCAACTCCATAACAGACAGTTCATGCTTTTGGGCCTCAATCTGGGCCTCCATAGCTCTCTTGTGGGCAGCCTCTTCTGCCTCCACCCTGGCTGTTTCTGCCTTCATTGCTCTTTTGTGAGCAGCCACCTCCCTGGCTTCCTCTGCCTCTTTGAGTTTCAATTGAAACTCCCGGTCCTTTTCCTTCTCTTCTGCTTCCAGTCTAGCCAGCTCTAGTTTAGAAGTTGCTTCACTGGTAGTCATTTTCCTGCTTTCTTGTGCTGGGCCACACCCCCTCTGCAAATTCACTGAAACTGGGATGCACTCAACTCAGGGCCTTCTTAGTTAACAGAGACTTTCCCAGTGCCCAGTGTTCAGCCTTTCTGGGCAATTTGCAACCTGTGCAGTTTTAGCTTGTTCTGATCTTCCCTCTTAATTATTCTGCTTCCTTTTCTGTCCCTACTTCCCATACCCAAAATAAGCAAACAGAAAATAACAAACGAGTTACCACTTTGTCTGTTCTCCAGCCACCACACTTAAAACTCACTTAAAATGGGGGGAGGGATAGCTCAGTGGTTTGAGCATTGGCCTGCTAAACCCAGGGTTGTGAGTTCAATCCTTGTGGGGGCCATTTAGGGATTGGGGGCAAAAATCTGTCTGGGGATTGGTCCTGCTTTGAGCAGGGGGTTGGACTAGATGACTTCCTGAGGTTCCTTCCAACCCTGAGATTCTATGAAAGCAATCAGTTGTGCACAGATCCTGCTGACTACGCCACTGTGATGGGTTGGATCACAGAAACCCCCTTGGGAACTGCCAACTGATGTGCCAAGACTACTTCTGCCCCTGCTTTCCTGCCCTGGCAGCTTAGGACTCCAGCACCCTGTCTTGTTGAGCCAGACACACCAGTCTGCTCCAACACAGACCCAGGGTCTGAACCATGTGCCCCAAAGCTGCAGACTTAACTGAAAGCAACTTACAGAAGTGTTCCTGTCTTTAACACTCAGATGCCCAACTCCCAATGGGGTCTAAAACCCAAATAAATCCGTTTTACCCTGTATAAAGCTTATACAGGGTGTGGGAGAAAAACAAGTTCACATATCTAGATGCATCTCATGTAACAATAATCTTAATCTTTATCTCTGGACTTAATACACTCTTTCCCTTATCTTGAGGTGGTAACAACCCCTCAGCACTGATGCATTAACCTTATTGGGGGCGGCAAAACTATTCCCCAGTACCGCATGAACTAACCATATTGGGGGTGGCAAACAGTTCCCCAGTACCACTCTGCATCTGGCCTTGTTGCAAATCAATAAGTTCGAATGGCATGAGCCCCAAAAGGGACAGACAGCCCACGGGCAGTCCCCCTGCGATACCCCAATAGAGATTTCAAAAGGTCTCTTACCTCTATTATGGCGCCATGGGGTTCACAGGGGAACAGTCTGCAGTAGTTCGTCACTGTCCCAACCAGGCGTTAGCCATTTGAGTCACGGCACCAAATTATGGGAGCAAAACGAGTTCTCACTCTCTGGGGTTAAAGCAACAAGCCAGAGGCAGTTTATTTCGAGCAACTGCAGTTAGTCGGGAGAGTACACATTGGCAGAGTTTCCCCTCCCGAGGTAGGTCTCTGTTAGATAAACAATTAAGGCAAGCATTTATACCTTTTGTGACATACAGTAATGATCAACAACTGAATTTTTTTATACATATTCCTTTCTGATATCTTACTTTTCTCAGCAATTTCTGCTACAGTCTGCATTCTATTCTTATCTAACATAAGGTCGAAAAACAGCATCTCTTACAGTTCTTTTCCACTCGCCCAGGACCTGCTTGGAAGTCTCGCATTATTAGCTGTTAGAGTTAGCCTGACTCTTGCTCTTCCTGGAAGACTAAGATGTCTACTCTTTTCCCAACTTCCACAAGGGTAAACTCATAAATTGTTCACCCTCTATAACACTGATAGAGAGATATGCACAGCTGTTTGCCCCCCCCCCCCAGGTATTAATCCATACTCTGGGTTAATTAATAAGTAAAAAGTGATTTTATTAAATACAGAAAGTAGGATTTAAGTGGTTCCAAGTAGTAACAGACAGAACACAGTGAATTACCAAGTAAAATAAAATAGAACACGCAAGTCTATGTCTAAAAAACTGAATACAAATAAAACCTCACCTGTTCCAGTAAGCTTCCTTTTACAGACTAGTCTTCTGCTAGTCTGGGTCCAGCAATCACTCACCCCCCGTTGTAGTTACTGTCCTTGTTTCCAGTTTCTTTCAGGTATCCTTGGGGGTGGAGAGGCTATCTCTTTATCCAGCTGAAGACCAAATGAAGGGGTCTCCCAGGGGTTTAAATAGACTTTCTCTTGTGGGTGGAGACCCCCTCCTCTCTCCTATGCAAAGTCCAGCTCCAAGATGGAGTTTTGGAGTCACACGGGCCAGTCACATGTCCATGCATGACTGAGTTTCTTACCAGCCAAGCCACATTCCTGGGAAAGCACCAATGTGGATTGGCGTCTTCGAATTCATTGTTGGCTTAAGTGATTCTTGATTGGGCATTTAATTTGCACATTCCTTTCTCAATAGAAATCAAGCAAGTATACACCCAATATTCCTAACTTCGAGTACAAAAATGATACATGCATACAAATAGGAGGAATGTATTCAGTAGATCATAACCTTTATATAGATATGTTACATGGCCTAGGTAGCATACAACATATTCTAGTTATGTCATATATACATTCATAAGCATATTCCATAAAGCCTTATGGGGGGCCCTGCCACACTAGATTGTGACTCATTTGTGCTTATATGTTGCCTGCTTTAACCTCTAAATGACTCATTTCTTTTTCCTAGTTATCAGAGCCTTAGTTAGTTTACTATAGGATCGGCTAACAGCATTGTCTTTGGTGTGAGGTCTAAAGTACAAATTAATCTGGGATAAGTGACTGGTCTCTTGAGACTGGGAGCAACCTGAGTATTTTGTGATTTTTGGTGTAAGTAACCATTTATCACGAAGTCCAGCTTGCCTGGATGGCAAGATAGACTGGAATGCCATGGGGGACTGTCTATGGCTCCATGGTAAGATTGTTACAGTGAGCAGGAGTTCACATTTGTTACTGAGTTGGTGAAAGCTAATTACAGAACATACCACCAGTTTGGGGTATCTGCCCTGCTTTTCGACAGTCAGCCATAAGGCTGGCACTCATGATTGTGAATCATTTCAAACAGCATGGCAATTATTGCTCGATTCTCATGTGATAATGCTGATGAAAAACAATTTTATTTGCATCTAGTCAGGTGAGTCATACATATATTTTAAGGCAGAAAGGACCATTATGATCATATAGTCTGCCCCCTCCCCACCCGCATAACACATGCCAAAAAAAATCTTCACCAGTAATTTCTGCACAAAGTCCATATAACCTCTGTTTGAACTATAGCATTTATTTTAGAAAGACATCCAGTCTTGATTTAAATACTTCCAGTGATGGAGAATCTACCATATCCCTAGGTAAATTGTTGCAACGGACAATTACCCTCACTATTTTAAAAAAAATGTGCCTTATTTTAGTCTGAATTTGTCTAGCTTAAACTTCCAACTGTTGGATCTTGCTATGCATTTTTCTGCTAGAGTAGAGAGCTTTCTACTATCAGAAAGTTCTTCCCCATGCAGGTACTTGTAGACCATGATCAAGTCACACTTAACCTTCTCTTAGACAATGTGAATATATAGAGCTTCTTAAGTCTCTCACTATATGGCTCATTTTCCAGACCTCTACTCATTATTGTAGCTCTTTTCTGAACCCTTTCCAGTTTTTCAACAACGTACAGTAACTCCTCGCTTAACGTTGTAGTTATGTTCCTGAAAAATGCGACTTTAAGCTAAACGATGTTAAGCTAATCCAATTTCCCCATAAGAATTAATGTAAATAGCAAGGGTTAGGTTCCAGGGAAATTTTTTTCACCAGACAAAAACTATATTATATATATATATATATATATATACACACTCACACACACACACACAGTATAAGTTTTAAACAAACAATTTAATACTGTACACAGCAATGATGATTGTGAAGCTTGGCTGAGGTGGTGAAGTTAGAGGGTGGGATATTTCCCAGGAAATGCCTTACTGCTAAATGATGAACTAGCACTCGGCTGAGCCCTCAAGGGTTAACATATTGTTGTTAATGTAGCCTTACTCTACAAGGCAGCATGAATGGAGGGAGGGGAGACAGCATGGCGGACAGAGACACACACCCTGTGTGCGGGAGAGAGAGAGAGAGATGTGCATTGCCCCTTTAAGTGTGCTGACACCATTCTAAGTACATTGCCTTTAAAAAGATCAGGAAGTTGAGATAGCAGCTGCGGCCAGCAAGCTCTCTCCGTCCTGAGCCCTGTCCTGTCCCGACCCTGCTCTATATGGAGAAGGGGTAAGCGGGGTGCAGGAGCAGGGGGAGGGAGACACCCTGACATTAGACCGCCTCTTCCCCCGTCCCCTGCACAGCAAGCAGGAGGCTCCCGGGAGCAGCTCCAAGGCAGAGGGCAGGAGCCACACATGGCAGTGGGGAGAGGGACAGCTGAACTGCTGGCAATTGATAATCTGCTGGGCGGCTGCTGCACAGGGAACTTAGGGGAGCGGGGAGCTGATAAGGGAGCTGATAGGGGGGCTGCCGGTCCACCCTGGCTCCAAGCCCCCACCAGCTAGCTGCAATGGGCTGCTCTTCCTTCAAGAAGTGGACAAAGCAGGCGGCTGCCAAACGACGTTATAAGGAAGCATTGGGCAACTTTAAACGAGCATGTTCCCTAATTGATCAGCAACATAACAACGAAACAACATTAATCGGGATGACTTTAAGTGAGGAGTTACTGTGTTATAGTAATGGACTCACTAATGTCATATGCAGAGGTAATACCACCTCCACATTCCGGTGTGATATCTCCCTGTTTATACATTCATGGATCATGCTCACCATTTTAGCTGCAGCATTACACCGGGAGTGCATGTTCAATTGATCATCTACACTGACACCCCCTCCCCCCTCCTTTCCAATATAAATCCATTCCAGGATACAGTCCGCCATCTTGTAAATGTGACCTACCTTCTTTGCTCCTAGATGTAGGACTTTGTATTTGGCTGTGTTAAAATGCATATTGTTGTAATGAGTCCAGTTTAACAAGCACTTTGGATTATTTGCCACTCCAAGTTTTGTCATCTTCAATTTTTACCAGCAATGATTTTATATTTTTCCTTCAGATCATTGATCAAGATATTGAACAGCATTGGGCCAAGAACAGATCTCTGCAGAACTTGATAAACACCCACATTGGATAAGGATTCCCCATTTATAATTACATTTTGTAATCTATCAGTTAAACAGTCTTTAATCCATTTAATATAATCTGTTGATTATATATAGTGCTAAATTTTTAATCAGAATGTCATGCGGGATTAAATCGGATGCCTTACAGAATCTATGCATACAATGTCACAGTTACCTTTATCAACTAAACTTGTCATCTCATAAAAAACAACCTACCATGTCTCAGATGGATGCTTTGTCACAGCATCCATTATTATTGACTTCCTGAATGGATCATGGCTGCATGACTTCTTAATAGTAAGAGATGGAAACATCATACTGCATCAAATCTCTAAAGACAGACCATGCTCCCTATTTCAAACTCCTAGCTCCCAATTCAACATGTTGACTCTGATCTCCAATCCTGGTTACCTGAGAGACCAAATATCTTTCCATGTGGCAGCTGAGACACTTTTGCTGAGTGCTGCTAGATCTGATCATCTGGGACCAGGGTATTGTCAGTAGAGGTTCCTTGGCTCTAGAACTCACTTCACCAACTGGTCAAACTGAGTCAAAGTCTATTGATTTTCAGAACATGGTGAAAGGAACATCTGTTTTCTCAGGCTTTTTTTATTGTTCTTGGGTGTACAGTTAATGGTGGATGATTCTTTCAATAGTGACACTGGTCAACAAAGGCTTTTGTAATGGATGATTTTATAAACTACCTGTACATAATGAAAAGGGAACTGTCAAGTTATTTAAGCCAAAACAATTTTTAATATTTTTATACATATATTTTGCAACATTCCACTCGTCTGTCCCTTTGACATACATGTTACATCATCTTAAACTCCCTGAGCCAGATTCACGTCTTCATTAGAGAAACTCCGCTGATGTCAAGTACTATAAGATAACAATACTGTTCTACATAAATACCATCTAAGAGTGTCAGACCAGGGAGGTTTCCTTCTAAAGACTCTCTCCAGCTAAAGGGAAAGTGGAACAATGGATGTTGTTAAAATAAAAAGCTTACGTAATATTTTACATTTCAAATGCTTTTTCCTCTTTACTGTATCTTTAATAAAGGGTTAAAAGAATGTTTAAAGATGTATTTGCCATGGTACTGAGCAGGCTAAGATCTCTGTATACCAAACCTTGTTTGGCACTGTTTAATGTTGGATAGTGACAGAGTTAAGTTAACACCATTGACACTTTGGGCCCATATATTCCATCTAAATTAATACAACAGCCCTAAATATAGACTTAGCATAACTTTATGTACCTATAGTTTCAAATTTAGCTACTAAACGTTAGCTTCTTTCTCTTACATTTCACTTATCAAAGAGATTTTTAAACAAACAATTTGTTTAGGAGGGTTGGGGGGTGAGGTGGGAAGCGACTTGTGAAACTGTAGTAGGGTTCCTTACCCAGCTCAACGTCATGTCTTCTAACCATGCCTTCAGGGCATGTCAGCCACTAAATATTTGAGGTTAGGAAGATTTCCCTCCTATATGTAGGTTACTTTATAATTGCCAATTATGGTAATTTTTGCACCTTCCCCTGGAGCACCTGATACTGGCTAGTGATGGAGAAAGGATACTATATTTTAAAAAAGCCACTGGTCTGAAATGATATGTTAAGTCCCATCTTCTCTTTTTAAAAAGCACATTTTTTTAAAGTCTAGCAAATCATGTTCTGAATACAGTACAACAAGGCCTTTTTGTAGGTCAATACAATGAGAATAGCCCCTCTATAGTGCTTTACAAACATTAATTAATCCTCACAATACTCTTGTGAGATAGCTAAGTAAATATTATCCCAATTTTACAAGAAAACTTAGGCCTGGTCTACACTAGGAGGTTATGTCGAATTTAGCAGTGTTAACTCGAATTAACCCTGCACCCGCCCACACAACGAAGCTATTTAGTTCGACATAGAGGTCTCTTAAATTCAACTTCTGTACTCCTCCCCAACGAGGGGAGTAGCGCTAAATTCGACATGGCCATGTCGAATTAGGCTAGGTGTGGATGGAAATCGACGGTAATAGCTCCGGGAGCTATCCCACAGTGCACCACTCTGTTGACGCTCTGGACAGCAGTCCAAGCTCGGATGCTCTGACCAGCCACACAGGAAAAGCCCCGGGAAAATTTGAATTCCTTTTCCTGTCTGGGCAGTTTGAATCTCATTTCCTGTTTGGACATTGTGGCGAGCTCAGCAGCACTGGCAACGATGCAGAGCTCTCCAGCAGAGATGGCCATGCAATCCCAGAATAGAAAGAGGGGCCCAGCATGGACTGATCGGGAAGTCTTGGATCTGATCGCTGTGTGGGGCGATGAGTCCGTGCTTTCCGAGCTGCGATCAAAAAGACGGAATGCAAAGATCTACGAGAAGATCTCAAAAGCCATGGCAGAGAGAGGATACAGCCGGGATGCAACGCAGTGCCGCGTGAAAATCAAGGAGCTGAGACAAGGCTACCAGAAGACCAAAGAGGCAAACGGACGCTCCGGATCCCAGCCCCAGACATACTGTTTCTACGAGGCACTGCATTCCATCCTAGGTGCGGCCACCACCACTACCCCACCACTGACCGTGGACTCTGACGATGGGATATTGTCGACGGCCGCTTCCTCGGAGATGTTAGCGGACGGGGAAGATGAGGAAGGAGATGAGGAGGAAGAGGCAGTCGACAGCGCTTACAACGCTGATTTCCCAGACAGACAGGATCTCTTCATCACCCTCACAGAGATCCCCTACCAACCGTACCCAGGCGTTAACCTTGACCCAGAATCAGGGGAAGGATCAGTCGGTAAGTGTTTTAAACATGTAAACATTTATTTTGAACAGAACATTCATATTAACAGTGGATTTTTCATGATTTGTTTGCCCTAGGCGCTTAACGTTTCAGTCCTTGGCAGTGCAACTACTGCAAAAAAATCTAACAATGTCCAGTTTATCATGATTGGTTTGCCCTAGGCGCTCTACTGTTTAGTCCTTGCCAGTTCAGCTACAGTAAAATTCGGTCTATATGTCCGCGGATAGAGCTGAAATCCTCATGGGACATCTCCATGAAGCTCTCCTGCAGGTAATTGGAAAGCCTTTGCATGAGGTTCCTTGGGAGAGCGGCCTATTGTGTCCTCCGTAGTAGGAAACGTTTCCGAGCTAGGAGATCATCAAGTACTCCGGGATCATTGCCCTGCAGAGCAGGGCGGCATACGGCCCTGGTTTTTGCAGCCTTTCCCGAAGGATCCGTTCTTTCTCCATCTCTGAAATCCTCATCAGAGTGATGTCGCTCATGGTGACCTGCTTTGAATTAGGTAGGGGAATGTTAGTATTGGGACTGCTTGCCTGTTCCTTTACAGAACTGTAACCGACGGTTTACAGCCATGCGGTAGAGGCGGGAGAGGGGCAGCATACAGGGATCTTTCCCTGGGACAGCCGCGAGGGGGTGGGACAGGGGTAGAGTTCATGCTTGCCGGATTGCTGGCAGCAGGAACTGGCCAACGCTAGGAGCATTGCTTTGACCGTGAAAGGAGGCCAGTGCTATTATTAAAGTTTTAAGCAGCCACAAGTCTACGGCTTACCATGTCAGCCTGCTACCCAAATTCCGGTGTCCTGCCCCGCTTCTCTGATCTGCACTGCAAGACCCCAGGCACTGAATGCGAAGGCCGATAATTCGACCTTGTCCTGAGTGCGCATGTGATAGGTGCTGTGCATGGTCTTCTTCACAGAGAAAGACTATGTTCTTGGTCCTGCCATGCGGGCAGGGGACTGGACTCGATGACCTCTCGAGGTCCCTTCCAGTGCTAGAATCTATGAATCTATGAATTCTTTGTTCACAACAAAATTTATCTTTCTGAGGAATTCACTCCCTTTTTCCCATCCCACAGCTGCGACTGTCTCCCGACCTACCCTGGCATCACACTCCCAGAGGCTGGCGCAGATTAGGCGTAGAAAGAAAAGGACACGGGACGACATGTTCTCAGAACTTATGGGCTGCTCCCGAGCCGAGGCAGCCCAGCAGACCCAGTGGAGGGAGAACATGTCCCAAATCCATCGAGCACACATTGAACGGGAGGAGAGGTGGCGGCAGGAAGACCAGCAGGCGATTCAGACGCTGCTTGGACTAATGAGGGAGCAAACGGACACGCTCCGGTGCCTTGTGGATGTTCTGCAGGACCGGAGGCAGGAGGACAGAGCCCCGCTGCAGTCTATCTGTAACCACCCTCCCCCGCCACAAAGTCCCATCCCCCCCTCACCAAAAGTACCAAGAAGGAGGGGCGGCAGAGTCCGTGAAAACTCTCACTCCACCCCTGCAGACTGCTCAAGGAGCAGAAGGCTGTCATTCCCCAAAATTTGATAAGTCCTTTCCTTCCCGCCTCACCCAAGCCCCTGTCCCAGTTTCATCTCCTAACTGTGTAGTTGCTAATAAAAAATACGTTCCTGTTAATTACTGTTTCCATCATGTTCTTTTAGAGGAGAGTCTGTTTGAAGGGGGGGAAGGGGGTTGGTAATTGGACAGGACAGTCACCTTTACCAGGGTACAGACGTGGGGGCAGGTTCAGCAGCAGGTCACACACACATTGCAGTCACTAGGCACCCTGGTCAGTCTGGGAGGTGGTTTTCATGTTCTGCGGGGGGGGGGGGGGCTATGTGACTTTGTGGTAGGGGAGGGCGGTTAGAGATCTTATACAGCGGTCCTTATCCTGGATCACAGAGCCACGCAGCAGGGGATCTGTAACCGTCCTCCCCCTGCCACAAAGTCACATAGCCCCCACACACAGAGTCCCGAACAGGAGGGGTGGCAGGCTCCGTTGAAACAACCAGTCCACCAGTGCGGAGCCTGTCATTCCTCGAGTTTAGAAGCGTTCTTTGCATCACTACACTACACCCGCTCCCCACCACAGTCTGCGTCCCAGTTTCAACACTTTACCGCGAAAACAGTAATAAAGACAACTGTGTTCATTAACAAATTTCCAGTGATTTTATTTTTAAACGCGTGTTGGAAGGGTGGGAACGGGATGAACGGGGTATGTAACTGGAGAGGATAGTGAACATTCACTGGGTAAAGAAACGGGGGCAGGTTCAGCTTCTCTGTAAACAAACTTAATAGTCACAGGTTACCCTGCTCACTGTGGAACCTAGCTTTCAAAGCCTCCCAGATGCACAGCGCGTCCCACTGGGATCTTCTAATCGCCCGGCTGTCTGGCTGGGCGTAATCAGCAGCCAGGCTATTTGCCTCAACCTCCCACCCCGCCATAAAGGTCTCCCCCTTGCTCTCACAGAGATTGTGGAGCACACAGCAAGCTGCAATAACAATGGGGATATTGGTTTCGCTGAGATCAGAGCGAGTCAGTAAGCTTCTCCATCTCCCCTTGAGACGTCCAAAAGCACACTCCACCACCATTCTGCACTTGCTCAGACGGTAGTTGAAGAGTTCTTTTTCAGTGTCCAGGGCGCCTGTATAGGGCTTCATGAGCCAGGGCATTAGCGGGTAGGCTGGGTCCCCGAGGATGACTATAGGCATCTCGACATCCCCAACAGTTATTTTGTGGTCTGGGAAGTAAATACCTTCCTGCAGCCATCTAAACAGACCAGAGTTCCTGAAAACACGAGCGTCATGAACCTTGCCCGGCCATCCGACGTTGATGTTTGTAAAACGTCCCCTATGGTCCACCAGTGCTTGCAGCACCATTGAAAAGTAGCCCTTTCGGTTAATGTACTGGCTGGCCTGGTGGTCCGGTCCCAGGATAGGGATGTGAGTTCCATCTATAGCCCCACCGCAGTTTGGGAATCCCATCACGGCGAAGCCATCTATGATGACCTGCACGTTTCCAAGGGTCACTACCTTTGACAGCAGTACCTCAACGATTGCGTTGGCTACTTGCATGACAACAACCCCCACGGTAGATTTGCCCACGCCAAAGTGGTTCGCGACTGACCGGTAGCTGTCTGGCGTTGCAAGCTTCCAGAGGCCTATGGCCACTCACTTCTGGACAGTCAGGGCTGCTCGCATCCGGATGTCCTTGCGCTTCAGGGCAGGGGACAGCAACTCACAAAGTTCCAGGAAAGTTCCCTTCCGCATCCAAAAGTTTCGCAGCCACTGTGATTCATCCCAGACCTGCAGCACTATGCGGTCCCACCAGTCCGTGCTTGTTTCCCAGGCCCAGAATCGCCGTTCCACAGCATCAACATGACCCACTGCCACCATGATGTACACGGCGCGGGGTCCTGTGCTTTGTGACAGGTCTGTGCCACTCTCAGACTTCAGGTCCTCACCGCGCTGCCGTAGCCTCCTTGCCCGATTTCTCAGCATCTGCCTCTGGGAAAGGTGGATGATAAGGTGCGAGGTGTTGACAACAGCCATAACTGCAGCGATGGTCGCAGCGGGCTACATACTCGCAGTGCTGTGGCATCCGCGCTGTCACTGACCAGAAAAGTGCGCGAACTGATTGCCCGCCGGCGCTTTCAGGGAGGGATGGCGGGAGTGACGGTTGGATGACGACAGTTACCCAAAACCACCCTCGACACATTTTTTTCCCCAAAAGGCATTGTGGGCTCGACCCAGAATTCCAATGGGCAGCGGGGACTGCGGGAACTGTGGGATAGCTGCCCACAGTGCACCGCTTCCAATGTCGACTCTTGCCCCGTTAGTGTGGACTCACAAAGTCGAATTACTGTCCTTAATGTGGATACACACGTTCGACTTTGTAATATCGATTCCACATACTCGATTTAAGTAAAATCGAACTACTCTCGTAGTGTAGACATACCCTTAGATACTAAGTGACTTGGTCAAGGCCTCAGAAAGAGTTAATATCTGAGCCATGATTTGAACTCAGGCATTTAGGGTCCTAATCCAGTTCTTAGACCACACCTCTTCAGAGAAGGGAGGATAGATGAGAAACGTGCTCCAGTGAAGAAATGTACACCTTAATGACAGCTAGTTGGAAAATAAATACTGAAATGTCCCCTCTTCTTCCCATTTCCCTTCCCTTATTTTCCAACCAGTTCTAATTTTAATGAAAAAAGTTTGCCAGGCTTACCAAAAGCATTCTTCTCATATCACAAACTTCTTATAATTGTAAGCAGAGTCAGGATGAGCTCTACCCTGACATCTGGTGGTGAATTATGGCAAGTGTGGAAAAGAACTCCAGGGGCTGATCTTGTTTGCATAGGCACACCCACTCGCCTGGCAGGAAACACAGCAACTGAAAGTGGTTACTTTGGCTGGTGTGGGATCCCCAGTTTCTCTATTATTGGGGCAGGAAGAATAAAGTTTTGTTACCCTGATTCTGTGAATCAAGGCCAGTGGAACTGTTGTATGACAGAAGGACTGAGTGAGTCCTTCACCATTACCTAAGTAGCACTTGCTTAACAAGGGGCATGGGTTACAAAACCCAGTGAATTGAGAGAGGATGGGGACAGGTATTTGTACCTGATGGTATGGGCCCCCTCTGAGGGTCTGAAACACCAATTGCACCACCTCCTCTCTCCACTGTGGAATGTCAGAGCTAACTTTGATTCCCTTAGGAGTCTAGTTACAGGCTGCTGAGCTGAATTCACTTTGGGCCAATGGTGCACCAGCACTGGGGCTCCCCTACTATACTATGAGCTGAAATCGCTAAGAGCTGAAATCACAAAAGAGCTGATGTTATTAAGAGCTGAGATCACTGAGGCTATGTTAACTAGTGGGGGAGCCTGAAGCTATATTGCTCAGCAGCTGGCGGAGCAATTTGTGGGGACGACTGGAGGAGCAGCGAGCGGCGTGGAGCCTTGCGGGGCCGGTTGGAGTGGCCCAAGGAATGACGAGCGGAGCTGTTTGTGGGGACGGCTGGAACGGCTCACAGGTCGGTGAGCGGAGTGGAGCGGAGCAGCTTGTAGAGCGGAGCAGTTCGTGGGATGGCAGGAAAGTGGACTGGCTCGTGGTAAAGGCTGCGGCGGAACCCCCATGGAGAAACAGACGGCTGGCCAGCCTCGGATCACGTAAGGTGCCCCTTAACACCCTGCGTGCCCCCCCCCTTTACTCTGGGGCTGCACTGACCAGGGGCAGAGACTTTGGGGGTTGTTGGACTTTTGGGACTTTGGGTGGTTGCTGGACCCAAGAGACTTTGGGGATGTTGGACTCTGGGGACTCTGGGTGATTTTTGGGTTGCTGGATTCAAGAACCAAAGGGAAAGGACACAGCCCAATTTGCTGGGGTGGGTTTTGCTCATGGTTTGTGTTATGAATCCTGTTTGTGGTGTTTTTCCAATTTTATGCTGATGTCGTTTACCTCATGTTATTAAACATTTTCTGCTACACTCAGACTCCGTGCTTGCGAGAGGGGAAGTATTGCCTCTTAGAGGTACCCAGGGGGGTGGTATGTAATTGTCCCAGGTCACTGGGTGGGGGCTCGAGCCGGTTTTGCATTGTGTTATTGAAACGGAACCCCTAGATACAGAACCCGGCCCTTGTTGCTGCCAACTTAGATGGGCAGAAGGGTTACATAATTAATAACCATGCTGATAAAATCAATTAGAGGGTCCTCTTGTACAAAACACACACAAAAGTATTTGTATCAAGTGTCAGCAAATAAGAAATCTGAAAAAAGTAAAGAGCATGAATATTTTTTCTGACTAAATTTGCAGTGTTGCTAGTAGTACTTGCTGTGGTTATGTATGGGATGCCATGTATGTAGCATGTGAGAGAAGCACACAAATATAATATGAAACATTGCTGTGCTTTCATCTGTCTAGCCCCATAATCACTAGACTTTAGCCTAACCTGAGATGGTCTCGGCATCCACATACGTTCAATGAAAAGTTGTTTTTAACAAAACAAAAAAACAAAAAAGAGAGAGTTACTCACCTTGTGTGGTAACTGAGGTTCTTCAAGATGGTTATCCCTGTGGGTGCTCCACTTTAATAGGATACAGTAGAGGTGCATCTTATTTAATGAGGAAAGTATCACCCAGAGATCAGGGGTCCCAATCCTGCCCTTGAGCAAAATTGCGGACACTTGGCATTCAGGGTTGTAGCAAAAAGTCTATATTCGGGAAACCCCAGCATCTGAATATATTTTGTATATTTTGTTTATTTCCCACTCATGGTCCAGAGAGAATTTTCTGCTTAGTGCATCTGCTGTGGTGTTCTGACATCATGGCAGATAGGTAACTGATATGTTGATGTTGTGACAGATGCACCAGTTCCATAATCTCAGTGCTTCAGTGCAAAGGGAGTGTGATCTTGCTCCTCCTTGATGATTTATATAAAACATGCAAGCAATGTTGTCCATCAGTACCTTTATGGTCTTGTTCCTGACCAGAGGTAAGAAGTCTGAACATGCATTGTGGTCCGCTCATAGTTCCAGTAGGTTGATGTGTAATGTTGACTAGGCGGGGAACACCTGCCCTGGATTGTGTGGTTGTGCAAGTATGCTCCCCAACCTAATAGAGAATGCGTCCGTTGTAAGTATCATTGATGGATAAAGTTGTGTGAAGGGAACTCCAACACACACATTGTGGGGTTGAGAGCACCAGTGTAGAGAATTTTTTACTTTGAGTGGCATCATGAGACACATGTTCTGGCTGTGTTTGTGCAATATGTATACTTTCCTGAGCCTTCCCTGAAGACAACGCATACGTAGCCTGACATGCCATACTACAAAGTTGGTTGCTGCCATGTGACCTAATAATTGTAGGCAGGTCCTGGCCAATGTCTATGGACTGGCTTGTGTTGTGGTGATCAGATTGACTAGCATAACAAATCTGTGTAGTGGTAACGAGACTTTGGCCTCGAGTGCATCAAGGTGGTCCCCAATGAATTCTAGTTTTTGTACGGATATCAGCATTGATTTTTGCATGTTTATTTGCAGTCCTAGTTGTGAGAAGAGAGCCATCGTCTTTTCAGTAGATTCCAGGGCATCGTCCTGGGAGGGGGCTTCGAGTAGACAGTCATCCAAGTAGACAGGGCCGGCTCCAGGCACCAGCCCTCCAAGCATGGCGCTGCGGCCGGCCGGGGAGAGCGGGGCCATGGCCGGGCTCGCTGCCCTCCCCCCGGCGCTCCGGCCAGTCGAGGAGAGCGGGGCCCCGGTCAGGCTCTCCGCCCTCCTCCCGGCGCTCCAGCCGGTCGGGGAGAGTGGGGCCCTGGCCAGGCTCTCCGCCCTCCTCCCGGCGCTCCGGCCAGCCGGGAAGAGCGGGGCTGCCCTCCCCCGGCGCTCTGGCTGGCCGGCCGGGGAGAGCAGGGCCCCAGCCGGGCTCACCACCCTCCCCCCGGCGCTCCAGCCAGCTGGGGAGAGCGGGGCCGCGGCCGGGCTCGCCGCCCTCCCCTGCCGCGCTCCCCGCCGGAGGGGCGGGGGGGAGTGGCAGGAGGCTTTTTTGCCTGGGGCGGCAAAAAAGCCAGAGCCGGCCCTGCAAGTAGAGGAGCATGATGACCCCTTGCTTGTGAAGGTGGCCCACCACAGGGCCGGCTCTAGGCACCAGCCCTCCAAGCATGTGCTTGGGGCAGCACTTTCTAAGAGGCGGCACTCTGGCCCCCCTTTTTTATTTATTTTTTTTATATTTTGCTTGGGGCGGCATTGCCAGGAGCCGGCCCTAGCCCAGCCACTTGCCCTGTCAGCGCGAGCTGGGATCCACGCCCCCTGCCCAGCCCGGCGGTGCCCTGTACAGCCCACTCGGGAAACGCCACGCTGCCCTGGGGAGACTCGACGCGGCAGTGGCAGCAGGACCCAATCTCCCTCCCTGCATCCCGCCTCCCCCCCGCTCCTCACACACTCCGGGAGCTCCTCTCGCGGCCGGGCTGCGGCGGCGGCGGCGAGAGGGGCTCCCGGAGTGTGTGAGGAGCGCGGAGGGAGAGAAGCGGAGTCCCCTGGAGCCAAGCCTGGGCTGCAGCGGTGGCGAGAGGCACTCCCAGAGTCAGGGCCGCCCGGGGGGGGACACACAAGTGGGGCAATTTGCCCCGGGCCCCGCAGGGGCCCCCATGACCATGAATATGTCCAAGGCTCCCCCGCCTCCGTCTTCCCCCATCCCCCGGCATCTCAGCCGGTAAGGGGGCGGGGCTGCAAGCTGCGGCCGAGCGGTGGGAACTCAGGCCCCGCTGGAGACACCAGGCGGCTGCAGCGATGTTTGGGAGAGGGGGTAAGCGGGATGGTAAGGGGCCGGGGCACCCCCGACCCCATCCCCCACACCTCTGAGCCCCAGCTCCGAGCCCAGCCCCTCTGAGCCGGACATCCCGAGCCCATCCTCCCCACAGCCCTGACCCCCAGCTCCGAGCCCAGCCCCTCTGAGCCGGACACCCCCTGAGCCCATCCTCCCCACAGCCTTGACCCCCAGCTCTGAGCCCAGCCCCTCTGAGCCGGGCACCCCCCCCGGCCCCATCCCCCCCACAGTCCAGACCCCCAGCTCCAAGCCCAGCCCCTCTGAGCCGGGCACCACCCGACCCCATCCCCCAGAGCCCTGACCCCCAGCTCCGAGCCCAGCCCCTCTGAGCCGGGCACCCCCGACCCCATCCCCCTCACAGCCCTGACCCCCAGCTCCGAGCCCAGCCCCTCTGAGCCGGGCACCCCCGACCCCATCCCCCTCACAGCCCTGACCCCCAGCTCCGAGCCCAGCCCCTCTGAGCCGGGCACCCCCGACCCCATCCCCCTCACAGCCCTGACCCCCAGCTCCGAGCCCAGCCCCTCTGAGCC
>NW_020664439.1:7767539-7779211 GCF_002925995.2 Terrapene triunguis
GAGCCCAGCCCCTCTGAGCCGGGCACCCCCCAACCCCATCCCCCTCACAGCCCTGACCACCAGCTCTGAGCCCAGCCCCTCTGAGCCGGGCACCCCCCCGACCCCATCCCCCACAGCCCTGACCCCCAGCTCCGAGCCCAGCCCCTCTGAGCCGGACACCCCCCGACCCTATCTCCCCCCAACCCAGAGCCCAGCTCCCCACCCAGCCCTGGGGAACAGCAGCACCACCCCCAGGCAGCGACAGCCCATTGGCACCAACCATCACCATCACCCAGCAACAGCCCATTATGTAATTGCAAATGTATACATACCATTAAAGCATTTAATGTTGTTAAATAATGTATTTAGTGTATTTTCAAATTATTACAAATACATTTTTGAATGTATTTCACTAGTTATTTTTTACATTTCCAAATACATGTTACTATAGTATTGCAACTTTTTTTTATGGAAGGGGCCCCCGAAATTGCCTTGCCCCAGGCCCCCTGAATTCTCTGGGCAGCCCTGCCCAGAGTGTATGAGGAGCTGGGGAGGGAGGGAAGCGGGGTCCCTTGGAGCTGAGCCCGGGCTGTGGTGGCGGCGGCGAGAGGGGCTCCCGGAGTGTGTGAAGAGGTGAGCGGCCGGCTGGGCTCGTCGGTGCTGATCAGGTAGCCCCGCAGCTGGAGATCCTCGCCTTCTCGCCCGCCGGGGCTGGGCCAGGGCGCGGTGAGGCTGAAGAGCAGCAGGTCCGGGGGGCTCTCCAGGTCCTCGGCTGCCAGCATGTCAGGGGTGAGGGCGGTGAGCACGAACTGATCCACCTTGGCCACCAGCAGCGCCGCGAAGCCCAGGGAGGGGGCCGTGTTCTCCGCGCTGCCCCGCAGCCGCACCGCCACCTGGAAGTACTCCCGCTCCACGCCGCCCAGCAGCTCCACTCGCATGGGGACAGAGTCACGGCTGGGCCAGGGCTTGGCCGCTGTGTGCTGGTAGCAGATCCCATGTTTGAGGGGGAGCCCAGTGCTGGGGTGGCAGGGAGTGCGGGGGGGAAGAGAGAGCCCAGTGCTGGGGCAGCAGGGAGTGCAGGGGGGGGGGAAGAGAGAGCCCAGTGCTGGGGCGGCAGGGGGTGCGGGTGGAGGGGCACTGGTGGGCGGGGGGGGAAGCTCAGGGCTGGGGGAGGGGCAGCCAAAATTTTTTTTGCTTGGGGCGGCAAAAAACCTAGAGCCTGCCCTGCCCACCACCATTGCAAGAATCTTGGAGAACACCTGGGGAGCTGTGGAAAGACCGAAGGGCAGTACTCTATATTGGCAGTGATCTTGTCCCAGAACAAATCTGAGAAATCTCCTGTGTGAATCTCCAAGGAATTCAGTGGGGGATGTGAAAACAAAAAATCCATGCCCTTGGAGGAAATGTAATACATCTTGTCCACTCTCTTACCAGCGGGTGGTATCGTTGCGGGGGTCTGCCAGATGATCTTGGCTGGGTCCATGAGTGCCTCATTTATGAGGAGCACAATCTGCAGTGAGGTTGATGTTTGTAAAATGTCCAACAGCTTGTGTTAAAACTGCAACCTCTTCCTATGGTATCTTGAGTGAGTCAGCAATCCTTTAAATAGCTCCTAAAATTGTTTCAAGTCATCTGCTGTTGTGGGTGGTGGAGACATGACAGCTTTGTCTGGAGAGGATGAAGACAGATTGGTTGGTGGGGTGATTTCCTGATCCAAAGTCTCCTCCTGTTCTTCAAAAGTCTCTTATGGAGGCTCGGAGAGTCCCCCTATCAAAGCTGATGGGGAGCATCTCGGTCTCTCCCTTTGGGTGGTAGGAGGCCTAGAATACTGTTGCCTGTAAGCAGTCCATGGGTCCCAATATGGTCACTGCAGAGGGAATGGCATTGGTGGTGGCATCCATGGATGTCTATAGCACCCATGGATGTCACCCCTGATGTGATATCCATGTTGTTCCGGTGGGCCTGGCCTGGTAGTTGTCTGAAAGGGTGATGAGTGGCATGAGGAGTAAATATCCCCTTCCTCCTCATCATCATCCTTCTCGCTGGCAAAAGGGGGGGCTGATCTGAAAGGTGGTGTAGATTGGCATGGTACCGAGCATGCTGGTGTAACACTGGCACCAAGAAGGGGAGATTCTGTTGTTGCAGCGATTACCAGGTCTTTGTGGAGAAGAAATTGTTGTGGCACCATGAGCATCGGTACTCAGGAGGAAGTTGGTAGTGGTGCCACTGAAGTTGTAGCAGTTGTCGGTACCGATGTGGTTGTGCTATGCGCTAGGTTGCTGATAGGTGGCGCCATAGCCTGCAGCGAAGCTAAGCTGCCCAGTGCTGCAAATTTAAGTGGCTCCATCAGTACTGTGGCTGAGAAGGCAATCTTCTCTTTGCCACTGCTCTCAGAGCCTATCTGCTTATGGGCATTTGCTTTCATGTTACCAGCGGTGCTCAACTGTACCATGGTCAGTACCGAAAGTGTCAAGCAAGCTGGGGATCATTTCTTCTTAGCTGGTTCCCTGGAAGGGGAGGTTGTTGTCCACTTTTTAACCACCTTTTCTGAGGACTATGATTTCCTCTGTAAGGGTGGCAGGGATTGTCTGTCGGAGGCTGTTGTCGGAGACCAGTGTCTGGGGGGATCTGCGGTCCAAGGTCAGAAGCCAGGCGCAGTTACTTATCCATCAGGAGAAGTTTCAATTTGAATTCCCTTGATTTTCTGATGCAAGACTTGAGATTGTAGTATGTGTCTCACCCAGACACTTGACACACTGGGAATGCCAGTCACTGACTGGGGATCGCCTCCTGACAGGAAAGGCATCATTTAAACTTTGGGAATCTAGGCATGCCCCTTTCAGTAGCATTCCCCAAGGAAAAGGAGGTTAAAGCTACACTACACTATAAGGACGAACAGAATCTTAACTAATAATAATTAGAAAGAAAATTCAAGGACTTAAATGTGGAGGGGATGGGGGTAACTATAGCTAGCTAACTACTTTAAAATGACACTAACATAATTTTAAGAGGTAAATGTGAAGAAAGCAAAGAGGTGATGCCGTGGCTCCATCTTAAGCCAAAGACAATTGAGAAGGAACTGGGGTCAGTTTGGACACACAGAGTGCTATGTGTGATCAAACTGCCCCGAGTTCCTTCTCAACAGCAGGGCCGCCCAGAGGATTCAGGGGGTCTGGGGCAAAGCAATTTTGGGGGCCCCTTCCATAAAAAAAGTTGCAATACTATAGAATATTATATTCTCGTGGGGGCCCCTGCAGGGCCCGGGGCCTGGGGCAAATTGCCCCACTTGCCTCCACCTCTGGGCAGCCCTACTCAACAGGAGCAGAGCAAGACGGGGAGAGAGTGCATGTGTGACCCAAATGGGCACTGCTACTGAAATTCTCTGATCGCAGGCACAGGGATGGACATTTACCTAAAGTGGGGCACCCACAGGGACACTCCTCGAAGAAGAATCTTCTGTTAATTAAACACTTAAGAGAAGTTTACCAGGATGCACCAAGTACAGATTTGTAATGAGCATAATACTGGCAAAATAAATGCTGAATTTCAAATATTCAGCCACCTTCTGTAATATGTAACATGTTGAATTGATTAACACTGCTTTCTAGCAAATGTTACATATGCATACAACAGTATTATCAGTTCTCTTCCAGTGCTAATGATGCAAGAACTACCTGAGGGCCACCACATCATCAGTTCTGTTGTAGTAAAAGGGAGGGACACATCATCTTCCCCACTCAATCCCCAAAGAAATCTGCACACAACTCAGCTGGTTAGGCTGTACACTTTTTTTTTCAGGATTTGGGCCTTAGTAAAGCACAAGATCATTCAAGTGCTCTAGAAGTTGGCAAGATGGGCAAAAAGACATCTCACCAGTACAATTGTTTGAATTAACAGCACATTCCAACCGTCTCTAATAAGAACATAAGTAACCTGTTTTCCAACATTGGCCAGTGCCAGATGCTTTAGAGCAGGGTTTCTCAACCTTTTATTTCCCTCTGAGGCCTCCCCAACATGCTATAAAAATTCCATAGCCCACCTGTGCCACAACTGTTTTTCTGCATATCCAGTAGATTAAAAGCTGGGGCTGGCATTAGCACGCAGGGCAGTTGCTCATAGCCTGCAAAACTAAGCTGCCCGTCTTTGACTTCAGCCCCGGGCGGCGGGGCTCGGGCTTCGGCTTCAGCCCCAGGCAGCCGGGCTCAGGCTTTGGCTTTCTGCCCTGGGCCTCAGAGAGTGTCTCTGGTTTATTTTGGTGGACCCTCTGAAACCTGCTTGCAGCCCACCCTCCCCCATGAGGACCCGGACCCCTGTTTGAGAATCCCTGCTTTAGAGGGAATGAACAGAACAGGGCAATTATCAAATGATCCATCTCCTGTCATCCAGTCCCAGTTTCTGGCAGTCAGAAGTTTAAGGATACTCAGAGCATGAGGTTGCCTCCCTGACCAACTTGGCTAACAGCCTCTGATGGACCTATCCTCCATGAACCTATCTAGTTCTTTTTTTAACCCAGTTGTACTTTTGGCCTTCACAACAACCCCTGGCAATTAGTTCCACAGATTGACTATGCATTGTTTGAAAAGTACTTCCTTATATTTGTTTTAAACCTGCTGTCTATTAATTTCATTGGGTGACCCCAGGTTCTTGTGTTGTGTGAAATTGTAAATAACACTTCCTTATTCACTTTCTCCACAGCATGCATGATTTTATACACTTTTATCAGATCGCTTCCCATCCTGTTGTCTCTTTTCTAAGATGAACATTCCCAGTCTTTTTAATCTCTCCTCATATGGAAGCTGTGCCATGTCCTTTTGTTGCCCTTCTCTGTATTTTTTCAAAATTCTAATATAAGTTTTTTGAGATGGGGTGACCAGGACTGCACGCAATGTTCAAGGGGCGGATGTACCATGGATTTATATAGTGGCATTATGATATTGTCGTCTTATTATCTATCCTTTTCCTAATGGTTCCTAACATTGGGTATGTCTACACTACGGGATTACTCCGAATTTACAGAATTCGATTTTTGGCAACCGATTGTATAAAGTCGAGTGCATGAGGCCACACTAAGCACATTAATTCGGCGGTGTGCGTCCATGTACCGAGGCTAGCGTCGACTTCCGGAGCATTGCACTGTGGGTAGCTATCCCATAGCTATCCCATAGTTCCCGCAGTCTCCCCCACCCATTGGAATTCTGGGTTGAGATCCCAATGCCTGATGGGGCCAAAAATTTGTCGCGGGTGGTTATGGGTAAATGTCGTCAGTCAATCCTCCCTCCGTGAAAGCAACGGCAGACAATCATTTCACGCCCTTTCCCCTGGATTGCCTGGGCAGACTCCATAGCATGGCAACCATGGAGCCCGTTCAGCCTTTTTTCACTGTCACCGTATGTCTACTGGATGCTGCTGACAGACGCGGTACTGCAGCGCTACACAGCAGCATCCCCTTGCCTTTGCGAGTTAGCAAAGATGGTTACCAGCCATACTGTACCATCTGCTGCTTTGCAAGTTGGCAAAGACGGTTACCAGTCATACTGTACCATCTGCTGCTGTCATGGGTGCTCCTGGCTGGCCTCGGTGAGGTCGGTCGGGGGCGCCTGGACAAAAATGGGAATGACTTCCCAGGTCATTCTCTTCTTTAAGTTTTGTCTAATGGAGAGTCAGTCCTGCCTAGAATATCAGGCAAGCCTACTAAAGAACCAGAGAGGCAAACGGCCGCTCCAGGTCAGAGCCCCAGACATCCCGCAGAAATGATGAGCTTCATGCCATTCTAGGGGGTGCCCCTACAACAAGCCCACCTGTTGCTTCCCTCCTCTCTGACCCCTCCCAGGCTACCTTGGCAGTTATCCCCCTTTTGTGTGATGAAGTAATAAAGAATGCATGAATTTGAAACAACACTGACTTTATTGCCTCTGCAAGCAGAGATCAAAGGGGGGAGGGGAGGGCGGTTGGCTTACAGCGAAGTCAAGTGAACCGCCATTCTGCACTTGCTCAGCCTATAGCTGAAAATGGGAATCTGTGATAAGCACTAGGATAGAAGCACAGGCAGGACTGAATCTCCATTTGTGTGTGGGCCTTTGTTTGACACTGGTAAAATACAAAATGTCCCAGGATATGTATGTTGGGGGACAGTTCTAAATGACAGCTTTATTTTTTTATTTGCAGCAAAAAGTATCTGATTGTGAGCCCTGGGAGCAAGGGGTAAGCTGGGGTAGGTGCGACCGCGCAGTGCTGCCAACTGGGAGAGCAGCCTGAGGCAGAAGCCTCCAGCTGGCATAGTATTCCAGGCAGGACTGAATCTCCATTACACAAAACTTAAAGAAGAGAATGACCTGGAGTCATTCCCTTTTTTGTCCAGGTGCCCCTGACCAACGTCACCAAGGCCAGTCAGGAGCACCCATGTCTGCCCAGGGGCCCCCGACCGACCTCACCGAGGCCAGCCAGGAGCACCCATGGGACAACAATTATGGTTACCAGTCATACTGCACCGTCTGCCGTCCGCAAGGCAAGGCAAGGGGATGCTGCTGTGTAGCGCTGCAGCACCGCGTCTGCCAGCAGCATCCAGTAGACATACGGTGACAGTGAAAAAAGGCGAGAAACTATTTTTTTCCCTTTGCTTTCACGGGGGGGGAGGGGGCTGACGACATATACCCTGAACCACCCGCAACAATGGTTTTGACCATTCAGGCATTGGGAGCTCAACCCAGAATTCAAATGGTTTTCGGAGAGTGCATTAACTGTGGGATAGCTACAGTCATCAGTCGCCCCTCCCTCCGTGAGCATCCATTTGATTCTTTGGCTTTCTGGTACGCTTGTCTCAGCTCCTTAAGTTTCTCTCAGCACTGTGTTGAGTCCCTGTTGTGGCCTCTGTCCATCATGGCCTTGGAGATTTTTTCAAATGTTTTGGCATTTCGTCTTTTGCAACGGAGTTCTGATAGAACAGATTCATCTCCCCATACAGAGATTAGATTCAGTATTTCCCGTTCGGTCCATGCTGGAGCTCTTTTTTGATTCCAGGACTGCATGGTCACCTGTGCTGATCAGCGCTCCACACTGTGCAAACAGGAAATGAAATTCAAAAGTTTGCGGGGCTTTTCCTGTCTACCTGGCCAGTGCATCCGAGTTCAGATTGCTATCCAGAGCGGTCACAATGGTGCACTGTGGGATAGCTCCCAGAGGCCAATACCGTCGAATTGCGGCCACACTAATCCTAATTCGAAATGGCAATGTCAATTTTGGCACTACTCCCCTCGTCGGGGAGGAGTACAGAAATTGATTTTAAGAGCCCTTTATGTCGAAGTAAATGGCTTCGTTGTGTGGATGGGTGCAGGGTTAATTCGATTTAACACTGCTAAATTTGAACTAAACTCGTAGTGTAGACCAGGCCTAAGTTAGCTTTTTTGACTGCAACTGCACATTGAGTGGATGTTTTCAGAGAACTATCCACAATGACTCCAAGATCTCTTTTTTGAGTGGTAACAGCTAATTTAGACCCCATCATTTTGTATGTCTAGTTGGGATGATGTTTTCCAATATGCATTACTTTGCATTTATCAACATTGAATTTCATCTGCCATTTCGTTCCCCAGTCACCCAATGTTGTGAAATCCCTTAATAACTCTTTGCAATCTGCACTGGACTTAATCATCTTGAGTAATTTTGTGCCAGCTTTCCCACCTCACTGTTTACCCCATTTTTCAGATCATTTATAAATATGTTGAACATCACAGGTCCTAGTACAGATCATTGGTAGACCCCACTATTTACCTCTCTCCACTGTGAAAACTGACTATTTATTCCTACCCTTTGTTTCCTATCTTTGAACCAGTTACCAATCCATGAGAGGACCTTCCCTCTTATCCCATGACTGCTTAAGAGCCTTTGGTGAGGGACCCTGTCAAGGGCGCTCTGAAATTCCAAGTACGCAATATCCACTACTAAAGCCATGCTGACTCTTGTTCATCTGTGTGCCTGATAATTCTGTTCTTTACTATAGTTTCAACTGATGTGCCTGATATTGAAGTTACCAGCCTATAATTGTGAGGATCACCTCTGGAATCTTTTTTAAAAATCAGTGTTACACTATCTATCTTTCAGTCATCTGGTACAGAAGCTGATTTAATGATAGGTTACATACCACAGTTAGGAGTTCTGCAATTTCATATTTGAGTTCCTTCCAAACCCTTGGTGAATACCATCTGGTCCTGGTGACTTACTACTGTTTAATTTATCAATTTGGTCCAAACTTCCTCTATTGAAACCTCAATCTGGGACAGTTCCTCAGATTTGTCAACTAAAAAGAATGGCTCATGTATGGGAATCTCCCTCACATCCTGTACAGTGAAGACCAACGCAAAGAATTCATTTAGCTTCTCTGCAATGTCCTTGTCTTCCTTGAGTGCTCCTTTAGCACCTTGATCATTCACTGATTTTTTGGCAGAGTTCCTGCTTCTAATGTAATTTTTTTTAAATTGGTTGGTTTTGTGCATCTTTTGCTATTTGTTCTTTGTGAAGAGGTCAGCTCACAGTTGGTGCCTCCTCACAGGAGCAGCACCAGGGTTTTTGCCACCCTAGGCGGCAGCGCTCCTCCTCTGAGCATTCAGGGGTCCTGGGGTCTTCGGCGGCGGAGGTCCTTCCGCTCCGCGTCTTCGGGGCACTTCGGCAGCGGGTCCCAGAACCAGTGAAGGACCCGCCACTGAATTGCCGCCGAAGATCCGGAGCGGAAGGACCCCCGCCGCCGAATTTCCGCCAAGGGCGGCAAAATGCCGCCCCCACAAATCCTGCCGCCTTAGGCGACCACCTAGGGTCGCCTAGTGGAAGCGCCGGCCCTGCTTCCTCATGACCGGGGGCGGAATGACAGCTCACTCTCCACTGGGGTTTGCTGCCATTGGCTCTTCCTCCTCCATGGTGGCCTGCCTCTTCCTGTTACTTGGTCCTCCAGTCAGGTCACTTCAAAGTCTTTCCCCTTACAGGGTAGCTCATAAACAAAAAGCAAGGTGAATTAACACAAACCAACTGAGTTAGTGAGAGAGAACAGGGAATGCATCCCTCTCAGCATGTATCAGGATTAGGCCCTCCCTTCCCTCAGGAACAAACCTTCACACAGTTGTTGTTGGGGCAATTCCTGTCTTCTCTCAGCCCTTTTCTCAGGAACTGAGGGTTGCAGATCTGTTCTCTTCACCTCTCTGCCCCACAAGTGAGCTGCTCTGTTTCCCTTGTAACTCCTCCTTCAACCTGTGCATGTTTTTCAGGTGTGGCAGGACAGAGCTGGCTAAGCTCAGAGCAGCTCTTAACCTCTTGTTGTCCAGTGTGGAGTTTGCACACCCCGTCACACTTTTTACATTCTTATTTGGCCTACATAATTATACTTTTACACTTGACCTCCTACAGTTTATGATCCTTTCTGTTTTCCTCCATAGGATTTGACTTGCCATTTTTAAAGTGTGTCTTTTTGTCTCGAACAGCCTCTTTTACCCTGTGGTTTAGCCATGGTGGTCTTTCTTTGTTTTTGGTCAGGGGGGGGAGGGGGAAAGGGTTGGTCCTCTTACCTTTTTTTTTTTCAAATTTGGGGCATACATTTAATTTGGGATATATATTCTCTCACAGTCTAGATAAGGACATCAAACAAATACACATTGTACTTCTATTTTTGATTATGCCTCCTGTTTTGTATATTACCACACATCTTAGCTCAGTATTGACAAGTGCACTAACTAGTTGGGAGCAGTCAATTTTCTATATCAAATGGCAGGCTTACTGATCAGTTTGTGAAGAATATAAGCCTTCAAGACTGCGAGAAAAGACTCCAAGTGTGACCTGATGCAGTGCTGTCTCCCTTATGCTGACATAGGGAGCTTGAAACCAACAGAGATATGAACTCCTCCTATTTATCCCAAAGGATAAGAGGTGGTCCAGTGGTCAGGTGATACAGCAGGATTTTGGAGACCTGGGCTGAAGCCCCTGCTTTAGCACAGACATCCTGTATGACCTTTGGCAAGTCATTTAACTTCTCTGTGCCTCAGTTCCCCATCTGTAAAATGGGAATAATACTTCCCTACCTCACAGGGGTATCAGAAGGATAAATAGTTTTAAGAGATTGTGAGGTGCTCTGATACTACAATACTGGGGTCCAAATAAGAACCTTTACTCATGTCTCCACTGGAGCTGGAACGTGTTAATTCCAGCTTGACTAGACATACCTGTGCTAACTCTGATTAAACAAACATGCTAAAAATAGAAGTGTAGCAACAGCACTGGGAGAGGCTAGCTACCTGACTACAGTCCCACTGGAGATCATAGTTGGTTCACTCCTCATGCCACTTCAGCTACATTTCTATTTTAACTGTGCTAGCTCAATCAGAGGAAATGACACAGCTCCAGTAGACATACCCTAAAACATACAGAAGGGGGGGGGGGGTTAACTCTGATGGCTGTCTCTTTTGCCTTTTAATATTGCTAAAACGTACTATGGTTTAAGGGGAATTTTCCAGAGGCTTCAGCCATCCCCTTCACCACAAACCTCTGTGTGCCTCAAACACTGAGATAGGAACTCTCAATTAGAATGGTCAAAAGATGATTAGCTCCTCACCCTATTTCTTATTTCCACAACTGCAACCAAGTGTGAAGTTTTAAAAACATGAACTAGCTGACAAGAGCAGAAAAATGATCTGATATGCTTCAGTTTCTGTTATTTATGGAGACTAAAAGCCACAGTTGATTTGATATTTTATTTGCTTTCTGTTGTTAAGTAATATTTAATAGATAAAGTACCACTGTGTTCTAGTTTCTCATTCAAAGTAAGTCCCTATCTGAAAGTGAAACCTGATGATGTGTTATATGTGTTAATGTGAGTTTATTTTAAATTGGGCCCACAAAACACAAATGAAATAAAAATAACGAACATGAATGAAAAATCTTGATATTATCAATATTAAAATATTCTAAATATCTCCCAGATAATCATATTCTTACCTTTGTAAGGCATCAATGGAAAATAGGCCTCCCACCGTTTACTTTAAAAAACACAAAAGTGACCTTTTATCTTATTTTCTGTTTCTATTATGTTCCATTCTCATTATCACAATGCAACAGCGTTTCAATCCTACCTTAAAGATTCTGATAGATCTGTCAAAGAGCTAGATAAAATTCACCAGTTTTGTTTCATGGTGTTACATGAGAACATTTTCTTTGTTTTTGATATATATTGGTTTGTATCCCCCACACTAAGTTTCATTTTGAATTGCATGGGAATCCAAAATGTACAGTAGGAACATAACTGAAACCAGTGGAAGATGTACAAGCGATAGTGATGGCGACCTCCTCTCTCATCCCTCAGCCCCAAATGCAAGCATTTAGGTTCAGCAGAATTTCAGCTTTCATTTTAAAAAGAGAACACTTCTAGTCTACAGCAGGTTGAAATTTTTTGTTGAAACCAAAATTTTTCATGAAAATATATCAGTTTCATCAGGAAGGTTTCTCAGGTCCAAGATGGATTTTCTGGTCAGAGAGATCCATCCCAGAATAGCCACTAGCTAGGGCACTCACCTAGGTAGTGGGAGATCTAGGTTCAAGGGGGGAGGGATAGCTCAGTGGTTTGAGCATTGGCCTGCTAAACTCAGGGTTGTGAGCTCAATCCTTGAGAGGGCCTGTCAAGGCTGGATCCCCACTTTGAACTTTAGGGTTCAAATGTAGGG
>NW_020664439.1:7779221-7780190 GCF_002925995.2 Terrapene triunguis
GTCTCTGTACACAGAGACCTGTTACCCTTCCCTTCATAGTTATGACAGGGCCACTTGGGGATCTGGGGCAAAATCAGTACTTGGTCCTGCTAGTGAAGGCAGGGGGCTGGACTCAATGACCTTTCAAGGTCCATTCCAGTTCTAGGAGATGGGATATCTCCATTAATTATTATTTTATAAGTCATCACTCTGTGTGCTTCAGAGGAGAGACTTGAATCTGAGTCTCCAATATCTCTGGTGGGTGCCCTGTCCATCAGGCTATAGAGTCAGTCTCTTGTTCTGGCCCACTCAATATTTCATTATTTATACAAAGTGGAACAGCTCCAACAGGAGGGAGAGAGAGAGACTCTCTTTATTGGTTCAAGGGGGTGCCTCATTATCTGTCAATTTTGAAAGGCTTCATTTTCATTCTGATATGAAATGAAAACAAACCTCAAAATAGAATTCTTGTCCAGCCAGCCCTATTCTGGCCTTTCTGATTGGGAAGAAAATTCAAATATGACTCTGTGCACTGCCATCTGACTGAGCCTGCTGACAGAATAAGAAACAAACTGCAACCATTCATCTCGGTGTGCATTAACCTTTCTACCAGGTATCAACAGCAGCAACAAGGGCCAGGTTAAAAATATAAAGTAATCCTTTCTGGAAAATAACTAAAACAATGGCTCAAGCCCCAACATAGAGTTATAGTTGGAGTTCAGCTCTGGGAAAAATAAACCATCCTCTCCCAAAGATATTTTACTGAAGGGAAACAGAACACAGACAAAAAACATTTATATGTGTGAAAAGCAAGAAACCCAAATCAACATACTCAGCCTTTATTCAATCCGACCAGTCTCAATAAAAGTCCTATAGTCCAACATCCTGAACACAACAACTCCACCCACCTGAAACCCCACTCACATTGAGGCCAATGGGAGCCAGGGGGGGTGTGCCTGCGGGGAAGAGAAGCGCGCGGAGCCTCATGGC
>NW_020664439.1:7790190-7791682 GCF_002925995.2 Terrapene triunguis
CACCAACATTCCAATCATGTGTATTATCCCACCAAGTTTCAGTGATGCCAACAATGTCATAGTTGTATTTATTTATTAGCACTTCCAGTTCTTCCTGCTTATTACCCATACTTCTCGCATTTGTATATAGGCATCTAAGATACTGGTTTGATCTTTCCTCCCGGTTTTGTCCTGACCCTCCTTTCTCTCTGCCAATATAGCCCACACTCCCTCTCGTCTCCGACCCATCTCCCAGGTCTCCATGTTCCCCACTTACCTGCGGGCTTTGCTCACCTGTCCCCGTCGAACCTAGTTTAAAGCCCTCCTCACTAGGTTAGCCAGTCTGTGTCCAAATAGGGTCTTTCCCCTCCTCGAAAGGTGAACACCATCTCTGCCTAGCAGTCCTTCCTCAAATAGCATCCCATGGTCTAGGAAGCCAAAGCCCTCCTGGCGACACCATCTTCGCAGCCAGGCATTCACCTCCATGATGCATCTGTCTCTGCCCAGGCCCCTACCTTTGACAGGAAGAATCGAAGAGAATACCACCTGCGCTCCAAACTCCTTCATCCGTACTCCCAGAGCCCTGTAGTCACTCTTGATCCGCTCAGTGTCACACCGCGCAGTATCATTTGTGCCCACATGGATGAGTAGCATGGGGTAGTAGTCAGAGGGCTGGATAATCCTCGACAATGCCTCCGTAACGTCTCGGATACGGGCTCCCGGCAGGCAGCATACCTCCCGAGATGAAATGTCAGGGCGACAGATGGGCGCCTCCGTCCCCCTCAGCAGAGAGTCTCCGACCACCACTACCCTACGTTTCCTATTCGCAGTGGTGGCAGCAGACCTCCCAGCCTTAGGGGTACAAGGCTTCTCCTCCTTTACTGTAGGGGGTAATGCCTTCTTTCCTGTATCAAGAAGAGCATAACGGTTACCTATTACCACAGCGGGAGGGTTCGGAGCAGGGGTGGAGCACTGCCTGCTGCCAGAAGTAACCAGCTGCCAGTGTCCACCCTGAGCCATCTCCTCCGCCACCAGTGGTGTATCAGCAGTCCTGTGTCCTGGGACAGCTACCTCATCTGTCTCCACATGGACACTGTCCAGGAATTGCTCGTGGATTCGGATGCTTCTCAACCTAGCCACCTCCTCCTGTAGCTCTCCCACCTGCTGCCTGAGAGATTCCACCAGCAGGCACCTTTCACATTGGATGGTCCCCCCAGCCTGGATATCAGTAAGTGGAAATTGCAAGTTACAGTCTCTGCAAAACCACACCAGGATCTGGGTAGAAGCATCCATGCTCAGGCGCTCTGTCTGGCTACAGGCATAGGTGGAGGAGACAGAAGCAGTGCTGGCACAGGTGTTGCGGGTCTTCCTAACCATCGTAAGCCTCCCTCTGTCAAACTCCCGTCTGCAGCCCCCTGTCCGCTGAAAGGGTTGTTTAAGCAAGAAGTTTAAAGTTTTAAGGGGAATAAAGGGAAAACAGATAGAACCGGCAAGGGACCCTCGCCCCTTCCCA
>NW_020664439.1:7791692-7855558 GCF_002925995.2 Terrapene triunguis
GGAGAACTCCCTTGCGAAACTCCCTGTTAGCAGCCCCTGTTCGCAAATCTTAATCTCTATCCAACCATGTTGTGGTGCGCTGTCGTGTGAGATGCTGGGGAAGTAACTTGGTCTGAAATACAGGAATAGTTTAATTTACAATACATTGGTGACACTGAAATGAAAGTGTGTTGAGCTCAGTAAGTCATACTGGTAGTGCATTGGGTGGAGGTAGCTGCAATCTCTGGGTAGCATTTTATGATATTGAAGTCACATACCTTTGCCAAGCAGTGGCACGGAGCTAATAAAAACGATTTGTTAGAGGAAATGGTTGTTTTGAATGACTGGAGAAAGGACACGGAGTTATTAAACATTTGAATTTACAATTCGTCTTCTTCTGCAGGAGACTGGAATTGCAGAGACAAACAAGAGCTCTTTTTTCAGAAGAGTCTGGGAGTGTTTAATCAAACTGGAGTCTCAATTCACCAAGAAACAGTGGAATATTTCACCACCGCAGCTCCGTGATTAAAGTCCTGTGTGGTTTCTAACACCCTGTTGTTGAGGAAGGATCTGCTACACAGTCACTGTCTCCACCTGGGAGCTTGGACTGCATAGATCCATGCTATTCAGGATTGGGCCTACATGGTATGATCTAGCACTGAGATGCTCAGTGGTCCCCATATTTAAAACAAAATGATGTTCATTAAGGGTCTGATCCAAAGCTCACTGAAGTCAATGGGAGTCTTTCCACTGACCTCAAGGGACTTTGGATAAGGCTTTAAAATCTATATTCTGCTTCTTCAATGTGAACATGAGTATGTTTCTTTATTTTTCAGTAAAACGAGATATGGCGAATAGCTCTGTCGAAAGTTATGTGCAGCTGTTCCAGATAACCCTGTACATTCCAACATTTGTCCTGGGATTGCTGTTCAATATGATGGCTTTGTGGTTTGCCTTTTGTAAGATCAGGAAGCTGACAGAATCAACAATCTACCTGGTGTCACTTATTACTCTGGATACCTTGCTGCTGTTTACCCTTCCTTTTAAAATCATTTCCTATGGCTCCCAGGACAAGTGGAACTTGGGGTCGACATTCTGCTCATTCCTGGAAAGCCTTTACTTTGTGAACATGTATGGGAGCATTCTCATCTCCGTATGTATATGTGTGGACCGATATATTGCCATCCGACATCCATTCTTAGCCATTTCCCTGAGATCCACCAAGAAAGCTGCTATGGTCTGTTCCATCGTCTGCGTGGGTGTCTGGGCCGGAACTTCCTTTACTTACCAATTCCATGATAGCACAATTACTACGTGCTTCCATAGCTTCTCTAATAAAATATGGGAAAACCCAGGTGTGCTTGTCACCTTGGAGACTGTGTTTCTTGGAAGCATGACAGCAATGATCTTCTGCACAGCTCAGATCATCATATGCTTGAAAAGGAGCAGAAGGCCAGACGATCCCCTTACAGACACAAGTAAATCAGTGAAGATAGTCATGGCAAACCTAGCCACGTTTGTCATCTGTTTCACCCCTTTCCATGTGGCATTGATCTTGTATTATTTGGTAAAAAGAGAGGTCATCACGAGCAATCTTCTGCAAATCTTACGCTCTTTAGTTCAGATCAGCCTCTGCTGGGCTAACCTCAACTGCTGCCTGGATGCAATTTGCTATTATTTTGTCCTTAAGGAGTTTTTGAAACCCCCACCTCAGGAGCGCGAGATAACAACCAACAGTAGTTAATCAAAGTGCTGCAAGTCTCACTCATTCTGGGAGCAGAAGGGGAAAGCTTTTGAAAACTGACCACTTCTAGCTAATTTTGAAGATTGTTTTCATCTGATGCTCACTGAACTCTCTCTTAAGCCATCATCCAAAGGACCAGCAAAAATCAATTGCCAAATAATAGTAGTTCTAACAGTCAAACAAAACTGTACTTGAAAACCAAATGGTTACCTGAAAGTGTTGCCTACTGAAGAGCTTTTTCAATAGAAACTGTGGAGGCTCAGTTAATGTAGGTGTCTTCAATTGTAGACACTCAAGGTGGAATTTTTTATTTGAAAATATAAATACAGTGAAACCTGTACTAAGAACCACCTCCTTAATTGTTCTTTTTGCATCTTTTTTGTCTTGGGGTTTGTAAAAAATAAAAATTGAAACTATTTCCTAGAAACGGTGACACAAATCCCAACCATGAGTAGTGTTTCTTGTTTTCTTGAAAAGTGTTTGTGTGGGTTTAGTGTCAGCAAAGGTTCCAGACTGACAGCCCTGGAGCCAGAGATCCTCTGTCTAGCCACGCGGCAGGCACAATCTTAGGTCTGCCTGCTTTACTCACATTGACTTATTTTGCAAATAATCACATTGACTTAAGTGGAACTCCTCAATGAGTAAAGTACTTCTCAGCATGAATGAGGGTTGCATAATCTGACCCTATATTTGCATCCGGAGCTCCATATGACCTTTGTGGGTTGAGGTTGTTCTGAACCAGCATGTCTTGGGCATGCCCCTTCACTGTGGAGCAGGATTGTGGGCACCTTTTCCCCACCAAAGAGCTACACTGCTGGGGTATGCTAATAGAAACCTGCATACCCCTGGGCTGAATCAAGCCCATGCTTTTTGGGGATGTGCACATGTGTCCATCTGGAAATGAGACCACCAATTCCATTTCACACAGGTTGATGTTTGGGTAGCAATTTTCACCATCTCCTAAAGGTCTGCCTTTCAAATCCAGTTTTTGTTTTGTAACAGCTTTCCGTCTCTACAGACCTTGCCTATATTGAAATGAAGACCTAGAATATATGGTGTAAGGCTGCTAAAAGAGAATTCCAAAGCCACCCAGGGGATTTAGACACATGATCACCATTTAAATGAATGGGAGTTGTATATCTAAAGCCCCTAGACAGCTTAGAAAATCCCAGACCCAATCTATACCTCAGTTAGGGCCTGACTCATCAATTCCCCATTAGCATCTCCTTTTCCTACAGATCTGCACTATTGTTTAACAGTTGGCTATAACCTAGTTTTATTAATAAAATCAGAAGCATTTCATGGTAATTCTAACGTAGATGATGTCATAGCATTTCTGCATTAAATTTTCCTGCTAGCACAAAAGCCAATATGCAATCAATAAAATACATAATGGCAGAACATCAAATTGTCACAAAATATTTCAAGGATGTGAAAATGAGCCAAACCAATGGTTGAAGAATGTCATAAAAATTCTATCATCTATTTTACCCAGATCCATTTTCCATAGTGTCTATGGACCAGATTTCCAAAAGAGCTCACAACCTAATATTCCCTTATATGCAGAGTTCTTTTGAAAAGCTAGCCCAACATATCTTCTGCAAAACAATAGATAGTGTCTTTAAGCAGCTTGGGTGAAATGCCCCTCTGTGCAGGGAGACAGTGTAAGGTCTGTGCATGTTTCACTGGGAATTAAGTAGGGCATGCTGGGTGGCTGAGTGCCTCTGAATTTCACTCAATATTATTATAGGAATGATGCATTGCATACACACAACCCTGCTAGTAACTCATTTACTAATTACCTAAGATATGTTTTAGGTGCTGCTATTCAGTTCTAAATTAATGTTGATTATTGATTTACACAGTAGTTTATGTCACATTATAATGTCTTCTTGAAGGGGTAAATTGCAAGCATCCTCTCCACTTTCCAATCCAGCTGCAATTCCTAGAGGCTAATAAACAAATTGCGTGTAACAAAGTAAATGTCCTCTGTGCTGATCTTAATCTCTATCCAACCATGTTGTGGTGCTCTGTCATGCTGGGGAAGTAACTTGGTCTGAAATACAGGAACAGTTTTATTTACAATACATTGGTGACACTGAAATGAAAGTGTGTTGAACTCAAAGTCCCACTGGAAGTGCATTGTGGGGAGGTAGCAGCAACCTCTGGGTAGCATTTGATGATATTGAAGTCACATACCTTTGTCAAGCAGTGGCACGGAGCTAATAAAAAAGGTTTGTTAGAGGAAATGGTTGTTTTGAATGACTGGAGAAAGGACACGGAGTTATTAAACATTTGCATTTACAACGGCTTCTGCAGGAGACTGGAATTGCAGAGACAAACAAGAGCTCTTTTTTCAGAAGAGTCCGGGAGTGTTGAATCAAACTGGAGTCTCAATTCACCAAGAAACAGTGGAATATTTCACCACCGCAGCTCCATGGTTAAAGTCCTGTGTGGTTTCTAACAGCCTGTTTGTTGAAAAAGGATCTGCTACACAGTCACTGTCTCCACCTGAGAGCTTGGACTGCGTATACAGAGAGTAATAAATAGCCTATGGTAAGTCTAACATGTGGCTGAAAACACATGTTCTTATTTCTCATTTTGCTTCTGAGTTGTTAACATCAACCAAAACTATCCCACTTGAAATCTCCTGACCATTTCTCTCAGGATTAGTGCACGGATTAGTCACAGTTGCAGTCCCTGACATCTGGGGAATGCAGGGAGAGTTTTTCAATCACCCCCAACAGGCTTGCATCACTCCAAGGGGTTGGTGGGGTCAAGGACTTGACCCCCTCTACACCAAACTACAAAGTTAACTAAGCAACCAGGGACAACAGGAGGCACCATCTTTAAGGGTGGAGGAGCTTGCACACCACTGAACTCCAGGAGTCTGTGCTTCCCCAAGACACAATCCGTCCTCAAGCTTCCCCTGCTGTAGTGTAGATCCACGCCATTCAGGATTGGGCCTACATGGTATGATCTATCACTGAGTAAGATGCTCAGTGGTCCCCATATTTAAAACAAAATGATGTTCATTAAGGGTCTGATCCAAAGCTCACTGAAGTCAATGGGAGTCTTTCCACTGACCTCAAGGGGCTTTGGATCAGGCTCTAAAACCTATAATCTGACTTCTTCAATGTAAACATGAGTATGTTTCCTTATTTTTCAGTAAAACGAGATATGGCGAATAGCTCTGTCGAAAGTTATGTGCAGCTGTTCCAGATAACCCTGTACATTCCAACATTTGTCCTGGGATTGCTGTTCAATATGATGGCTTTGTGGTTTGCCTTTTGTAAGATCAGGAAGCTGACAGAATCAACAATCTACCTGGTGTCACTTATTACTCTGGATACCTTGCTGCTGTTTACCCTTCCTTTTAAAATCATTTCCTATGGCTCCCAGGACAAATGGAACTTGGGGTCGGCATTCTGCTCATTCCTGGAAAGCCTTTACTTTGTGAACATGTATGGGAGCATTCTCATTTCAGTATGTATATGTGTGGACCGATATATTGCCATCCGACATCCATTCTTAGCCATTTCCCTGAGATCCACCAAGAAAGCTGCTATGGTCTGTTCCATCGTCTGCGTGGGTGTCTGGGCCGGAACTTCCTTTACTTACCAATTCCATGATAGCACAATTACTACGTGCTTCCATAGCTTCTCTAATAAAATATGGGAAAACCCAGGTGTGCTTGTCACCTTGGAGACTGTGTTTCTTGGAAGCATGATAGCAATGATCTTCTGCACAGCTCAGATCATCATATGCTTGAAAAGGAGCAGAAAGCCAGACGATCCCCTTACAGACACAAGTAAATCAGTGAAGATAGTCATGGCAAACCTAGCCACATTTGTCATCTGTTTCACCCCTTTCCATGTGGCATTGATCTTGTATTATTTGGTAAAAAGAGAGGTCATCACGAGCAATCTTCTGCAAATCTTACGCTCTTTTGTTCAGATCAGCCTCTGCTGGGCTAACCTCAACTGCTGCCTGGATGCAATTTGCTATTATTTCGTCCTTAAGGAGTTTTTGAAATCCCCACCTCAGGAGCGCGAGATAACAACCAACAGTAGTTAATCAAAGTGCTGCAAGTCTCACTCATTCTGGCAGCAGGGCGGGGGGAAGCTTTTGAAAACTGACCACTTCTAGCTAATTTTGAAGATTGATTTCATCTGATGATCACTGAACTCTCTCTTAAGCCACCGTCGAAAGGACCAGCAAAAATCAATTGCCAAATAAAAGTAGTTCTAACTAACAGTCAAACATAACTGTATTTGAAAACCAAATGGTTACCAGAAATTGTTGCCTACTGAAGAGTTACTTCATTAGGAACTGTGCGGGCTCAGTTAAGGTAGGTGCCTAATTGTAGACACTCAAGGTGGAATTTTTTTATTTGAAAATATAAATACAGTGAAGCCTGTACTAAGAACCACCTCCTTAATTGTTCTTTTTGCATCTTGTTTTGTCTTGGGGTTTGTAAAAAATAAAAATTGAAACTATTTCCTATAAATGGTGACACAAATCCCAACCATGAGTGGTGTCTCTTGTTTTTTTTAAAAGTGTTTGTGTGGGTTTAGTGTCAGCAAAGGTTCCAGGCTGACAGCCCTGGAACCAGAGGTTCTCTGCCTAGCCACTCGGCAGGCACAGAGTGAGGCCCTGACTCTGCCTGCTTTACTCACTTTGATTTTGTTTGCAAATAATCACATTGACTTAAGTAGAACTCCTCAATGAGTAAAGTACTTCTCAGCATGAATGAGGGTTGCATAATCTGACCCTATATTTGCATCCGAAGCTCCATATGACCTTTGTGGGTTGAGGTTGTTCTGAACCAGCATGTCTTGGGCATGCCCCTTCACTGTGGAGCAGGATTGTGGGCACCTTTTCCCCACCAAAGGGCTACACTGCTGGGGTATGCTAATAGAAACCTGTATACCCCGGGGCTGAATCAAGCCCATGCTTTTTGGGGATGTGCACATGTGCCCATTTGGAAATGAGATCACCAATTCCATTTCACACGGGCTGATGTTTGGGTAGCAATTTTCAGCATCTCCTAAAGGTCTGCCTTTCAAATCCAGCCTGTGTTTTGTAACAGCTTTCCGTCTTTACAGACCTTGCCTATATTGAAATGGAGACCTAGACTATATGGTGCAAGGCTGCTAAAAGAGAATTCCAAAGCCACCCAGGGGATTTAGACACATGATCACCATTTAAATGAATGGGAGTTGTATATGTAAATCCCCTAGACAGCTTTGAAAATCCCAGACCCAATCTATATCTCAGTCAGGGCCCTGACTCATCAATTCCCCCTAAGCATCTCCTTTTCATATACATCTGCACTGTTGTTTAACAGTTGGCTATAACCTAGTTTTATTAATAAAATCAGAACCAAAAACAAGGGAATGAAATTTGAAAGACAAGTTTAAAGTAGTGCAGGGACCAGCGTCTGAAAGGAACTTCCATACCATTCAGAGGTGCAGGGCCAAAATACCCCTGCAGCCAATGGTGTCAACTAGCAACATACACAACCCAGTGGGGAAAAAATTCTTTAGGTGCCTTAGGGAGGTTTAGTATTACCAAAGCCTAAACAAACAAGGCAATACAAAAATCTTCCATACGCTAAGGCTAGCTTATCTATTGATTATCTGTCACACAAGTTAGCAAACTCATTTCATTGTCCTTTACCAAATTATAATCATCTGGAGACAATCCAACTCAGCTGTACAGGGTGAGACATATTCTGATTTCAGTAGATTCAGAGTAATTGGGCCAGACCCTCCTCTCGCTTATTCTAGTTAGTATAATAGAATTCCTGATTTACAGAGGTTTAAGTGAAAATCAGGCCTGCTCAGGATTTACAATAACGTTGCTGAGATCACAATCTGGTGTGACAGGTACAAGATAAACTTTACTCACATTGCACAGTGGATGTTCCTCCCTTCCCGCGTGGATTACTTTCTGTAGGGTCAAGTATATTAATTCAGTTTCAATTTTGTCTGTGTGCACTGGGTTTCTATTGAGCCCTATTAAACTGATAGCAAAAATATAAGAGCTAAATTACACAAAAAGGAAGGACTAAGGTTCACCAATGCCTTTACTTCCTGTGTTCATAAGAAATAGATTATCTCGCTTTAAGAAGTTCATGGACTAAAGTAATTGATATACATGGTCCTGTTGAGCTAGGATCTTAAAATTTGGTACATTCATGCATTATTGGCTGCTGTGTAAGGAAAGAAACCCAACCTTATCAGCCCGTTCACTGTACATGTATAAGGGGTAACAATAAACAAACATTATATCAGTTTCTTCCATGAGCTAGTGACCTTTGGTATGGTCTCCAGCCTGAAGAAATGAAATTAATTTGTGGTCATCTGTTCTATTTATCAGATTTCAACAGAAAATTTCCATAAATACATTTATTGAAAAGGTGACTAAAAAATTACATAGATTTCAATCCATGCTGCTGTTTAGATCTCAAGGTCACTTAAAGGTCACCAGTCTTCTTTTAAACAGTGTTTCAACTGATGTAATGTTCTTCTTAAGAATTTGAATCTGAGTATTTAGGTATGTACAATAAAAGTATCCAGTAGCCATGTTGGTAAATGTAAGCAAAACCCAATCTGTACTTCATATATATTTCATGTTTTTTTCATTTCCTGTTGCCACTTAGTTCCAACAGATTCATACACAACTCACTGTAATATTACTCATAAGAACATAATAATGGCCATACTGGGTCAGACCAAAGGTCCATCCAGCCCAGTAATCTGTCTACTGACAGTGGCCAATGCCAGGTGCCCCAGAGGGAGTGAACCTAACAGGTAATGATCAAGTGATCTCTCTCCTGCCATCCATCTCCACCCTCTGGACTTAACCTCCATGAATTTATCTAGTTCTCTTTTAAACCCTGTTATAGTCCTAGCCTTCACAACCTCTCAGGCAAGGAGTCACAGGTGGACTGTGCGCTGTGTGAAGAAGAACTTCCTTTTATTTGTTTTAAACCTGTGGAATAACTCCACAAGGTCAATAAGAGCAGAATTTGACCCAACATGTCCACTATTCCGTCAAATGCAGACCCATGGAGTGTTTAAAAAAAACAAAGAAAAGCTAATTCCTCATCTGGATTTTGAGAAAAAAACAAAGGAATCAGAAACGTTGATTTTCTTTGAAACTTTGGGCAAGTCAATCTCCACATCCACCAGTTTCCCATCTTTAAAACTGGCAACAATATTTTTTTAATTTTCCCCCACCCTTTGTTTAGCTTAGGGTATATATTACAATTTAGATTGTATTCTCTTTGGAGCAGGTACTGTTTTTTACTATGTATGTACAGCATCTAGCAGAAAGGAGTCACAAATAATAAATAATCTAAGGAGGAGAGTGATGCAGTTGGGTCTTGGTACCAGACATACAACATGGACAATAGCATTATTTCATTCATTCTAGAGAGCAAGGACTTGAGGAGGCCATAGACAAGGCAGCTGCAATAGCCAAGGTGTGAGATAAAGACATGGCTAAGAACTTCAGTGAAGCAGGACATATACCAGCAGTGTTGCAGAGCTGGTCACAGGCAGTTTGCAAGCAGAGGAGATGAGGGAAATAGGGACTTTAGAGTCAAGGAAGGAGCACAAGTTTTGGACAGCATAGAAGCAGCCAGAGAAGGTGCTGCTTCTCCCCTTTCCCCAAAGAGAAGCACTTCTTTCTCAGGCCTGGTCTACACTTAAAATGTAGATCAACATAACTACATCACTCAGGGATGTGAAGAATCCACCCCACTGAGCACTGTAGCTATGCTGACCCAACCCCCTCGTAGATGCAGTTAGATTGGTGGCAAAATGCTTCCATCACTCGGGGAAGTGGTGTTCCTACAGTGACAGAAAAACCCCTTCCATCACTGTAGGTTGCATCTACACTACAGAATTACGCCAGCATAGCTACAGTGCTATAACTATGCCACAACAGTCCCTGTAGTGTAGACATGGCCTCAGACATTTAGATCTGAAGGGGCGATTTAATTCAAATGTACTTCAAGACAAGGAAAGAAGATTGCCAGGAGCAGTAAAGGGGTCCACAGGTTTGTATATTTGATAGTCATCGACACAAAAACAACAATTATTTACCTTGCAGAAACTGTGGTTCTCTGAAAAGTTTGTCCAGGTCCTGGTAGTGTGCATGTGTCTCATGTGTTCAAGGTCAGAATCTTTTGATCATCAGTGTCTATGGGGGCCATGCCCTGCATGTCCTTGTGCTCCACCTCAATCTGAGAGCATATAGGGAAGAGCAGCCCCAACCACTTCTCTCACTAATTCAGAATCCCAGCAGAGAGAGACTCTGAAGGAGTGGGGGTGGAGGGCAAGTCATGGGATCAACATGGATAAAACATCTCGAAGAACTAATTACTGCTGCCAGATCTCCATTTGAAAAGGTTTGCTGGTATAGCTATAATGTCAAACCTTCCCAATGTAGACACATCTTATACTGGAAAAAGCATTGTTGCAAGTATTGTTTATACTAGTTCAGTGAGCAAAATAAGCAATATCTGCTCTGCAGATTTCTGGTATAGGAATGTTTCTTAGGCAAGCTGCAGTGATTGCCTGAGCAATAGTTGAGAGTGATCCAATTCCTGATGAAGGCGTAGACTAGCTAACTAATGCAATACTGTAATGCATTGGGTAATCCGGGAAAATAATATCAGAGGAGCGACTAGTTGGCCCTGCACTGTTTTTCCCAATGCCACAAATAAACAGGAGAATTATCAAGTGGCTTTGTTTTATCCAAGTAATATAGCAGGGCACTGGGAAAATTTATGGTATGCAGTTTGCCTTCCCTAGGTTCAAGTGGGGTTTGGAGAGGAAAACTGAGAAATTGATGGTTTGGGTTTAAATGACAATCTGGCACCACCTTAATGAGGAATTTACGATGTGGTCTCAGCACTACTTTATCCCTGTGGACGGACTACTTCATAAGGAGGACCTGCCATTAATGCTTGAACCTCTGTCTGAACTAGCCCTAGAAATGAAATGGTTTACTGCTGGTAACAGGTGTATAGATACTCAGGGACCTCAGTGTGGTCCTTTAGGGTGTGTAATGACTAATCCATATGGGAACTGACAAAATCTGGTCCTTCAAAGTGAAGTTCTTCAATCGTAATTTGGATTTCTCTAGGAATCCCTGAGGACAAGCACCTCCTATACTGAATCCCTGGTGACCATAGGAGGCTGTAGGTGTTTTTTTTATCAAGGGAATCACTAGGGGAAAGTTGTTGGATGTCCAGAAAAGGGAAACAGCTCGACTCTGAGGAAAAAGAAAGAGAAATATATTTGCTCTAGACGTTGTGCTGTCCTCCCCTTGGTAAGAGGGGAGGGTACTGATGCCAGGGGCTTCTTAGGATTTCTCATTATTGGGAAAACCAGTACCTGTAACAATGGTACCAAAGGCAGTGTCTGGAACTCTAAGTCTGTAGCTAGTAATAGATAATAATGTGGCATCATTAGACTCTGTCATTATTACCAGGTCCAGTACCATGGATATCAGTACTGTACCCAAGAGGGAACTGTTGCTGGTTCCACCCTTTGGTACTGGGGTTGATTTGGCTTCAGTCAACGCTGGAGGAGGCAAAAGGTCCACCACAGTGGTCTGCACTGAGTGATAAGGCTTGTAGGCCCAAGATTTAGAAGAGTCAGCAGGTTCATGATTCTTTCCTCCTGCTCTAGGGAAGAAGCATGGTGCTCTGAGTCATCCTTGATACTGTCCTCTACCTGCACTGTCTTGAGGTGGTACCTGTCTTCAGTGCTCAGGTCTCAACTCGCATACAGCTTGATTTGAGGGACTGAAGACAGCATGTGAAAGGAGTAGAAGTTTTCTTCTCAGGAGTACCCAAAGGAGCCAAACTCCTGTTTAAAGTACATTTAGGTAGCAAGAAGGTTATTATTACTACTTACAGTAACCCTTTGGCTTCTCAGATACCTTCCACAACAACAATAAAATTGTTAAAATTAGCATAGGATGACAACCAAAGGATTAACATTTTCTAATTAACTGTACTTAACATTTAATGTAGGACAATTTGAACATGCCTAAGATTATTTTTGCTTGTCAGAGATCCATCCAACATATTCTCTACCTTTCATGACCATTCTTGGTATTTCCCAAACAATATGATCCCTATCATAAACTATGAAACAGTCTAGATAGTTCTGAAGAACTAGAAACTATGTTTCCTCTCTTTATAGAACTGTGGCAGCCTATAGTTAGGTCAGTCAGTGTGATGTGATGTGATACAAGTGTGATGTGTGAATCTGACATTCGTATGTGACTTGCATGAGTTATGTGCAGTTTCTAAAAAGGAAAATCTTGTTGACATTTAGCGTAAATTAATCTTTCTTTCTCAGAAAATCCCTGTCACGGGGGAAAATTCTGCTCACAGCTATACTGGTGTTAAACCAAACTAGCACAGTTTTAAACTGAAAGCAGGAGTTGGTCTATTTATTTCACCTTAACTCATCAGGATTTCTGATGTATCCTTTAGGATTAAAACAAGGTGTCATTCTACTTTGGCAGAGAGAAATGGCCATACTTCAACGGAATTTATGGTTGGAACAAATGTGATATTACATCTGACTAATCATACTTTCTAAACTCTTTCTCTTTTCTCTTTGTGTGGCAGGGTACTTTGAATGGAAAGCTGTAATATTAGAATTCTGTAAACCAAGTCAATATTTAGCTGCAGAGCAAGATTCTTACTGATCCTCCCAAGAATTATAAAGAGACCTTATTAAAATAAGAGATAGTCATAATTACTACCTACCCTCTGCTTGGTCTCTCTCACACACATCATTTTTCAGATTAAATCTTGTACGCTTGAAAGGCTCCTGGGATCTGATCCTGCAGCCTTTACTCACACGAATAATCCCATTGGAGAACTGGACTCCTGAATGTGAGAGATCTTATTCAATCATTGATACTTTATATCTGAATAAATCATGCCTTTTCATACCTGCTGAAAGAGGATATGGTGTTTTTTGTGTTTAACTAGAGAATGCCAGTGGTATATAATACTAGGAAATAGCTGAAATAAAGAATTCATAAACAGCCTGTAATCTGAAAGTTAGTCAAGGAAACTTTCCGGCAAATATTTACCAGTAATGAATGCAGTTGAAGAAAATCAGGATTGGTTTGGAAATGATTCACTACTCAGAACTGAGACTTGAGTTATAACAAGTACTGTTCCTAACTAAGACTCGGTCTACATTACAGAACTAGGTCATTGTAAAGCAGCTTATGCCAACCTAATTATGTCCATGTACACACTACATCCTTGCTCCCACCAATATAAATGCCCTACTACACTGACATAATAACTCCACCTCCATGAGAGGCATAGGGCTTATGTCAGCATAGTTAGGACAATGTGTGTAGACAATGTTATTTATATGGCTGTTGGCTGTCATTCTTGTCATCATAGAGCTGTGAAATTGACAAGAAAGCTGGAGCCCGACTGCCTCCCCAGCTCCCCGATGGGCTGTGCGTGCCACACTCCCTGGCACCCAGAACCGGGCTGTCCCCCAGTCCCAGCTACCCCAGCCTGGCTGTTGCCTGAGCTCCCCACTTCCGGCTCCCAGCTCTGAGCCAGGCTTCGCCTGCCCAGCTCCCCACTCCCGGGTGGCTCCTAGTGGCTGCCCCGAAGTTCCTGGCTCCCACAAGGAGCAGGGATCCAAGAGCCCGGGGGTGGGGGTGGGGGGATATCTGGGATCCTGGCAGCGAGGAGTGGTAGCTGGGCTCCCAGTGGCAGGGAGTGGGGAACCGAGAGCCCGGGGGGCAGCTGGGCTCTGGGCAGGGAGCTGCATGTGCTCTCAGCCCCCTGCACTGTCCCTCTTAAGTCAGTAGAAGCACTCCTGGTCGGGACATGCGCCACCAATAGAAGGAGGGTAGTGTGGACATGAACCACCATAGTAATTACTACAGTGGTAGTAAGTTGGCCTAACATAGGTCGACTTAAGTTTCTAGTGTAGACATGCCCTAAAGCTTGGCCAGCTCTAGTCTGAAAGATTTGGTTAACATTTGTTCTTTATTGTTCACATTCACTCACTTCTATACTTCAGGATCCTAGATGGACCTAAACCAGTGGTGATGAAATACAGTACCACAAGAAAAAGTGCACCATGCTCAGAGAGTCTGCAAAAGATTCTGTTCCCATGAGATTTCTGGCAAATTCTGCAAATTCAAATTAATTCAGATCAGCTTTAAATAAGTAAGAAAAATGTTGGGTGTTGAAAGTGGTACCCTAACTTTGAAACTTGAACTTTGCCCATTATCACTTGATATGACCCAGAGCCTGAGCAACTGAAGGTATGCCAATTTACACCAGCCAAGATGTGGCCCTTTGCGTACGACCTAGTCTGTGTTCTGCCACCGGCGACAGGAGACCTCCAACATATGTCACTCAGCTTGAAGTTCCCTGTGATCATATAGCTTTTTTCCCTACACATTATAGATAGGTGCTTAAAAATCCAGTCATCCTTGTGACAAATAGGGCAATCTCCTGGATAAAAATTACCGAATTAAATTAAGCCTTATTGTCTTAAATTTAATACCTTTGGGATATATTGTATTAAAAAAATTAATTGTTTATGTGCTATTGTGGACTTGTATGTAACTTCTCTAAGAGACGTGACTATGGTAAACTTTGGGAAAAGTTAGGAATTTCAAAGGACTTTTTGAAACAGTGTGAACTTTTAAAATTAAGCTGGTTTCCCATTAAATCTGAATCTGATTATTCAAGAACTCCTCATCCTCCTCTCTCATTCTCTACACTATCAGTACTTATCCTTCCAAACAACAAACTTTTTCTTCCAGCACAACCATCAGCTTGCACTTCATAGAGTGGAAGTCCATCCTGATTTCCAGTAGTAAAGAAAACATGGTACTTCCACTGCAAGACACAACCACTGTTCCACCACTGGCTATCGTGGTATTGATCACAGAACTGTATCTAAGAAGAATGCCTTTTATACTCTTCCAAAACTCCCATTTGATTTTCATGTTCACCTGCTCAGGAGTTAACCTAGCAGCTAACTAATATACTGTACTAACCCTTGCTGCTTAGTTCCATCCTGTTGCTAAAAGGGAGGGATTAACCATTCAGAGACTTCAAACATGGGCTGATCAAGACCCAAAGGTCCCAGCCACCCAGTTCTCACCAAGACATAAAACAGACCTATCTCACCTAGCCTGTTCTTTAATCTATCAGAGAAAGACATAACAAGAACCAATGATTGAAAGCTAAAATCAGACAAATTCAAATTAGAAATTAGGCACCAATTTTTAACAGTTAGGATGACTAACCATCAGAACACTGGAAGTGGTGGATTCTCCAACTCTTGATGTCTTCAGACCTAGACTGGATGCATTTCTGGAAGAGATGGTTAACACAAGTTATCCTTTAGTTAAACACAAGTTATTATATATATATATATATATACCCCTCAATACAGGGGTAACTCTATGAAATGTAATGGCCTGTGATATACATGAGGTGAGACTAAACAGTCTAATGGTCCCGTCTGACCTCCAACTCTATGAATACAAATAATAATTTGGATAACCATTAGATATGCCAAATATTCTCATATCTGCAAAGTTTAATGCATTTTAGCAAGAATGATTATTTGTCTGATAACTGGATTTGCATTATTTGTCATTCAGTATTCTTATTTGAAAAAGATTCAAATACCATCAGAGAACAGAAACAATAACATATAGCTTGGGTGACCTACCATACAACACAAATCATGATACCAGATCTAGTTAGGTTCTTGCAGTCCTGATTTGTCATCACTATCACTGGCAGCTCTCAATTCTAAGCATTAACCACAGCTCTCTTAGTTGATTGCCTCTTCCACTACAGAAGAACCCCTGTAGTTTGTTTCACTGCCTCTTGTATAAACACATATCACCAGCAGGCTTAGGACAGGTTACCTGGCAACTTTCAGCAGCAAAGTTTCCATTTGCCTCAATTTTCATGCCTCTGCTATTCTTACCCTGTCACTGGAGAGAAAATGAATAATGTTTCATTCTTCTTATAATTTGATTTATACCTTTTAAGAACCTTCAAAAGAGGCAGTATCCAATATAGACAGTCTCGTACACCAAATAGCCAAGTGGAAAAAGACAAAGAACAGTGGAATAAAAATAAAAGCCCAAAAATATAGATTGGCTACAATAAATAAAACTTCATCTGCAGACACTTTCACAAGCACCAGTTTCTTAGAATAAATTGATCTTCTCTGTTTCCATAGAGGCCATTAGTCCATCTAGTCTGCCCTCCTATATAACACAGACCATACAAGATGAATTTGTATCAGTAACTTGTGTTTGACTAATGCATATATTCCATAAAGGCAACCTGTCTTGGTGTGAAGACTTCAAGAGCTGGAGAATCCTCCACTACCCTTTGTATTTTATTTCAGTGGTCACTCACCCCAATCTAGTTGAAAACTGGGACAGAACAGCTGAGGTAGATACAGGGCTGGCTCCAGAATTTCTGCCACCCCAAGCAAAAAAAAAAAAAAAAAAAAAAGCTGCGATCGCAATCGGCGGCAACAATTGGAAAAAAAAAAAGCCGCAATCGGCGGCGGCAGTTCAGCAGCAGGTCCTTCACTCCTAGAGGGAGTGAGGGACCTGCCGCCCCCAAATTGCCACAGGTGCCGCCCCTCTCCCTTGGCTGCCCCAAGCACCTGCTTGTTAAGCTGGTGCCTGGAGCCGGCCCTGATAGTCCTCCAGCGGCGACGCATTCAACATTCTTATGGCTGCCTTTGCACACGTGGGCCCACCAGCTAATTTAAGGTAAGTAGAGCTGGCTGGGAAACAGGTTTGCAATCCCAGGAAAAAAATTCAAAACATTTTCCAATCCTTAATTGGGACAAAGTTAAAATCTTGAAATTTTTCACACAATGAAATCTTTATGTATTTTTTTTTAAAAGAAGTTAGGATCATTCAAAATAATTTTATTTCATTCATTTTGAAAAGCTTCATTCAATTTTGACCATCTAAAATATTTTTTTTACTATAAATTAACTGTTTTGAAATATAAGTTCTTTCAAACCAAAAAACTAAAATTTGCAATGTCAAAATAGGATGGTTTGACAATTTTGAATTTTTTTCCAAACAAATTTGAAATTTGTTGGACTCAACCCTTTCCCATGAGAAGTTCTGGTTATGATGAATAGATATGTTTCAGTGGAAAAACATTTTGTCAAAAAATTCCCAGCCAGCTGTAAAGGTAACGTGGGAGTCCCAGTCAAAAGGCCTTCAGAGGAGGAGCAGTCTTCAAAAGACAGTAAACCGAGGGAAGTTTACTTACAAACATGACTGTTTATTTTGATTATGAATAAACAAAAAAATACGCCACGTACAGTTATTACCACGGCATTCACTAGGAACTTCACTATTGTGATTAATTTGACGTGGAAAGTGCTCATATATAATGATCAGCGGGTAATATGTAGGGAGACAGAGTCTATATTTACGTCCACCTTTAATGAGGATCATCAAGCTCAGAAGGAATCAAACCTCCCTTGACATATACTATGGGAACCTCTTCTAGGAACATTTCCTCTGACCCTACCTTCCCCAAAAAGCTTCACTAAACATTTCACTTATAACAGGGAAAGCCTGCCTGGCTAAAGTTAACCTCTTCTGTAAGAGGTTTAGGTTTTTCTTCATCTACTGCTTTTGCAGGTGGTATTGGCACTGCAGTGTGTAAGTACCATGAGGATGCAAAATGTAACACTGTACTCACAGATGCACCTCCACTGCAAGATCTCAGAGCTTGCCAGAGAAAGACCATAACTAAAACTCTAGCTCTGAACACACACACCTGTGAAGACATTCAGATACAGATCTAAATCTGAATTTTGCTGCTGGCTCTTATATTTATTAATGGGCCAAAGCAAAACCTTGGATTCAAGCAATCAAATGCTGTGGTTCAGGTCTATTTTTAATGAAAATCAGTCTTTCTACTGGTTCACATCTTTTTGTTTTCACAATTACGACAGAAATGGAACCCACTGCAAAATGCAAGGATTTTTTCCTGCTGCTCATTAACACATTTTCAATGTTACAACAAACTCCCATCAATTAGTGTCTCTCAGCTATTGTGACAATGGTAGAGGATAATAGACACCTTATTTTTATCTTTTTATTTTTATCCCAATTATTCTTTTTTTTTTTAATTTATATAGTCCCACAATCAAAGGAAATGTGCACAATGCCATTGTTAATATGATAATAAAGCTATTGTTAATTGGGTACGCATTCTTCCAGAATGACAATTAATTCAATTAAACTTCAGACAACTCCCAAATATCTTGTCTTATCTAGGGCCTGGTCCACACTAACCCCGCAATTCGAACTAAGGTACACAAATTCAGCTACGTTAATAACGTAGCTGAATTCGACATACCTTACTTCGAACTTACCGCGGTTCAGACGCGGTCCACACGCGGCAGGCAGGCTCCCCGTCGACTCCGCGGTACTCCTCTCGCTGAGCTGGAGTACCGCAGTCGACGGCGAGCACTTCCTGGTTCGACTTATCGCGTCCAGACCAGACGCGATAAGTCAAACCCGGAACTTCGATCCCCAGCCGCCGAACTAGCGGCTGGGTGTAGACCAGCCCTAGGCCTACAACTGCATAGATTAGGAGAAAGGTTAAAAAACAAAGTACCCCTTTTGCTCCAGTATAAGAAGCATTGAAGAAAAGGACACCCTAAAACTAATTCCCATTATTAACCATTCTCTGCTCTAACTATATCTGTGTTATGTACCCACTCTCTCACTGGTTTATATTGGGATCTAGAATAGCAGAAGCCCATAATCTTAAGGGGCTGTTACCATATTTCACATGGTCACCAAGTCCTGCCTTTGATTAAAGCTGCATTCTCTTTTAGGAAATAAAAGTGAATCTGCCCTGGGTGAGGTGCATATAAAAAAATCACTTCCACGCACATAATTACCTTCACCACTACATAGTAACTATCCTGTCAATTTCCTGGTGCCGTTCACCTGCCTTAGCAGCCAGGATTATTATTCTCCAGGGGAAACCAAAATTCTCCCTGGCCTTTATGCTGGTGGAGGTGTGATTGACGGTGTTTGTGGTCCCATATTAAATTATTTGTATAGACAAATCAGATTTTTTTTTCATATTTTCTTTCCCTTTATAGTGATATATCAATCATTAATAACTTAGCTTAATTACAACTATATGGAAAGTTTGAAAGCTCTGCTTTATTTCATAGTTAATGTTAAGATGATTTTGGACTGTGAAAAGGCCGACAAAGATGTGAAATTTCTTCAAGGAACTGTTTTAAATTTAATTTTAACTCAGTCTAATGAATGAATTTACTCTTAGAAAATTCATTCTGTACTCAGGGCAAAATGTGGTAGGTCAGGATGGATACACTTTTTCTCATTCATAACAAAGTTATTGAATCATTGCTTTAAATGCAAAATGGAAATCAAACGGAGCTATGAAGCTACAACTGGCGCTTCTAAAGTAGCTTGGGATTTAATACATCTCTTACTTATAAGAGTAATAGAAAGCAGAAGTACCCAGAGACTTAAAATATAGGTTTCTGATTCACACTTCTATGTATATCCAGAGGTTTAACACCTCTGTTCCAATTAACACCAAGACATGAAGAGAACTCCTATGGTTACTCTAGTTAGTTAGTTTCTAAGTTTTTATAGAAGATAAACAGAATTGTGGACAGTACAAATTATTTTCTTATAGTCAGGAAAATACAGAGTGACAAATAGAAGAGATGAGGGCAGGGCCGGCTCTGGCTTTTTTGCCGCCCCAGGCAAAAAAGCCTCCGGCCGCCCCCCACCCCCTGCGGGGGGAGGGCGGCCGGAGCCCCTGTGGGAGGGCGGCGAGCCCCAGCGGGGGCTCTGCTCTCCCCCCGGCGGCCGGGGGGAGGGCGCCGGGGAGGAGGGCGACCGGAGCCCTGGGAGGAGGGCGGCGAGCCGCGGTGGGAGCTCCGCTCTCCCCCCGGCGGCCAGAGCACAGGGGGCAGGGCGGCTAGAGGGCGGCGAGCCCCAGCCCGGGCTCGCCGCTCTCCCCCCGGCGCCCGGGGGGCGGGCGCGGGGGGAGGGCGGCCAGAGGGCCGGGGGGAGGGCGGCGAGCCCGGTCGTGGCCCCACTCTCCCTGGCCGCTGGAGCGCCGCGCCGCCCCCCTCCAGGTGCCGCCCCAAGCACAAGCTTGGTGGGCTGGTGCCTGGAGCCGGCCCTGGATTAGGGAAGCAGCAAAGACTGAATGTCTCACTGGAGTGGATCTGGGCTGCTTTTGGAGTGAAGGAAGCACTTTGCAGCTTGAATCTGGGGCACATGGAGACCCGTTCAAGCAATTAATCTTCTTCATAAATGCAAGCTAAGACATTATTGGGTAAGTTTTCAGAATCAGAGCACATAATTCTGAAAGCAATTATGATGACTCATTTACATGTACAATAACACCATGTGAAAATGCAGCTTCATAATTCAACATGCATTTTTGAACCCAGGGTGAAATCCTGGCTCCACTGAAGGGTATTGCAAAACTCCCATTATCTTCAGTAGAGCTCATGATTTCACCCCAGACTGCTACTCTCAGTTTTTTAAAATTGTGTTCCCCTCGCCCCCTTTGTTTTGAAATGTAATAAAGACAACCTAAGCACTTAACTTAGGCCACATTTAGATCAGAATTATCTTTCCTGCCTGAATAATTTGACTTTGATCGGCTTATAATATCTTTTAGCAGCTCACTTTTTAAAAATAAAGTTGTATTTATACAGATAGTGAATACATCTTGCAAACAGTAATTAAGCCATTGACGTCTGCAATATTGGTATAATGTTCAGACCTGCAAATATTCTCCATGTATGGGAATAAGCTTTACTGATAATAAACTGGGGAGGTTAAACCAGTGTAGTTACAACAATACAACTGCTGAGTGGAGACAGGGCCAAAATGTAATAGAGTTGGAGGAGTGACTGGTTGGGAAGGAATGTGCTGAATTAGCATCAGAACATTGAAAAGGGAAACAAAAACAGTATAGATCATTTCTAAAATTATAAGGAATTGTTTGGGTTTTTTTTAAATCCAGAACTCTCTGTGATAAAGTATTGGTGTATTTGGAACTGAACAATTCATTGACTGTGCTCTAGGGGCCTGATCCATTGAACTTAGTGAGCCCTACATTCCTAACTTATTTTCTGCACTGGAATAAGATGGAATTTTATGCAGAACATGAAGCTGCATATGAAAGTTTGGATTTGTAAACAAGTTCTGTTGCCTCCTGGAGAACTGTGGGAAAATACCTCATTTAGAGATAGTTCTACTGATATAACACATTTTCTGTTCTTGTCTTCCCTAATTCTTTTTAACCAAGGAACCATGTTGCCTCAGCTCATGCTGATTGTTTCACCTATCTGAAGTCATAAACCTTTTTTATTATTATTATATCACAATTAGTTGCTGTAGAGATTATTCTAGTGTCACGGAAGTTTAAAGCTTCAAGGATCTGATTTAAAGCCAACTGCAATCAATAGAAAGTCTCTGATTGACACCAAAGGACTTTGGATCAGGCTCCAAATGAGGAACAAGCTGCAGGGGTGGATTAACTCTTAAGAAACAAAAGATCAGTGTTCATGCAAATATAATCAGTTAGGAAGAACAAGAGAAGAGAGACAATCTAGGGACAAAGAAGCAGGATTGTTTCTGAGCAGAATGTTTTTCATGAGGTATCAGCTGCTCTTTTAACTGTAAACAAAAATTTCAGGTGTTTTTAGATTCACTTTTGTATCCTTAGGTGCACGGTGACAGATATTACCAAAAACAGGTATCAGATTTGCTTTCATTTTCTTTTTGTCACTTGTCTCCTTTTCATACTCTTTAGAAGGGAGCAATTTTTAACATCTCTTAAAGGAGAAAATCTTAAAAACAAAACAAAACAACCTAGAAATAGCAGAAAATCCCCAAGGCAGATGTCAGGCTCCGAAAAGTTTCTTTGTAAGTTCATGGCAAAAAAACCTTTGACTCAAGACAAGCAATTGGCTCACAAAGGCAGGACATGGGAAACACCCTGCAATAAAAGAATAGATTGATGCCAACCCAACAACTCTGAAGAATGAGTTAATAACCAGCAGAGTGATGGCCAGTAAAACCTAGTGATCATGGGCGGTGAGTGTAGCCCCCTTTGGGAAAGCTAGCCCCCCCGGCCCTGCCCCTTCTGCCAGAGCCTCCCCCTGCTGTTCCCCCCGTGGTCAGAGGAGCCCCGGACTGACAGGAGCTGCCCCAGCCACACTCCTGAGACCCCAAGGCGCCCTGCAGGAAAAGCTCTGGTCTCTTCCCGAAGAACCTGAGCTTTTGATATGCACCGTGCAGGTTCTGGGGCAGCTGAGGAGACAGTATGTGCTATTCAGATTTCTGGGTTCATCAGTAATCTCCCTGGAATCCTTAGCCTCCCCTGGCCTATTATACCCGCCGCCTATGCTAGTGATTAGATGGCTTTAGATCAGGCCCTAAATATCTGCTATTTGAAATCAATAGGCAGACTCCACAACTTCAGTGTGCTTTCAGATCAGGCCCTTAAAATGGCTCTAAGTGGAAATCTTTGAAAAAAGTTTTGTAGTTCTGCAGATGACCCTCATATTTGCTGTATGTTTCTTCCTGCATTCTTTAATGAATAAGAGGATCTTTGCATGAGAACTTGTTTGTGCCTCATTTGCAGGCCTCTTGCTGGCATTATAATTCTTTCCATGTCAACCCACAGTGACATCACAAACAGAAATTTTCATTTTATTTCCTGTTAGCTACACTATAACATCTGTGTCATCTCCTACCCACAAGTATGTAGGGGGAGAATGAGTCCTCATTTAAGGGGAAGACTGTCATGCTGACTCAAACTCTGAACTAAGAGTTTGTGGTTTCTTCCAGGCCACAGCAACACTACAAACTTTGATTAAAGAAAATTATGTAGGCCTACAACTGCCAATGTTTGAGTGGGCATACTTGGCTGCTGGCGTCGGTGTTGCACGTACTCACAAGCAGGGCTGGGCTCCACAGGTAGGTATCCCTGTGTGCCTCACACTGCTGTCTAGTGCAAAACCTTTTGGGAATTTCTCACAATGTGTTGTGGGGTAGACATGAGTCATCCAGAGTTCTCTGGGAGCTAGTGGTCAAGTTGACAGCATGCTACTTTCTCCATCCCATAATGCCATCTATATCCCACAATTTTTGCATTTGGCATTCACAGAGCAGCTGCAGCTGGTGAAGTATCACTTCTGGGCCCAAGAAACTAGCTCAGGTGGGTGGGATCACATTGTAATGCAGGTTCATGGCAAGAAGTATGGCTGCAGAACTTTTGTATGCAAAAGGCCACATTCCTAGATCTGTGTGCTGAGCTTGCCCCAGCCCTTCTGAGAGGGACACCAGAATGAGAGCTGCACTGAAAGTGGAGAAGCGAGTGGCGATCGCACTATGGGAAGTTGCAATACCAGATTGCTACTGGTCAGTGGGAAATCATTTTGGGGTTGGAGAATCCACAGTGGGACCATTGTCATGCAAGTGCGTAGGGCATTAATCATCTCCTGCTACATGGGACTGACACGCTTGGCATTGTGCAGGACACAGTGGGTGGATCTGCAGAAATAGAAGCTTTGGGTGCTGCTAGGAACTGTACAGTACTTGCTATATGTTTATAAATATGAGTCTCTGTTTTCCCAAACCTATAAGTTCTGTGGTGTTTGCTGTATATTTACAAGTATTGTGTGCTCTGAGTATTGCTAGGCATTATGCAATATGTGTTGTGAAGTAAGAGAGATACATTTCTATTTTCGGAGAATAAAATTATTAAGTGGTAAAAAAGTGCAGAAAAATAATGTGCAAAAACCGCAGGCAATGCAATACAAACTTTTAACATCAGTGAATGGACTGCAACTTTAAAATTGGAAAGGCAGCAAACATTTCTGCCCACTTCAGTGTACTAACGTCATCCTTTGTGACTATAGAGATAGCAACCATGGTTCTCACAGCTCACTGGATATGAAACTGTGGTTTTCCTTGCTGTCCTGGAATGGTAGGGGTAAGGATGTGGCCTGTGATATCACGTGGTATGTTGGGCAGCATAGGAAGCTGTTACCATGGCATTCTCTAAGGACTGAGTCTGGGATTTTTGGACCTGTAGGTCAACCATTTCTGTTTGCTGCCTCAGAAGATCCATTATGTCCTGGTGCATCTTCCCCTCCTTTTTCTGATGGGACTCCTGGGCCTCTCTCCTGTCTGCCCTTTCCTTCTCTATGCTGTCTGTCATGCTGGCCTTCCAGGCTCTTTGTTCATGGTCCAACAAAGCCCTGGCTTGCAGGATCACACTAAACATGTCCTCCCTAATCCTTGTCTTTCTCCTCCTCCTCAGAGTCAAGCATTCTGTGAGTGTGGACAGGTCAACCCTGAAGGCAACAAAAGCAGAAGCTACTGATAAAAATAGACAGAAGTATCATGGAATTTACAGTCACAAGGGAAGGGGAAAAAAGAAGCTTCAAAACTCCCTTCCCTTATTCCCATGAAACTTTTAATAAGACACTCTTATTGACACTTCAGTTTTGGAGTGTCTCTGCACAGCACTCCAGTACCTGCCAGGGTGAGTATGGCCTGCCAGCAGGGCCAGTGCTACCATTAAGGCAAACTAGGTGGTTGCCTAGGGCGCTAAGATTTGGGGGCGCCAAAAAGCGGTGCCCCCAATTTTTTTTTACAGCATTCCTACGCCCCCTCCCCAAGCGTGCGGTCGCCGCTCCACTTCTTCCGCCTCCCAGGCTTGCAGTGCCAATCAGCTGTTTGGCACCACAAGCCTGGGAGGAGAATTAGAGCGGGGGCGGCGTACTTGGGGAGGAGGCGGAGCAGAGGTGAGCTGGGGTGGGGAGGTGCCGCACGGCTACCCGGGCCGGGGCAGTGGGGATCTGCCATGGGCGGGGGTGCCTCAGGGCGGGGGGGGGAGCTGCCGCAGGGCTCCCCACCCCAGATCACCTCTGCTATGCCCCATCCCCGAGCACGCCGTCACTGCTCCACTTCTCCCGCCTCCGAGGCTTGCGGCGCCAATCAGCTGTTTGGCGCCACAAGCCTGGGAGGAGAATTAGAGCAGGGGCAGCATGCTCGGGGAGGAGGCGGATCAGAGGTGAGCTGGGGTGGGGAGCTGCCGCACGACTCCCCGAGGCGGGAGCTGCCACGGGGGAGTGCCTCAGGACGGGGGGGGGCTGCCACGGGGGGACGCCTCAGGGCGGAGGGGGGTGGGGAGGCGCAAGGTGGAAGTTTCGCCTAGGGCGTGAAACTTCCTTGCACCGGCCCTGCCTGCCAGGGCAGGGGAGGAGAAATTTCAGTTGCATGAAACAATATAATTTCAGCCCCTATTCCATGGGCACAAGTATAGGCCAATGCTGCTGAACACTGCCACAAGTTTTCACAAGTAGTGGTGGTTTTAGCTACAGTCTCACTCCTGAGGGTAACAAAGGCACAGAAAGCATAGCTGCTACTGGTGTCCTGAAGCTGCCCAAGGCTGTATGCTACTAAACTGTTTACTGCAGTGGTGCCAGCTGAACTCATTGCAGAGTGGCGTGGGAAAGTGTCCTACCACAGAGGAAGAAATGAGGCTGCCGTTCCTAGAAACCTTCAGGAGTGGATTGCAGAGTATCGGTGTGAAAGTTGTACCAAGATCTCTCAAGAGATTACACAGATAAACAAATTGCTCTTCATGCCCTACCTAACCCAACAGGGGAATGAAAAGCAGCTGCCACTTCTACCTCTTTGTTGTACTGCTACCTCTTCTCATACAAGTAAAACAAAAGTTGATGAAAAATCTATGTCTGTGTCTTGTTAACTCAGGCACCTTCTTTACATTTAAACATTGCATACACGCACCCAAGGTCCCCTCCCTTCATTGGATTCGTTCATGCTCAGCTGGCAGGACTGGCTAGACTATGGTGGAGACCCTGGCTTGTGGCATGACTGGGTCCCACCGTTGAATCTCTTCCCTCTTCCTCCTCGCTGTTCATGGCAGGGGTCTCTGTCTCAGGCTCCTCCAAAGTACCCATGATAGTCTATGGGGTACTTGTGGGGTCTCTGCCAAATGTGTCATGCAGTTGATCGTAATAGTGGCAGGTCTGCGGCTCAGCACCAGATCAATTATTGGCCTCCCTGGCCTTGTAGTATGCCTGGGACAGTTCCTTCACTTTCACACAGCACTGCTGCTGATCCCTGTCATACCCCTTTGCCTGCATCCCCTGCACAATCTTTTCATAGATGTTCGTTCACATTTCTACAACTGGCCCATAGCTGTGCTTGCACAGTATTTTCATCCCGCAGGCCCAGGAGATGCAATACCCTGTCTAGTCCAAGCAGGAGCGCATCTAGTTCCTCTCTGAGTGTGGAACTGGCGTGGTTGGTTGGGCAGTTGCACATAAAAAGGGAGAGCTGCGGGGCATATTCACCAAGGCTGGCAATCAGGAAAAGACATTTCAAAAATATGCTGAGGGGTGTAGTTTCCAGTCTCCATAACCCAGGGGCAGTGGAGTTTATAACTGTGACCAAACTGGTCACTGTCACAGGGAAAAGTGCATTGTGGGACAACCTCTGGAGGACACTTAGGGTCAACACAGGTCATGAGATATATACTCGTGCACTGTGTTGACCTCAGCTGATTAACCATGCGGTGACAGCGTGCTTACATCATCTGGAGACAAATTTTACAAATGCACCAACAGGTTAATGCAAGGTAACTTATGTCAGCCTCACTTTGTAGTGCACAGCAGGCCTCCGTGTGGCATTTGCTTATTTTACATTGTGAAAAATTTGGCTCACTGGTGAAAATAGCAAAATGACGCCCTTCACTAGATCTGCATATTCTTGAGAAAACATGCACAATTCTCAGGTTTTCTGTGCAGCACATGCCATAACGGAAGGTGCTGCACTACGGCTCCAGTTACTTTGCCCTACATGGTATTTGATTTGCATTAGAGACATCTCCTTTGAGTTCTTATACTGCCACTGTGTGACAGTAAACAGTAATGCATATACAGATGGCCACAGCTGAACAGTCTTCTCTGTCAGGTGATAACTCATAACCAGATGATGGTTAACTAATCACCATTATTATTATTATTTGTATTACCATGGTAATTAGGAGCCCCAGCCATGGACCAGGACTCCCATTCAGTTAGCCTCTGTACAAGCATTGAGCAATTCAGCTTTCAGACCCTGGGGTTAGGAGGAGATAAGAAGAAATGAGGACTCCAAGGGGAGAGAGAGAATATGTGGGTGGGTCACCCAATAGGGCAGCAGGAGAGAGAGAAAAGGAAACACCCACAGGGTAGACCTAGAGAAGCCAGGGGAGAAAAGAACAAAGGGACACCAGGAAAAGGAATTCCTACACAGTGCCCTTCCCATTGTTCAAGGCTAGGGGTGAAAAGACTCAATGCTGTCCTCTGACCTGTTGCTAACAGCAGACGGGTGACTAGTCTTTTCTGGTTTCAGAGTAGCAGACGTGTTAGTCTGTATCCACAAAAAGAACAGGAGTACTTGTGGCACCTTAGAGACTAACAAATTTATTTGAGCATAAGCTTTTGTGGGCTAAAACCCACTTCATCAGATGCATGCAGTGGAAAATGCAGTAAATATATATATACGTATACACACACACACACACACACACACACACACACACACACACACACACAGAACATGAAACAATGGGTGTTACCATACACACTATAACGAGAGTGATCAGTTAAGGTGAGCTATTACCAGCAGGAGAGAAAAAAAAAAACTTTTTGTAGTGGTAATCAAAATGGCCCATTTCCAGCAGTTGACAAGAAGGTGTGAGGAACCGTACGGGGGAAAAATAAATGTGGGGTAATAGTTTTACTTTGTGTAATGACCCATCCACTCCCAGTCTTTATTCAAGCCTAATTTCATGGTGTCCAATTTGCAAATTAATTCCAATTCAGCACTCTCTCATTGGAGTCTGTTTTTGAAGTTTTTTTGTTGTAATATTGCAACTTTTAGGTCTTTAATCGAGTGACATGGGAGATTGAAGTGTTCTCCAACTGGATTTGAATGTTATAATTCTTGACATCTGATTTGTGTCCATTTATTCTTTTACGTAGAGACTGTCTGGTTTGGCCAATGTACATGGCAGAGGGGCATTGCTGGCATTATCTTTGAAAACTCATGGCGATCGGGGGAGGTCCCGGATGACTGGAAAAAGGCTAATGTAGTGCCCATCTTTAAAAAAGGGAAGAAGGAGGATCCGGGGAACTACAGGCCAGTCAGTCTCACCTCAGTCCCTGGAAAAATCATGGAGCAGATCCTCAAGGAATCAATTCTGAAGCACTTAGAGGAGAGGAAAGTGATCAGGAACAGTCAGCACGGATTCACCAAGGGCAAGTCATGCCTGACTAACCCAATTGCCTTCTATGAGGAGATAACTGGGTCTGTGGATGAGGGGAAAGCAGTGGATGTGTTATTCCTTGACTTTAGCAAAGCTTTTGATACAGTCTCCCACAGTATTCTTGCCAGCAAGCTAAAGAAGTATGGGCTGGATGAATGGACTATAAGGTGGATAGAAAGCTGGCTAGATCGTCGGGCTCAACGGGTAGTGATCAACGGCTCCATGTCTAGTTGGCAGCCGGTTTCAAGCGGAGTGCCCCAAGGGTCGGTCCTGGGGCTGGTTTTGTTCAATATCTTCATTAATGATCTGGAGGATGTTGTCGACTGCACTCTCAGTAAGTTTGCAGATGACACTAAACTGGGAGGAGTGGTAGATACGCTGGATGGTAGGGATAAGATACAGAGGGACCTAGACAAATTAAAGGATTGGGCCAAAAGAAACCTGATGAGGTTCAACAAGGACAAGTGCAGAGACTTGCACTTAGGACGGAAGAATCCCATTTACTGTTACAGACTAGGGACCGAACGGCTAGGAAGCAGTTCTGCAGAAAAGGACCTAGGGGTTACAGTGGATGAGAGGCTGGATATGAGTCAACAGTGTGCCCTTGTTGCCAAGAAGGCTAACGGCATTTTGGGCTGTATAAGTAGGGGCATTGCCAGCAGATCGAGGGACGTGATCGTTCCCCTCTATTCGACATTGGTGAGGCCTCATCTGGAGTACTGTGTCCAGTTTTGGGCCCCACACTACAAGAAGGATGTGGAAAAATTGGAAAGAGTCCAGCGGAGGGCATCAAAAATGATTAGGGGGCTGGAGCACATGACTTATGAGGAGAAGCTGAGGGAACTGGGATTGTTTAGTCTGCAGAAGAGAAGAATGAGGGGGGATTTGATAGCTGCTTTCAACTACCTGAAAGAGGGTTCCAAAGAGGATGGATCTAGACTGTTCTCAGTGGTACCTGATGACGGAACAAGGAGTAATGGTCTCAAGTTGCAGTGGGGGAGGTTTAGGTTGGATATTAGGAAAAACTTTTTCACTAGGAGGGTGGTGAAGCACTGGAATGGGTTACCTAGGGAGGTGGTGGAATCTCCTTCCTTAGAGGTTTTTAAGGTCAGGCTTGACAAATCCCTGGCTGGGATGATTTAGTTGGGAATTGGTCCTGCTTTGAGCAGGGGGTTGAACTAGATGACCTCCTGAGGTCCCTTCCAACCCTGATATGCTATGATTCTATGATGTATCACATTTGTAGATGTGCAGGTGAAGGAGCCTCTGATAGTGTGGCTGATGTGATTAGGTCCTTTTCTGGGTGTCTCCAGAACTGGGCCCTCAAAAAGCCGAAGGTCATATTTGCATAAATGTGAATCCCAACTCCTACCCTCATTGCCCCAATGGCAAATGAAGCATGTTTTCATCTCTGTGTCCTCAGGGCAGATGACAAATGTACTCCCTCCCCCACACACAGCAACCACAGGGCAGCTCATCCACTGTCTCTGTGAGGCTATTCAACTCCCTCACTCATCCACTGGGTTTCTCTTCTCTCTTCCTCCTGAGTTCCCTCATCTTATTGTTAAAATCATTATTCATCATGTATTGAATGGTAGCATCCAAAGGCCTCTGTCAGGATCAGGTCCCTGTTGTGCTGGGAGCTGGACAAACATGAAGAGACATTCCCTTCTCTGGAGGGCTTCTTCCTCTATTTCTCTGTTCCCTCTCCCTTATGTCTAAATCCCTGTTAATTATATCCATCCAGTATTGTCTCCTGTCCTTTCCCTTCTAGCTCGCGGCCCTCACTGTTTCTGTTCCCTAGAGGTCTCTTATCTCTGTGTCCCCTCTTTGAGAACTAGAGACTGAAGTGGGAGATGGGGGCCAGTGATGTTGATCTTGTCTCCTCCTCATATGCATCCACTACAGGCTGAGTGGCCGCCAGGGAAAGGAGAGGGGAAGTTCCTCCTGTCTGCCCAACCAGCAGCCAGAAAAGCCTCTAATGACAGCCAGTAGGCAAAACACTTTCAAGAAAATCCACAAGAGAGCCAGAAAAGTTGGAGTAGGAAGGACTGTGGGCAGCCAGAGTTAAGATCAGAAAGCTGGAGCCTCCAGACAGATGCAGAAGTTAGATAGCTCTCCATTTCCCCTTCTAACCTCCCTCCTGTTACCCAAGGGGAATGAGAATGAAGAAAACCCTTCAGCTCCCCTCCCACTCCCCTCCCACTCCCCTCACAACTCCCTTCCAGTGCCCAGTGGACAACATGTGAAGAGAAGTTCCCAATCTCAAAGGACCCTGACCTGGTACCTCTCCTCCTACAGATGCTGACACCTACCTGAACCTCCACAGGGTCCTTATCCCAAAATGGCCTGGAAGCCATTAAGTCTTTTCAGGTATTGCCAGCTTTAATGATTTTATCATGAGTCTCGCAATACATGATGTTTTTCTTAAGGCACCCAGCTCCTGGAGTCAAGGATTAACTGTAAATCTCAGCTTTCATTGAAAAACAAGTAACTTTCAACACCTCAGAGTTGCAGAGAAAAGCCTGAAAATGTGGCCTCTAATGATTCTAATCAAAGCAGATAAAAATAATCCAACATGTATTTTTTTTTTAAATCTCATGATTTTTAAATCAATCTCCTATTTTTGGGGCCTGACCAATTGAATGTTTGAGGTTAGCAATAGAATCACAAAAATTATGACTGGAAGGGACCTCAATAGGTCATCTAGTCCAGTCCCTGCACTGAGGCAGGACTAAGTATTATCAAGACCATCCCTGGCAAGCGTTTGTCTAACCTGGTCTTAAAAATGTCTAATGATGGAGATTCCACAACCTCCGTAGGTAATTTATTCCAGTGCTTAACCACCTTTACACTGTTAGAGGAGCTTTATCTAGGGTGAAGGATTTAAAGTGATGCTAATTTCCTGGAAGTAGTAAGTTTTCACCCTGTACCCTTTTGTATTTCTGTTGTTTGGCTAGCACTCTTTGGATCTCACTCCCACTTCCTGAACCATCATTGGAGCAGACCTGCTGATAAAAGGGGTAAACATACTCAGTCTTATTTTTACACTCATTCTTGCTTATTGTATTCTTGCACGTTAAACAACACACTAAACTACGAGCTAGGAAGCTATGAAATCTGCTGTAGCCCTGCACTTTGTTGCAATGGTCCTGTACATTATGGTATTATCTGTTAGTGAGCCACCCTTAAGAAAAATTGTGACGTACAGGGAAAGGTAAGAGGGCGTATATGCATATATCTGGCCACAGGAGTGCAGTGTTACCTACACTTGCCAGGTGTAGTGCACGAGTGTAGCTGTGTGAAACATGCATCTTTATAATGAGAACCCCTATGCCTAGGAAGAGTGGCTGTGTGAAAGGATTTAACAAACATACTCCCATAGGGCACAGGCAAGTGGTATTCATGGGGTTCCAGTAACTGGCTGAAGCTTCTGTCTTTAAGGAAATTACTCCAAGCCATTGGTAATCAGAAGAGACTTTCCTTTTATATAGAAATATCCTCAGAGAGGCACCAGAAAAGGTCAGCACCTCTTTACAGTGAATTTCTGCTCAGAATGAACATTTTTTTCCCATGTGAACACTTATTTCAGACATCCAGGAGCTCCAGAGACACCCAAAGTGACTGAGAATTTCTTCTAAAAACACCATCACGGGCCTCCTGAGAATGGCAGCAGAGTCCTGCTCTGAGTCTCTTCAATTAGTGTTTGGACAACTCAGTGGTTCTCAATCTGCGGCCCATGGGCCACTTGCAGCCCAATCAGCACAGAGCCGTGGCCCATGTGATATCCTCAGGGCCATACTGGTAGTATTGGATGCCTCCCACGTAAGTTAACACACTGTGGTCCGCATATGCAGCCCACAATAGTAAATAGGTTGAGAACAACTGGCTTGGAGCAAGTCAGTCAGGCATTACCAGAAGGGGTTTTATGATGTCACTAAGACAGAGTTCTGCTCTGATCTCCTACCTCTAAAGTGTCCACAGCTCCAAAATGATACAGGCCAACAGACAACTCTTGCAACAGAGTCTTATTTAGATCATTGTTAAACATTTATCTGCTTATCTTTCACAGGCAACAAGTGAGACCAAACTAGATTTTCAAGGTCATGTCTAAGCCCTGAAGCAACAGAAGGGACACAGAGGCTGGCATCAGGGACTCAGGACCATGGGAGCGGTCAGAGATAATAATGAAGAGGCCCAATTAGCTCTCTCCCCTAAATGTATCCCTATTTTTGGGAATACTCTTTATTTAATTATAATATTTTCATGGCCATTGTAGCAGAAGCTGCCTTTCTAGTCATTTAATATAAATTAGAATATCATCGAATTTAGAGATGGGGAACACATATTAAGCCCTTGCTCATGCCACTACAGGATTGTTCAATACAGTATATTCTCTAGTTCCTTGTTCAGTCTAGTTGCCTCTTAAGCAATGAGATTTCACCACTTCCTTTAGAAAAGTCTGTTAAAAAAGAATTTCCTGAACAGCAGCCTAATTTATCTGTTCCTTAAATTCATCACATAACACCTAATTATAACCCCCTGGAGCAACCCTAAACAATTCCTATGTACATTTTAAATACCTTGTAGTTAGGGATGTCATTTGGCAAAGATACATTTCATTAGTGGTATATGGGTCAAACAGTAAGTATTCATAGTCAGAATATAGTTTTCAGCCTCAGGTATGTACAATATTTGGGGATTCAAGATTCAGATCAGGATAAAAACATAAATAATGCTTCCCAATAGGTCAAAGAAAACCTGTGGGGAAAACCACAGAAAACACAAAGATAAACACCCACCAACACCCCATCCAACCATGTATAGATACTTGGGTATGGGGAAAGAGTATTGCTCATTCCCTAGGTAGGGAAGTGGGAAGCAGCACATCATTATTTGTATTGTGTGTCCAAGGACAAAGAAATTCAACTTCAGGGGAAAAAGCTACACTACATGACTGGGGTTTAACCTTGTGCGGATGCCACAACTCAACTATGCTAAAAATCTTCTGATTCACACTAACTGGGGAGGCGAGCGCCAGCATCAGTGTCAACCAAAAGATGTGACATACAGCTTTGACCACAAGTGTGACCCCCCTTCAGCCCAATCTGTAATTGGGTCCAGTGAAATAGCTGAGAAGAATTCAACAAGTTATGTCTCAGTACCATCCATGGAAACGTTTGAGTGTCCATCCAATTCTCTCCTCTTTCTGCTCAGCAGGGGGGATAAACTTACTTCTGCCTAGCAGTCCCCATTGTAAGTACTCATTATTTCAATTGGGGCATCAAGGCCATCACCACAAACAGCACATAGATCAGTATCATTTCTAACAGGAGTCCAAAGGGAAAAAGATGGGTTCGCGGGCAGTGCTTGGGAGAATACCACTAACTCTGTATACTCATGCCACTAAAATGAGATGCTTCTCACAGTACCTTGTATAGATCTTCAGAATATGATTGGCCCTCTTATTTCTTGGGAGTTTTGATCAGCAGGGCAATAGTTAACAATACTGACATTTAAAATATCATAATTATGCTTCAGAACCATTGAGATGAATTGGAACAGTTCAGACCTCTCAATGTGCAAAATGTACATACAGTGTGGAGAACAGGATTTCACTAGTTTTGCATTGATGTGGCATATCAGATGGTGATTCGTGTCTCATGTAGAGTGGATAATATTAGATCTGATGATGGGAATTGTCTTGCAGTTCACCACTACATAATCTCTTCAACTGAATGGGTCCTATATACTTCCAAAGAAGAATAATTTTCAATTTCATAACCTAAAACATCACGGACTACTCAATTTTCACATGTGTATTAGGACAGCAATTTCACAGGTTAATTATTTGCCACACAATAAATGTTCATTCTTCAAACTGCCTGAAGGACCCACATCCTTCACCCTGAAAACAGATGGCAAAATTGGGGGAAACATGCCAATACATGGAGAAATGCTACAATGATATCATTGTACATCAGACTTCTGACATAATTAAGGCCTTTTTCATATGCAAATTCTTTAGAATTGAGTAGCACTTCTATATGATGGTAACTGGGTGCTTTATAAATGTCTAGACAATCAAAAGAGATATCGCAGTGGAACCTGTGACAATGGAGACCACATAGTAGAGTTAATGAAATCTAAATCAGTATTGAACTCGACAGGATTTATAGAATATACCGGTGAAGGACCTTAATAAAACACTATGAGCTCGCATTTTAACAGAGACACTGCTGAAGTTTCTTTGTCTTAAAATTAAACTTGTTGAACACTTATCTAATTTTGCAGCTCTACATAAAGGCTTTCAAACCAAGTTGGAGTTTTTAAGCTGATACTAGTTGCAGTGCAAAACTTAAACCAAAGCTTTAAACTCACTTTGCATTGCACTGCAGGGGAAAGTGACAATCTCCAATTCTTATTGCAACATATAGTCTGATGGATCTATTAATCAAAGGTAAAACAAATTGGGTTTTAGCTGTGACCATATTAACCCTTATTTGTAGTGTTTAAATTGGCCTGTTGAATGCTTCAAAAGCAATCATGGTAGATTTGCTTCCTATCCTTTTCCATGTTCCTGCTGTTAGTTCAGATAAAGCAGTTTCCATCAGGCAGAGACACAAATTAAAAAGTAGAATTGAGTTAGAGTCTAAAAGTAGCCAGGGGCTATTTACCACAATAGGGAACCAAGCCTGAATGTTCTAAGAAATCACTAAATGAAGATACACTTAAGTATATTCAGGAAACACCAAATTAAAGTTATGTTGCATCAGCACATCCATATTTAAATGGACAAGGGAAAACTATTTACCCATGTAACTGTTTCTTTCAAGACAATATCCTCACGGGACTCCCGCTCTCAGGTCCCAAGCCTTCTGTCAGGAAAGCCTGAAGTGAGATGGCTGCACCATGCCCACTCCACACACACATACCCATTCCAGTGGTGAGTGGAATGGCCCAACTGCCTCCACCGGTCAGTCCCCTTATTGAGTTAAAGGTTGAAGTGCTGATCAAGGCCAACCTGTGTTGTTAGCCGTAGAAATTGTAAGCATAGCAGCATGTCCCCAGTCAGGATAAACACAAGGCAATACATGATATCTGTGACACATCACACTCCCTCACAGGGCAGAGCCCCCAGATGGAAGGGAGGGGAGTCGTTTCCCTTATTTTAGAGATACCATTACCCCAGGATTCTCACTCTTGGAGAGTAAGGTCTGCGAGATTTCCCACAGGAACAAAGTAAGCACAAGCACAACCCTGGGTGGTATGAGGAAGGCTGAAGTCAACATAAAATATTTTGTTTTGTTGGTTGGCTAGTTTATGCTCATCTACTTCAGAAAGAGAGAGGCCAAAGGAGAATTCTTTGTTAGAGGTTGAATCCAAGAAACAGAGTTTGGTCAATTTTGGAGCACAGTCTTCTTGGCAGCCTGCAACTGAAATGTCTCTGAGGAAGGATGCTCTTCCTTGGATCAGATGAGACTCAAGATGGCCCACGGAGTTTAAAGGCAACCAACTCACAGCACTGTGTAATGGACAGAGTCAGTCATCCAGACGTGCTCATCTCAGCGACAGCACTGCTCCGGGAACTGGTGCCAAATGAAAAAAAAAAAAAAAACAAGAAACAGAGTGAACTTTCTAAGGGCTTTAGTCCACCCCAAGGACCCTTAATGTTGAGTGTAGGTTTGGAGGTCTGTACCACCTCCTCTCCATATGCCCTCAAGCACCTGCACATTCCCTTGGGGGGGGGAGAAGAGGGGTACAGTCCAACTGACATTGTCTCCAACTGTCAGTTCCCTTAGCAGGTGAAAGGTTAAAATGCTGATCCAGGCCAATTTGTGGTGTTAGCCGCGGAGATTGGAAGCATGGCAGCAAGCGTTTCCAGTTGTATATTTGTCCTCAGTGAGGCAGGTGTCAGGATGACATTGGCAGGTTGACAGGGTTGTCTTGGAGACAAATCCCAGCTGAGTCCAGATCTTCAACCTATCCTTGTCAAGCTGGATATAGGCTTCAGTAGGCCCTGGCTCACTGCCAGATGGCATCACTGCCCCCAAGAAAATGCCCCCCACACACACCCATGCTAGACACCCAGGCTCAGAGGAAGACTGGTCCAAAGAAGCTTTCCTTAGCTCTGCAAGGACCACACATTAATACCCCACAACACAGGTTGGGAGCTTAATGGGGTGGGGGTCCAAAAGCATCAAGCCTGCATGAGCCTGCACAGGGTGATGCAGACACACTTCTCCAGCTAGTTCCTGCTAAGGTGAAGTTGCTGCCAAGTGTAGCTGGCTGAGGGTAGCCTGGAAGACAGCCCCAGAGGGGAAAGGGGCTTTGCATGGGGAACTGACAAGCAACCAGCAATTGGCTAGAAATGCTGCAGGAACCCTCAGGAGGGAGCAGCGAGAAGTGGGAATGGCTGTGGCTGCTCCCAGGGACGGCCAGAGGGAGCTCCTATCCATCACAGTAATGGAATGGGAACTGACAGTTGGAGGCAGTTGGGCCGTACCACTTGGATGGCAGTATTGGAATGTTCCAACAGTTGGGGGCAGGGGGCAGTCACAACCCTCGTTGCCTTTGAAGTTCTAACCCTCAGCCCTCTCCCAAAAACTGGAGAAGCCGCCCTTCAAGTAACAGTCCAAACCCTTGGTGAGATCTATTATTCATTCCCTTGGGGGTGACAATGGAGCCTCCAAGCAAATACTTGACCATTTCAGCTGCTCAACAGATCAGTCTAGGACCTCATTTCCCACTCCAGACACAGAAGCTACTCTGGCCACAACTGACTTTTCACTTTGGGAAAGCTTCTGGAATGTACATTGATAGCTTCCCTGTATAACCACTGTGTAACTCCAATCAAAATCCCTGTGTGTTACCATTCATCTGCTCACATTCCCAGATAAGCAGCTATTCTAAACTGGAGTTAAGGTTGAACACGTGTGAGTAACACATTGTAGTGATGCTAGTGATCCCCAAACTCACGAGTAAGGTAACATTTAAAACAAAACATGTTATGGTAGGGAAATGCTCAGTTAAGGTACCCAAACTGTAACACTACATTTGCTTTGTAAATCTCTCCTTTCTTTGCTCCTTTCCCATTTTTCTGTCCTGCTTTTTTCCCTTCCCTCTCTCACAGTACAGCCTTCATCACCCCCAGCTCTCTTAACACATGGACCCCAGTCCAGAGTACACCGTTTTCCCAAATTCCCCTTATCCCATCTGCCCCATTCTTTTCACTTCATGCCCTTCAATGCCCCATGGTCCATTGTCTGTCCTGCTCTCTACCTATATTTTCTCTCCCCTCTATCTTCCATAATCTCTTACCTTCTGCCCTTACCACTCATCTCTCTCTTGCCTTCTCCTCCCCCCACCCCCCACTAACCTACCCCCAACCCTACCAAGCCATTCAGGATCCCCAGCTCCAATCCATCCACCTCTTGTCCTCCATACATTCTCTGTCCTTTCAACCTCAGCAGTCTTCTGCCCCAATTAATTTTGTCTTCAAATCCATTGTTTTCTCCACAAGCCTCTCCACTCACTTCCCCCCTGCCACATGTACACAATCTAGCTGCTGTCTTCAACTCTCCAATGCATCTTCTTTCCCTGCAGTCTTCCCAGTCCTAGCTCTATGCCCATCATTCAGTTTCCTCCTCCCACCCATCTGAATAATTCTCAGGCTCCTCAGATCCTCCAATCAAGTTCTGCCTGAGGCAACCACCTACCCTGTCCTCCACCTCAGCCTCCAATCCACCCTCTAGATTTGGCCTACATTCTCTGCCCGCCCCCCAGCTCCACCATTCAACAGATGCTCTACTCCAGGGGTTCTCAAACTGAGGGTCAAGATGCCTCAGGGAGTCATGAGATTATTACATGGGGGGGTCACTAGCTGTCAGCCTCCACCCCAAACCCCACTTCACCTCCAGCATTTATAATAGTGTTAAATATAAAAAAAAGTTTTTAATTTATAAGGGGGGGGGTCGTACTCAGAGACTTGCTGTGTGAAAGGGGTCACCAGTACAAAAGTTTGAGAACCACTGCTCTACTCCATCTCAAACCACTACCTCCAATCACATCCCCCACCCCCACCCCCCAGCACTTCTCTGGCCTTCGGCATGTCCTCCATCCTACCAGGCCCATCAATCCATAGTCTGGTCCCCACTCAACCCATCCTTTTCTACCTCCAAATGCTCACTCAATCCATCCTCTGTGACTCCCTGCCCCCACACTGTGCATGTCTGCTCAGTCCCCTGGAAATTGATTCTTTCCCTCCTGGCAGCCTCCTCATCAAATTGATTTTTCCTTCCCAGGCTCCACAGGACTCCCCGCAACTGGATTTCCCCTACCTTTCCACTCACCACTTGGTGGGAAGAGGGGGTTCCCCATAAATACATTTGATGGTTTCATGAGATGGGAGCAATCCTGTGCTGGGCCCTACAGGTCTTAGGCTCAAGCAATGGAGCACCTCTTCCCCTGCTCCGTATGGAAAGTGGCATAGACCATCTCCACAAAGTTATGAGCCTGGGAAAATCTCTGCTTCCAGACCACAGAGGGACAACTCAATGCTGTGTAAAAGTCTATGGATATTCATCTGATCATTCCCTTTGGCCATGTTCGCTCCTCCCTTCCGTGTTTGTTTTCTGGTCCACTTTGCAGACACAAATGTTTGGAGGAGAGTGAATATTGAAGCTCACCCTGTGCAACCATGTAACTTATCTGACCAATTGCAACTAAGCAACACAATTCAAATTTGCAACATTCCTAACTTGTACAGAGAACTAAATTAAAAAATGCATTTGTGGAATAAATTCAGACATTGGGATTTGCTTGCTGATATTCTTTGAGCAAAATGATTGGTTGAATTTGTTAAAGTAGTTGTCTTGTGAATTATATACTCTCACATATTCTTGACAGTCTCATTAAAAGTCCATTGTAATAGGATTTTCCAAAATTTCTTCCTTTATCCTTCAAATGTTATTCTGCCAGGCATAAGATTTAAGAAAGTAATGGCCAAAATGGAGAGACTTCCAGATGATATGAAAACAATTAGAACATACGGATTTCTTATTTTGGTCAATATTGAGATTTATTGTCCCCAGAGATAAATATTGACCTCCGTTTCTCCTCAGTCAATATTCACCTTAGGGCAATAAACTGATATTTGCCGTAAAATCTCTCATTAGAATGCACAGCCCAGACTTCAACTTCCACTAATAGTTCTCTTTTTCAGAACCGTAGGAATTTCCTGTCATCTGACTGCAAAGGAATGCAGCAGAAAGCTTCATCCAGAGAAATGCCAGAAAGTCAACTTTGTAAAAGTATAACATTTTAGCTTTTGATGATGTCTGGTCATGGTCAGTCATGAAGAGCAGCCAGTTTTGGAGACTGCAGTTGTTACAAGATACATCTTTTTTACTGAACTCTCATAGTTGTGGTGAATAGCCTGGTGAGGAGCAGAGTAAAAGAATCTAAATGGAAGAGAATAAAAAAATCAACTACAGTACTTCAAAAATTGACCAGAGGGGGTGATGGGTGCAGGCTCTGGGAGGGAGTTTGGGGACGGGAGGGGGTGCGGGCTCTGGAATGGAGTTTGGATGTAGGCTCTGAGCTGGGGCAGGGGTGTAGGAGGGGGTGAGGGGTCCAAGCTCTGGGAGGGAGTTTGGGGGTAGGAGGGAGTGTGTGGGAAGGGGTGGCAGTGCAGGATCTGGGAGGGAGTTTGGGGATGGAAGGGGGTGCTGGGTGCAGGCTCCAGGCTGGGGCAGGGAGTGCGGGAGGGGCTAAGGGGTGCAAGCTCTGGGACGGCGTTTGGGGGCAGGAGGCGGGTGTAGGAAGGGGAGGGGGTGCAGGCTCTGGGAGGGGGTGGTGGGGTGCGGCGTTTACCTGGGGGGCTCCTAAGCAGGGCGGGCCAGGGGGCCTCCGTGTGCTGCTACCCCCAGGCACTGCCCCCACAGCTTCCTATTGGCCGCAGGGAAGCTTGGAGCAGGACACAGACCCACCCCGCCCATGGCTGTAGGGAGGGACGGCAGCCACGTGGAGCAAGCAGGCAGGAAGACGCTCAGCTCTGCTGTGCTGCTGGTGGTGGGTGGGGGCAATTTTAAATCGCCCGGGGGACGCATGGGGGGAGCACCCGGGGGTGGCAGGTGGGGCCGAAAGAGAGACCTGGCCTCAAACGTTGCTGGAGCTGGGCCTCGGGCCAGGAATATTCCTGGTGCCCAGGCACCATGGGCCCATAGAACTCGCCACCCATGGTATGGAGAAGTCCCCAGCAGGTGTACACAGAGCCAGCACAACCAAGTTCTATGCCACTCACCTTGCAGCTCCAGGAGCTGGAGATGGGAAAGTGAGCTAGAGTAATGTTCTGTTCTAGCTATCCCCAGCTGGCACAAGTTAGAGTAGCCCCTAAGGCTGGGCCAGACTATCAGGGAGACATAATTGGTTGCTACTCCAGGATACTCAGCTTCTCTTCTCTCCCCCCTCTTCTGGGCTACCCCTTGTCATCCTTTGTCAGGTGCTCCCTAAATGTCAGACAGAGCCAACTGAGCTCCTACCTTCGCTCCTACCCCACTGGTGACTGCATTTCTCAGTCATCCCTAGAGGTGATCCCTCCAAACTAAGGATGATGGCACACTGGTATAACAGCTTCCACTGCTGCTATCTGTGCTTGATCTGTACTGGGACAAAATAGGTGGTTTCAGTTTCCATAGCTAACAATCTGGTGCCTCTCAAACAACCGCGTCACAGAAAAACCCGACCCTTTAAATAAAGAAACAACTAAGAAATCAGAGGTAAAAGATTTTATTAACAGGTCAGATTTCTCTAACAGACAAAATATACAAAGCATTTTAAGTTTTGTTACTAGACAACTGCTGTTTTGATCCTATGAACTGTGATTACTTTAGTTCACGCTAAAGAACTAAGGCCTTGTTCTTAAGTTCATGGATTGCACATAGTTAGCATATTTAATGACCAGTTAAAACATGCAGAATCAGAAGGAAAAGGGAAACAAGTTTATATTTCCACCTGAGTGCAGGTTGGCTGAGATTCCTAAAAGCAAAAATAAATGCAGGGCTTAAATTTACCAGTTTGCTGTATTTGCATCAAGCAAACTGATATCTGCTCATTTCCCTTCCCCACTCCCAATATACATTAGTGATCCACTTTGCAAAGTAGGGTTAGGACAAAAGAGAGAGAATTTTGTGTTTTGAAAAATTAATTATACATAAAGCACATACCCTACTGATGTTGGGGGAAACATACCTTACTAAGCTGTGTGAATTGTACAGGACTTTTCATTTTCCATAAACTTAAACATTAGAGTAAGTCTAAAAAGTCTGCATTCTGATAGGTTAAAATTTAACAATTCCTTTTTATAGGTTTATATAAAAAATAACGCTCAATATCTCAGGACAGACAAATTACCGTTGTGCTGCATGCTTGCCTAAAACTTCTGCTTTTGGTTTCATATAATTAATTCACAGCATTACTACTTTAAAGTTGTCTATCACAAAACATCTCTTTTTTTTTGGTTCTGCTGAGTTAATGATTGTACTTGCTTTTACTTTATCTTTCCTCTTTCTAAAACATTAAGCTCATTTCAACAGATGGGGAACAAGTCCAGATTTGCTGGAAACCAATTAAAAAGACTGTGCCAATTTGAAATTAACTCCATTCACACAAGCAAAAACAAAAAACTGCCTGCGTTTCAAGGGCCTACTTAATTTTAACTATAGTTATGGAGCAGAGTGAAAAATAATCACCCTACAATTTTTTTCTTTTTGCTGATCAATAGACATGCAGTTCAGTTCACACTATTTCTATGCAATATATTGATCAACCAAATCTTGGTCTTGTTTCAATGTCTATACAAGGATTCTATCACATCTGTAGTTCAGCATTTTTAAAAAAAACTATATGGGTGTTGAGTGGTCTCTTTTAACATGCCAGTTAGTTCTGCAAGATTGTACATGGCTAGACAATACTTATTGGCATAAAAATAGCCCACGTAAGTGCTTGTGATACTACAAAAGGAGGACTGTTTTACACTATACAAGAGAACTCTCTCAAAAAACACAGACTGTTCACGCTGATGCTGCTACCTCTACAAGCTCTGAAGCTGGGGTCACTGCTTGTGCTTGCAAGATGGGCCAGGGACACATTAAAGATCCTGGCAGGTTAAAGTAAGGAAAATGAATGTGTAAAAAAAACTGAAAAAGCTGCTTAACTATTTCATTAAGATCTTCAAAGTCCCCAAACAAGCAGACCCCCTTAACATGCCACTTGCATAAAAGTGGAGGCAGAGAACTCTGCCGAATTCCAATGAAGGGCTGTTCCTTGCCCCTAGCATATAACCAATTAGCTGGTCTGCCTCCAGGCCCCATGGAGAAGGGGAGTACCGCATAGCTCAGACTGTCAGACAGAGAAGGGACATGTGAAATGGGATAGGACCACAAGCCTCTGATAGTGTGAGACCAGTGGAGATATTCAGATAGAAAATAAGTATGGAATCTTGTTTTTTTAAATATGGATTGCAGTAGTTAGAACTGTACGGGGCAGATTCTTAGCCGGTGTAAAGTTTCATAGTTCCATTGACTTCAAGGACTGCAATGGAGCGATGACAATTTACACCAGTTGAGGCTCTGCCCCTTTATTTACTTCAGGAAAATATATGGAAAGTGAAGGCCTGTCTGCCCAGTATAAAAAGATAAATGTGTGCGCTCAATATGTTGGGCTAAATGCTGAAGAACAGTGTCCTCCTGGTGAAAATATCACAATGTGCTATCAAAAGTTACCCAAAGCTGGGCCTATTATTTGTGCTGGGATATATATATACTTGTGTTCCATTCACTTCTTTGTGGTCATGAAGCTTGAATCAGTCTCCATTCAATTTAGTCACTCTTTTTTGCCTTTGACTCCTTCCAGAATCCACCCTCCCATTCCCCACCCTACCCCCACCTGCAGATCAGCTGAGGGGCACAGAATGGTCAATGGGAACAGAATCAGATAGTCCTTGCTCAGAAAAGTACACTGTGAGATAATTTCAGAGCAATGTGCACAAGGAGTGTGTAAAGGCTCCATTTGTTGTTTGTGAAATAGGCTCTTAGCAAGCACGCTCACTGGATGACTTGGAACAAGAATTTACACTAAGAGTTATTACTTAGTTTGGCAGAAATTCTCTATGTGCAGAACTTCCCTAGATGCAGCATTTGCAAACCTCAGACCTGTATTCTTACTGCATCTAACAGCGTTCTGCTAGTTACTACATCCAAATGGTAACCCCTCCTTTAATGGCATTATTTTACTTTGGCTTTTCTGTGCCAACATTATGTCTGCATGAAACCACCCACTGATTCCAGCAGAATGAAACATTTCTACACTGCATGCTATTTCTTACCCTCCATTTCCATCCCCACACTTCCCAGAGCACGTATCCTCCATGATGGGATTCCTGTCCTGTTGTGTTCACAAATGACTGAGTCTATTCTGAGTTGCATTTTGGTTTACTGTGTAAATTTAAGCCCAACGAAGAGTCCCAAGTAAGTAGTACATACAGGACAGAGACAATAGAGTCCAATGTATAATCACAAGGGATCAGAGAAGTTAGTGCTGCCCAAGCAGGGGGAGAGTAAAAAAGTAAGACAGATTATCACTTCTAAGGAGAGGATCTGTTTGTGCAAGCAAAGCAGAGGAGGGTTACATTTGAAGAGCTGCTTCATGACTTTTTGCAGATAACAGTTTCAACCACAAAAGTGTTTTCAAAGTGGCGAATGTGATTACAGTTTCCAGCCTCACGTCGATTGATACCTAAAAGAGACCAAAAACAAAAGCCAAGTTAGGATGGTTGCATTATGTAGGTGTGTCTGGGATGGGGCAGGGGAAGAAAAAAAAATCAGATGAGATGCAAACAACTCTAGCATGCTGAAATATAACAACTGTATAGCAACAAGGAAAGCCATGCAAATTCACTTCCCCCAGAAAACAATGTAATCCTGCAATGAGAACCAAGTCAGTGGAATTGCTTCTCAGCTCCTTGGAGCTCTGGTCAAGTGTAGTATCTGTTCTTATCAGTTTAATCCCTGCAGCAGAGTGAAGCCCTTACTACCCAGTTCCTAGCCGGGGAAAGTAATAGGGAGTAGTGTGGAAAGGTTGGTTTCAGTGTACAGCTTCTTAATATTAGCTCAAAAATCAAGAGATAGTATGACTCAAGAGACAGTACGACAGGGCACCCAATGAAGCTAATGGGTGCTTAAATACTTGCCACCCCAGTTTAAGTTTCCGTTTATTCAACTGTCCTGGAGTAAGTTTGAATCTCTTCAGAAAACAAATATTGCACACTCCAGCATCCCTAATACCTTAACAGTTTTCTGCACTGCAGAAGCTATTTTCCATTATAGCTTTGCATGGCAGCTATTCCACACTGCTGCAACAAAAATACGTGATTACCTATTTTTGTATCTATATCTATCAGCTTCTAGAATCATAGTATCATCACAGTACCCATTTACCCTTGTTGGTGCAGTAGGTTAATAGAGAAAGGAAGCAGGAAGTGAGGAGTATATTTTGTTCCAAAAGAAGATGTAGGATAAATATTTTAAGGGGTAGGTGCGGGAAGAACCAAGCTGAGACTCCCTGGGATAAATGGAGCCTCCAGCTATGGAGATTCTAACCAACATGCTAAAAGGCTGGCAAACCTCCTCTTTCCCTGCCTGTCAAAAATCTAATCTGATCCAATCAAACTAACATATATTACAATTGTAGGAGAATAAGGACTTTGGATAGTGAGTAAGTTAAAAATGCTGGGGTTAAAAAGCTTTTGTGGCTACATTAGCTTTGAATATAAGGCACTCACAGATGAATTTCTTCACATCGCCTTAGGGACTAAAATAGTCTAAGGGCTTGTCTATACCTGAAAATAAATCCAGAATAAGGTCGGGTGTGACTTTAAAGCAGATTAACTATTCCTGATTAATTTGGTGTGCAGATGCGTATATTCTGGGATCAGTATGCCTTATTCCAAATTAGCTTAAACCATTTCCAAAGTGGAATAGTTAATCAGGAATACCTATTCTGGAATAAATCCCAACATAGGCTACATCTACACTACAGGGGGGAGTCGATTTAAGATACGCAAATTCAGCTATGTGAATAGCGTAGCTGAATTCGACGTATCACAGCCGACTTACCCCGTTGTGAGGACGGCGGCAAAATCGACTTCTGCGGCTTTTTGTCGGCGGCGCTTACTACCACCTCCCCTGGTGGAGTTAGAGCGCCGATTCGGGGATCGATTGTCGCGTCCCGACGGGACGCGATAAATCGATCCCCGAGAGGTCGATTTCTATCCGCCGATTCAGGCGGGTAGTATAGACCAGACCATAGACAATGCCTAGTGCTCCCTATCACCACTTCTTCAGTCTCACTATTTTATTAGAGGTGTAAACCCCATGATAGGGCTCAGTTAAAGTCTATTTGCAGATTTTATCTGCTCTCAATAGCTACCACTGAAGTGGGTGTGTATATTAGGGATATTTTTGAAAAATTTCCCTGCATTGCTAAATACTAGTTCAGTCCCAGAAGCTCTCATGTAAATGGACAGCTGGCTCTTACAGGCATTTTATCAACCTTTCTATTAGGCTAATACACACACTGGTAAAAATTCCTGCGGCAGCCAGTACACAATTACACTGGAGCTTCCAATGTCACTAATAGGGGTGAAGCTGCACTGGGTTTGCAACGGTGGGAAAGTTTTGAAAAGCTTGCGGCTATTCACAAAGAGTCTGTACCTCTCATCACCATGAGTCAATCGCTACTGTCAGCAGTTGTGAAACAGTGGAAAACAGGGTTAATACAATCAAGCACCACAAGGATCTTACGTCTCCTAGCAGTCCTCCGCTTCAGCCTGTAAGTCTCTTTGCCGCTGCACAGACGGTAGATAAAGGAGCCAAGCTGCTCCATGTCATTGACATGCTCTGTAACGATCATCTCCTCTTGGATTATGTATGTCTGAGGCAGGTATGTTCCTTTCTGAAATTACATTTTTTTCCAAAAATTAAATAAAATCAATTTGATAATCCAATCTGAGCTCCTGCTGCCTGATTTTTAGTGGATTAATATTATAGTTTATGTAATAAAGATAATGGGCTCGCCAATTGATCTGATCAGATCTTGTCCCAGAACAGAGTTTTGCAAGGACCCTCAGTATGTATGACAAGGACACTGAGAACAAAATACTGCCTTAAAGACTTTTACTGACATAAATGGAATAGTAATCAAATGAAAAACAAATCAACCAGAACGAAAAAGGAAATAGTATTGTTCTAGAGGTATGTGGTATTATTTATTATATAAACTTCCAAGATTAACATAGTCACATCCTTCCTTGATAACCTGGTGGTAAGAGCCAAAAGGACCAACCTCGTGTTTGGCATGCCAAAAGAGTCTGATGGTCCAGGTTCCTCAATTCTCAAGTGGAAGATGAAAAACTCAGGAGGAGCGAAAGAGCTAGAAAGCTACAGAAAAACCCAAGAAAACCTGACCTAAAACAACTCAACATGGTGGCTTGCCCCTCTTATAGAGCCTGAGCACTCTGTGCCCCCCTTCCATGTCCAAACTTAATTTCCTCATCCACATAATATTGGGGGGCACTTAATCCATAAAATGGCATATTCATACGTATTAACAACAATTAGCTCATTCTCACATCTGTTATTTCTCGCCTGAACCAGGCTGGTGGTGGTGATTTCCATGTTCTTTGTGGTGGACCTCTTAAGTGCAATTGGCGGGTCACTTATCTAAGCTAAAGGTCACAAATGGATGTATGCTAACCTGATTTAGCTCATACAGCATGTGGCATGTATGTTCCTTGCATTACTGCCAAAAATACCCTAATGCAAAGCTATACATCTATTATAATAAAACAAACAACAAACCCATACGAAAGGATATAATAAAGCTCCACTCCCTTTCAGGAAAACAAACAGAACTGCCTCCTCATAGCTCATCAAAAAGAGCTCTCTTTTTTTAAATCGATGTATCAAAATATTTAAGATCTGAAGCTCCATTTGCTGGGATTTTATACATCCCATCCACCCAATAGTTGTTCCCACTGGGAAACTGACCAAAAGCATCAGAAACCAGATGGTTTGGGATATACACAAGGATCAGGGGTGCAAAATGAACGGAAGGCTATAAATAAATGTGTGTTGGGGCAGGAGGGGGGGTTATGATACTGGTATCATTAAAATATTAGGATACAGAATCTTAAGCTATTATTCAAGCAAAATTGGGGGCATAATTGCCCCCAAGCCTCAATCTAGATCAAGGCCCATATTTTAAATTCATTTTAAAGGTCAAAAAGAAACACTGCTCAGACACTGAGCACACCTCAAAAGCTTGATTGGCCTTGGCCTTCAATATTTCTTCCCACTTCTTGATTTCTTTAGAATATCCAGGATTACTGCATCTATTTCCTGGTCTGATGGCTTTAGATAGTGACCATTTCAAATCATTTCTGACAGCTCACCCCATACACACCATCTTTATAAATTGCACTTTGCAGTATAATGGTAGGCCTTCAAACTCCTAGAAAGGAGAAGGGTCCATCTAGCATCTATCAATTTTTCTTCACAACAGTCACAGAGAAAAATCATACATGTGTTTGTATATATTTTTAGAGACAGCCGTGATATCATATTGAGGAATGATCAGATATTTGCGTCAGAGCTATATTGGCAATAAAAGGGATCAGGAGGAAAATTTGCTTGGGAGCTTTAGAACACAGACTCAAAGTTAGCTGTGCCTTTATTTGAAGATTCATTTTTCATTCATTCACTTAAGTCCTTCATCCAGTCTACATTAACTCTTCTTAACAAATCCTCTGCTCACCATGAACCCTTACTTCTACAAACCTGATAGAGGCCAATTTAAATGTGGTCAGAAAAAAATCAAGCAGTGATAGTGAGTTTTTCAGATCCTAGGCCTTTAATTACCACTGGCCAAAAAACTGGTTATGTCCTTAGAGAATGAATGGGAAACAGGCCATCTTAACACAGTGCTGTGCTGCTGGACTGGCACAGTTTACTGGATCAATAAAACTCTCATGCAATACTGCAGTATCAGTCAATTAGTGGAAGTTCTTATATGCTAACACCACAGTTCTATAAAAGTTAGGTTATTGATCCATCTGCATTACAGGAGGAGAAAGAGACTGCATGACGAGTTCAATTACCGGCACAACTATCATGTTAGTATACAAGGATGGAGAGCAGAATTCCTCTTGTCCCCAATGTGTGGGAAAGAGACAGTCAATCTAGTTTCTTCAGTCTTTAGATTTAGTTATTTGTGGGAGCTAAAACAATTGAGCACCATTGTTCCTCAATCCCAGGATTTAATTATGAGGTAATGACATTGTTACCCATTTCTTTTCAAAGGGCTGCTTATAAGAGAAAAGACAAAAACACAGTTTTAAGCATCTCGCTGTAGGAAAAATAGAACATCAGGAGATGCAGCTATTCTGAAGCTTTCAATATGGAACCACTTGGACTGACAGGTTCTTTGCTGGCTCATCTAGATTGATCACTGCAGCATGGCAGGGGTGCTTTGTCACAGGCATTTCAGTTCCCCTCCTCTAACTAGATGAGGGTTCTTAGATTTCTCTCTCTCTCTCTCTTAATCTACACAAACTGACCTGGAGAGACAAACTCAGGGGACATAAAATGACAATTTCATCTCTTTGCCCATTCAATCCTAGCCTATCCTGTGAGGAAGCCAATTAGTGCCTTTTTGTTGTACTGACTTTCATGTAGATATCAGTCTAGGAACCAGACTGGGACCCCCAATCTTGTTTCACAGAGATCCAAAACAGTCATCAGATAACAAGTTTTGGTCAATGATGACTTGGGCTGGACTCAAATCAGCAGACCAGAGGTAAAAGGCCATCTGTCCCAGGACCAACCTGAGCCATCCAGTTCCCTCAGTAAGGATTTTGAAAAAAAGTGAGCTTCCTGGAAGGGAGGGGGTGTTCTAACATTTATCAATCCAATAGGTCACCAAGACAGGCGCTCACCCAAAAGGGAAGGGTTTAAAGCTGGGCAAAACTAGGTCTACACTTAAAACATATGTAGGGCATCATTTTAAAAGATACACGTGTGCAAATGCACATACAAGTCGAGCATTCACCCAGGCAAATGACTGATTATTCAGCTAAACCAGACATTTACACAAGGATACTCGATTTGCATATAGTTTCACTCACATCTTGAATGTCAGACCTTTAATCCCGTGTAAGAAAAAGCATGTTACTGCCTCTGTAATTTAGTTATCGGTAAGGACAAACTGGCATTTTCGTTGACTGGATTTAATATTAGCTTTTCTGTTTCTCTATTGTTTTGTTATGCAGTCAATAATCCTGGGTCCTCCTTTTCCTTAGACTCTTATCAACATACATAAGCTTATCTTTTCTACTCTTGGGACTGGTTACATTTAGTGAAAAGAGAATATAACAGGGAAACAAACTAACCTGTCCTTGAAACCTGCTACAATTATATAATCCATAAAAGGTATCAGAGCATTTCCTCTCTGCTCTTAACAGATACAAACCTAAGTAGGGGGGATAAAAATAATCTTATACAAATCTATACATGCCTGAGTTACCACACTGTGTGCAAAAAAATAAGGTTTCAGTTAAACTCTGAAACCTTAACTGTACACAAAAATATAGTCATATCCGATGCCTGTTTTCACAGATACAGCAGTTTCTTTTCAAGGGAAAATTCTAATTGATGCACAGGAGTTAACTCAACAGAAGTCTATTAAAAAAAATAGCATCCAGACATACCTTCATATTAACCAGCAATTCCCAGAGATTGCGAGGTGGCATCACAATAGTGGTGTTCAGTTCAATGACATAGCATTTATCCAGGGCTATGTCATGATAGGCAGTCAACCCCTAGATCCAAAACAGAGAGATCTTTCTGATTAGTCCAAAGGGAGAGTGAACTAAAAATTACAAAACCCTACAAAATGGGGTGGAGTTGTGGCATCATACACCAATAGGATCCATTAAAGACTAAATTGATACTATTTAAAAACAAAAACAAAAAACCACCCACTTACCACAATAATCCCCTTTGGGGCAAAGCCCCAGATTCAAGTTATCTAGAAAAATGTTACTTAAAATAGACATTAAGTTTTTGCCTCTCTCTATAGAATCTTATCTGTCCACAGCCCTGACAACCCCTTACTACTCTTCCCTTCTATAACATACAGCAATAAAGCCCTTACGCACATCTACCCCTGTTCAGCAATGCACTTGAGCATTCACCAATAAAGAGCACAGAAGCTCGGCTCAGGTATACAACAAACATATTAAAGTATCCCAGGTAGGCAACACTAGCTCCTGTGGGGTTTACTAAAACTGTATCTTCCATGCCCTCAAAAGAGCCTTATCTCCATGTGCAGTTACTATTTATTTAAAGCTTCAGCAAAAGGTGCAGCAAACCAATGTGGCAGAAAAGAATTTTCCAGTTTCTTCTTCTTAAGGCAGAATTTAAGTGCATGCATATGTGGGTGAAGAGGGGGGTTGAGGTGGGTAGCAGTAGGATACTATGGACTACACAACCTCAGATAAGTGTTGTGTAGAAAAAAACAGATGTCAATGTCATTATGTTCCTCTGGACACTTATGGACCAGATCCGCAAAGCTCTAATGACATCAATGGACCTACAGTGATTTACACCAGCTGAGGATCTGGCCCTTTATCCCTTGAGTTGTTCAGGAAGTTGCTCCTTGGATTAAGTCACCATTTAGGTAGAAGGGAATTAAAACAAAACTTGCAACACTCTGCCAATAGCTCAGCCACGAAAACAGTAATAATGTGAGTTTTAGGAAGGGCAACAGTCCCTCTCATTGTAACAGTCACCAGAAGGAAGCTGAAGATACAATACGAGGAAAGGATGGCAAAGGGGAATTGAGGATGTGTTGTTACTGTAAAAAGGTTATTTTGAACCCTGCAAAACTAGGAATTCTGTGAAGAAAACTCAGCACGTCCTTGTGGTCCGTTATGCTATTACACACACTAATGGAATGCAGGTGAGTGTGTGAGCAGCCTGGGTTTACACCAAGTCATTAAACTTCAGATACTTGACATCACTGCTTGTGCAGCTACCATACCACCTGCTGCATTAGCTATTTGAGCAGTACTTACATAAAAGCATGAATATCAGAGGGACTCATTGGTCCCAGCGCATTCCTAAGCCTGATTTCTCCCATTACTCCACAGAACACTTCTTTATTTGGTCTCTCTCTGCACTGTGGTTTGATCTACACACTCAAGCAGGGCACAGCTGAACCAAACACTTTCAAAGAGTTAGCCTTATATACTGTATGTGGGAGGTTAGTGAACTGGATCATTACTGAATTTATGGGATTTAAAGAGATCCCATCTGTACAGTCTAGTCATCTGACTCATTTAACAGCGGTGGCTTTGCACGGCCTTATGTGAGATACAGATTCAATGTCCAGTTATGTGCTATCTGTGCTGCTGGGGTTGGGAGTAAAGCAGAAGCAACTCACTTAAACCTCAAGAAAGAGGTTATGCAATCCAACACTTGACAGAAACCTCTGGTCAATTATGAACTGATGCCAACAGACTTGAAGGATTCCTGCCCAGTAACACTCAGCTGAAAAGATGGTGGTTGTAACAGTACCTTCAGCAGGTAAAGCAATGGAAATATTGGGGGTTCTTAGAACTCCAACAGAACCTGGAGGCACTTAGACAAGAATCCAGAGTGTGCAGCTCTTACGAATATGGTCTCGATGCTATACTTAAGTCTTAAAGGTGCATTCAGAAACCAAAGCTGAGTTATGCACTCAAACTCATAACATCAAATGTAAAAATATGACAGGTAATAAATTACTTTGAGCACCAAATTAGTCCGTGGAACTCAGTGCTCAGGATATTGAGGCAAACAGGTTGGGACATTTCACATAAGGTCATATGTGGGAACAATATCGCTTCTCATTCTTCAGGGCATAACATGATTACCAGCAGATGATTAGGAACATCAATGATCAGGAACAAGTTTCCTGCATGGTTTAGAACTACACAATTAGGTGATTAAAACTTTCTGTGCCTTCCTCTAAACTCCTGCTATTTCCCACAGTCAGGGGAAGGATTCTGGTGGATGATTAGTCAGCGCTGGCATGGCAGCTCTTATGTTTTAACTATAATAACGAAAAACCATTGCCTACAGAAATTCCTCACCCGCTGGAAATCGTGGATTATATCTGCAGGGTCACTCCCCCCAAACTGGGGAACTGGGATGTTGATCTGCTCATAGTTCTCCTCAATGTAAATCTTCACATCCTCATGCAACTCCAACTGCCCCTTAAATGGCGAGTAGAGAGAGTCTTCGAAGAGGACCCCACAGTGGAACACGCTCTCCCGGGGAAGCTGTGGAAACTAGAACAAAGTGGAGACGGAACATACACACACACACCCCGTTACAAATCTCATCAAGAAACAACGCTTTGCATGGCACTGAAGGAGGGCACAAAGCAATGCCACTAAGCTTGTTTCACAGAACATGTCCCTGAGAGCATTTAGGAACAAGTCTGTCAATGTGTTTTATTAGTCAGGTCACTGCAGTGCAAAAACACCCCTCATTAGTAGCTGTTTTCTAGTCCTATAGACACACCAGAGCCCTCCCACCCACCATACAAACCCAAATGGAGCACAGTTTACAGCAGTGTTATCTTCCTCCATAGAACAGTTACGGTTGCCATAAGCAGAGAGGTTCATTCTAACTGGATTTGCAGTTTGCACACTGCAATGCACCGAAACCACTAGGAATTTTCTACTTCACTGTAGATGTGGTTTCACTCTACCTAAATTCATTACAAGCAGGCACCACTGGACCCCGTTTGTTCAGTAACCCACGGCATACAAAAACAAGAGGAGGATAAAAGGATGGAGTCTGATCACCGTGACCAGATAGGCATACTGTAACCACCTGAGACCTTGCACACACAGCCTTGATGCCAGGAAGCACCACTGTCAATGTTTAATGGGCTTCTCTCTGTTATTTGATATAAACTATCCTTTGCTCTTGCATGCAGCACACAATGAAGATGTCCAATGTAAAGCCTTGAATGAATCATCTTGCACTTAGTGCTATTCAGATCACCTCCTTTTGTTCAGATAGCAGCGACACTGGATGTTGTCCTCCACCCAGTCAATAGTCAGCTTAAATGTTATGTGACAACAGGCTTTTTGTAAGCCAATCCTGATGTAAAAATAACCCCAGCAACTGCGTCTATGGGTAAGATGTGAAAAAATGGTCAAAAAATTGTCACAGGGTTTAAAGCTCATTTATAAAGACAGGTGGAGATAACTTATTTGTATACCTGAAAATGCAGATTAGAAATTAATTTTGCAGCAAGGAAATTTATTGAGCAAGGGAGCATATAGAAGACTAAATTGCTGAGTGGATAAAAGCTGGACACATAGATCCTGCAGTCCTCAGAGAATTAATTTGGTAATAGCTGTTCAATAGACAGCAGTCCTCATCATAAAGCCCTTATACAGCTATGACTGGGTGTATTTTTGGCTAAAAATTCAGCTAGCAAGAAAGCTATGCACTCTGCCTCTTAAAATGAGGGCAAGGGATTTTTCTTTTTTAAACAAAGTATGTGAATTCAGTGCTTATGAAAATGGTTGGGGGAGGGGAAGTCCTCCTTTCTGCTTCAGCACAAGCACAGAATGTACAGAATTCCCCACAAGAGCTCCATCAATGCACTTCAGTCTGGAGTCTCCTTTGAGAAGAAACCATCAATCACACACAGATCTGGCTTCTTATTTTATATGGACAACTTAGATTGTGACTCGAGTGGGGATCTGAACCTGGGTCTGGGGCACTAATCTACTGCAACTTCCCCTCACCCTCCCTTGTTGAGCTTCTCACCCTTATCCATCCATTGCTCAGTCTCTTGAGCCATCACCTCTGTCCTTTCTTCCATGTCACCTCCTATGTGTGGTCTGACCCACCTGAATTATCCACAAGGCTCTGCCCCCTCAGCTTTTAAGATCTCTTTCTCAAAATCCCACTATGAATATGCTGCCTACAATGACTAGATGATTTGTACAGAAAAATCCCTTTGTTGTTCCTCTTCCCTGACTTCCATTTACTTGTCATTGACTGTGACTCCTCAGGGCAGGGGCCATCCCTTCTTGTATATTTGGAAAGTACTTCGTACATCAGGGCACTACCACAAGCAGCAGCAACTGGCCACCAATAGGGTAGAAATTTTCAAGTCAAGATCGAAACAGCTGGCAGGTTTTGCCCTAGAACTGTGACTATAAATAAGCTACATTCCCTCCTTCCCCAAAGCAACTGAATTCTATCTAGTTGGCCCACTCAGCACACAGATCCTAAAAGTCACCAAAAGCTATATTTTACAAGTCACATTTTCAACAAAAGAATATGATTAATTCGTCATCCTCAAACATTTCTAGGGAATCATTAGATAACACTAATTGAATAGGAGGGTTTTGTTTAAATTACCTCTGCCACAATATAGAAGAGCTGAACAGTCAAGAAGTTTCAGAAAGATCCCAGCTTTCATATTAAATAGCATTATATTGGGAAGCAGTGTGGCCAAATGGTTAGAGCACTCAACAGACTCCGGAGGTCTGAGTTCTAATCCAAGTTCTGTCACTACCCTGCTGAAAGACCCTGACCAGGTCATTTCACGTGTCTATGCCTGGTTCCCTTGTCTATTTAGATTTAAGCTCTTTGAGGCAGGCACTGTCTCTCTCACTACGTATCTATAAAGTGCATGGCACAATAGGGCCCCTAGGCACTAGTGTAATATAAATAATACACCAATCTCTTTCTAGAGTTGAGGGCAATCTGACCTACATAACAGAAAACAATTCCCCCCCCACCCCCGGATGCATTTTTAAAGGAGCCCTCATGTGTATATTCTTTGAAGTGTATTGAACAGCTGCTGTTTAACTGCTGTGTACTTAGACTAGGAAGGAGGCATCTAACAGAAGGCACCTAATTCAACTGGACTTGGGCACCTAACTCCTGCAGGCTTCATGGAAAACCCTCACTGATTTTCCAATAGTAAATACTACTACTAAAGCACAATAGGAAATGCTATGTGTACTGCAGTAGGGCCAGAAACCCGAGTCCCATTGTGCTAGGTGCTGTACATACAGATCACAAAGGAACAGTCTCTTAAGCTCTGTGTTCTTCCCAACCCCTTCTGCTCCCTCCTGGCAAAACACTCTTTAAAAATGGTTTATGACTAAGACCAGTAAAGTTATGTTTGTGACATAGGAGTGACAGGACATTTACATATACCCTGGAAAAACAAAAGGCTTCTGGACTGTGTATTCCTGCTATTCCATATACAGGTCAGATTGTATAGAGCCATGCTCATTTTGTGTCCACCCAAGTCAGTGCATTTGTAGGTATGGACGCACACACAGCCCAACAGGAATCGGCAAAAGCCATGTGCATTTGCATATAAGCCCAGACTAGCTTCATATATTTGCCTATGCATCTACTTTGCACATGCACAATCACATGCAGACAAATGCACGTGAATCTACTTGCTGGAAATCAGTCTCAATTTTGAAAGTAATCTTAAAGCAACTTCATGTATAAAAGACATGTACTGCTCCTGCTTTGTGTGTACTGAATGATGCAATGGGCTATATCAAATGTAACTGCTAATCACAAGACAGGGTTATGGATAGCTTAAGCAAAGCCAGTTATATAGTGACATAGTACAGAAAAATCAAAGAGAAATTGTCCTAATGTTTTATGCTGCAAGAAAAAGCTGTTGGTTTTGGAAAGTTTTCATGTACTCTTCAGAGCAGAGACTGTCTCTTATTGTGTGTCTGTGCAGTGCCTAGTACAATGGGGGCCCTGATCTAGGCTGGGACAGGTAGGTGCTACCATAAAAAAGGTGTTTTTTTTTAAAATAAATGAGGCAGGTGTTGTGGCTGCTTAAATTTATTGGGGAGGGAGGGAGGGGGGAGGCAGGAGAACTGGAATTTTCAGATTGTATAGTACCTGGGTAATGAAGAAATATCTGTAGACATACATGGATGCAAACACAAGGCCCAGGAGCAAAACAATGAGGCCCATAGTCAAGTAGCATAACCCACTGAGAGACGACCTCCTTGTTTGCATTGGGGGAGGCTGCTCCTCCTCCTGTGAAAAGAAAGAACAAAAACATTAGTCAGATGCAGTAGGAGGAGATCGGAAGAGCAACAACATGTTGTTTAAAGCCCACTCATGGTAATATGAAGCACAGCTAATAAATGCAGATCAGGGTCTTTCAAGGTAATCTCACATGGGTATCCTGGGAACCTTATGTGACAATATCATTCCAGTAGGGATGACAAGGACACATTTCATACCTTTTCATTATATATATGTGTGTGTGTATATATATATATATATATATATATATATACATACACATACATACACACACCTCAGCAAGCTGGCCTGATAAATGTAAGTGCATTTCTCCCATATCTGTGCACAAGTTCCTTTTAAAAAATATGAAAATCAACAGAAGAGCTGAATTTTTCAGGGACAGTCCTTGGAGTAAATAAAATAGAGGACAGGGATATGCTTGTTTTAAAGAGCTGCCTAATGATAGGGGTGCAATGATTTTATCAACCATCTGTGTCCAAAACATTACCCTAGCTCCCACGTATCATATTCCAACACACCTTTAACACACACTCAGGTACATGGGGCTTGGAACAAAAGAGAAGAGTTTGGAAGGGAAATAAACTCATGTTTCAGGGCATTAGTCAATCTCTGACAGAGGTCGGAATAAACTTTCCCTAAATATAGATTATTCAATAATTTCCCACTTCAGGGACTTTAGCACTTTCCTGTGAAGCAGCTGGCTCTGGCCACTGTTGGACACAGGATATTTGACCTGATGGACCAATGTTCTGATCTTTTATGACCTCTTCCCCCCCCCCGCCCCCAAAATAATCGCTAGAACATTAAGATTGGGGACATAAGGACACTCTAGGATCCTGGCACAGGGGGATGAAAATTGACAGGCAGGTTTAGAGGTGCTCAGATTTCCAAAAGGAAGAATGTAAAGCTACATTCCAGCAAAACAAGCAGATAATGCAGATTGGAACTGCACACACGCTTTATTTGTGAGAAGGAAAGGATGGAATCTCTCAACAGAAATAATAACTGATCCCAAGCACTTAAAAAAGGACCGACTTTGGTTGGCCTAAAGAGTGTTACAACTTGTAGGGCAATACTCGAGATAACTTTTTTTTTTTTTTTAATAAAAATCTAGCCCCTTTTTGTATCTAGAACCTAGACAAAATAAATTATGCTCCGTGCTCCAGGGCTGGTTGTGCAGAAGAATGACCAAAATCCTATTGACAAGTATGTGCCAGCATTTTATATTCTCTCACATGTTGTTTACAATCTTGTTTTATGCAAAATGTCATGTTAACTTCAAGATCCATTACAAATCCAAAGGAAAAAGGTGAGATTTACCAAACAGTAATTAGAGGGATAATTAGCCATGCAAACAGAGGAGTTGCTTCTTTTGTATGGCTTGTGTAGAGCACCAACTACAATTTCATCTGCAGTTGATTGAGCTAGATGGCTACATCAGGAGTAGCAGAATTTATTGCAGAGATGAACAAGATGTCCGTGGAAGGTCAAACCCAGGAACCTTCTATGTGGGATCCAGCACAAGGTGCTTATTTTTAAAGTCTTGTTTAGCCCAATCTGCTTTCCAAGCCTTAAGTTCTGCAAGTCTTTCTGGGAACATTCACTTACCCTCATGCAATCAGGCTATGATCAGAAGGTGGCTTGGAAAGCAGATTGGACTAAAAAAGCCACAGTAAGAGCTGTCCAAGTTCCCTTCTTCCCCACCAGAGAAATAAAAAGCATTTTGACTTTGACTTGAGACCTACCCCCTCCCCTTCCTCCACTACTGAACTGCAGTAGAATGATCCCAAGCCTTGAACCCATAGATCTTCCTTCCCCAAAGGCAAAAGTGGTCTTCCTGGGCAAAATCTTTATAGGCCTGGATAGCAGCCCTCTATCTTAGTTGAAGTCAGTGGGGCAGATTCTCTGCCTCACTCTGTTCCCTTTGTTCTGCTCAGGCAGGCTGCCTGTTCCTAGCTGGAAATTCTCTTGGTATAGCATAGGCCAAATGAGATGTAGAGACAGTGTTGCCAGTTCCTACACCATCCTCCCCACAACCTTCAGTGCAGAGGGGCATGTCAGGAAGAAAAGGAGGACAGTTACTATCTGGTGTATGTTAGAGCAGCCTCTAGGCTGCACTAACTTGTCTCCAGGAAAACAGCTGGCCAGAGAATTAGGGAACTGTCATCAGCTCTGACAGTCCCACCTCTACCATGCCAGTCAGCAAATAATCTGACCCTACATTGTTAACCTCATTTTTATACAACTTCACTGCACGATTAATTCCCAGCTGACACGGATCAGACAGATTTTCTACTTTTTTATTATTATTATTCAGACAGGTATATCTGCAAAGACAAGAATGTGAGTGGCGTCAGAAGAACTGCAAACCCCAAGCACCTCCAGGAGAAGCTAACCTAAATTTGTTTTCCCCACTTGCTTGCACAACACATACAACTTCACAATACATTGCCAACTCCCAATGCTGTGGGATCAGTGCATAATCAATTCTTCACTGCTTCTTCATCAAGAGAGTAAAGAAGTTGAAGAAAATTTAAGCTCTCTCCCATCACAGAGTGAGCAGTTCAAAGCAGTGACTATTCAAAACCAAACAATCACATTTATAAAGGAAGTTAAGGGATCTCTACCAGCAATGCTGAGGTGGGAAAAACATGCTACATGGCAATGGCCTTGAAAAAACAGACTTTGCTGAATATTAGTGCTCACAGACATGATGCAGAGAGAATGAGGGTGGATTAAAAAAAAAAAAAAAAATGGTGGTCCTGCTACTAAAACTCGAGCAACAACAGCCAAGAAAAATGTTAACACTTATGAGTGAATTACTTGAAACGAGTGCCAGGTTCCTGTAAGAGATAATGCATCCACAGCTTTCTCAGCAAGTTGCCTCATGTGGATGCTAACACTGCATGGAGAGGATGAGCTGAGGTGTGAGCATTTGGAGAGGATTCAGAAATATCAAAGCACATAAAACTTTAACTTAAAGAGTGTTTTCACGTGAAAAACAATTGAACTGGGCAAATTCCCCTCATTTGCCTTTTCATTGTGCAGCGAAAATAGACTTGCTCCGAGAGAGGAACAGTATAGCAGGCTGCTCTCTCTAGCACAGAGGTGGGCAAACTACGGCCCACGGGATCATCCTGCCCAGCCCCTGAGCTCCCGACCGGGGAGGCTAGGCCCGGCCCCTCCCCCGCAGAGCCATGCCACCACGTGGGCAGCGCTCTGGGCAGTGGAGCTGCGTGCTCCTGCACGACCGGTACGGCAACCAGGCATGCTGTTCTGCATGCTTTGCTCGGCATGGTAAGTGGGCTGGGGGGTTGTATAAGGGGCGGGGGGTCCCAGGGGGCAGTCAGGGACCAGGGAGCGGTTGAATGGGACGGAGGTTCGGGGGGGCGGTCAGGGGACGGGGAACAGGGGGGTTGGATAGGGAGTGGGGTCCAAGGGGGCCTGTCAGGGGGCGGGGGTGTGGATGGGGTTGGGGCAGTCAGGGGACTGGGAGCAGGGGGGTTGGATAGGGGCAGGGATCCCGGGAGGGGGCAGTTCAGGAACAAGGAGCAGGGGGGGTTGGATGGGTCGGGGGGTTCTGAGGGGGGCAGTCAGGGAGTGGGAAGTGGGAGGGGGTGGATAGGGGGCGGGGACCAGGCTGTTTGGGGAAGCACAGCCTTCCCTACACGGCTCTCCATCCACTTTTGCAACCCCAATGTGGCCCTTGGACCAAAAAGTTTGCCCACCCTGCTCTAGCACACAACACAAAATGGAATTCTGATCTCTGCAAAGTATCCCTGTGGCAAGATAAAAATGCTTGGAATTCTGAAGAAGGGAAAAAAAAAAAAAAAAACCTAGCTTGAGTCAGGAAAAGCAAAGAACCCATGAAAGAGTAAAGCCAGAGAGTAAATGAAGAAAGTAAGGGTACGCGAGGAAAGAAACTGACTCACCAGCAGTCATGTTCTAGTGGAGCAAGGCTCAGCCAGCAAAGTTAAAGATGCTGCCTTTCAGTTAAAGGAGAACTATTAACCATGACAAAATACATTGTAAAGATCACTTGCCCCACCGATCATCTCAGCCCAGCAGATTAAAAACTTGCAAGGTGAGAAGTAGCATTTGTCACCATGAACAAACTGACACTTTGCTTTTAAATTACAATCTGCATTTGAGCCTCTGGGCCAGAGGCAGAGTCACTTATAAGACAGACAGAATGGAAGCTCTTGGAAAAACTGGTGTACAACCTGCTTTAACCACATCTTTAAACTTTAGAAAAAGCATCCACATCTGCCATTGGGCTGTCACACTACTAGAGTCACAAGGTATGTATGTTCTCAGTAACATCACTACTTCCTGTATTACAAATGAAAATTGATCATTAGACTCTTTAAACAAATTCATCGCAGTTGATTCATTAACAGCTTCTTGCCCTGAGAATGTTTGACTCCCTAACATGGAAGCAGTTTTTCCTTTAACTAATCTTAATAAGAAAATCTTTCCATCTCAGAATTAGACACAGCACATATCTCAAAGGGAACCAGTACATCATTGGGAAACCCAGTAACATATCATACTCACAGTATTCTTTACTGGAAGTTTTGCAGGGCTAGCATCCTCCCCACCTTTCATAGTTCTAGCATTGGGAAGCATTTTTTTAAAACAATAAAATATAAAAAGGTCTTCCAGAAAAAGAACCACTCTCTTGGAAGGTCAATATTATAACTTGACAAGGTTAAAAACATGTCTCAATACTTTGTGTGCAAATTTCTGTTCATCAAGAGCTATTTTGCTGACTCATGTAGGACATCAGACCAGATGCTGCTCATTAGCTCAAGCCCAAGAGCAGTCTGAGGGGAAAGTGTGACCTAGGGGCAGCAAGAGAAGGGCCTTGAGGGAGAAAGCTTCCGAACAAGCCAAGCTCAGGAGAAAGCTGAGACTGAGAGTCAGCTTAATGGAAAGGCAAACCACAGGAAGGGGACAAGAGTTGGACACTAACCCAGAGCATGGCTATACTTGCAGATGTAGAGCGTTTTGAGTTAAACCAGCTTTCGTAGAGTGCAGTAGGGAAAGCGCTGCAATCTGTCCACACTGACAGCTGCAAGCGCACTGGCGTGGCCACATTAGCAGCTCTCGCAACAGCCACAGAGAGCAGTGCATTGTGGTAGCTATCCCAGCATGCAAGTGGCTGCAACGTGCTTTTCAAATGGGGACGGCAGGTGGAGTGTAACAGGGAGTGTGTTGTGTGTATGTGGGGGGAGAGAGAGTGAGTTTTGGGGGGGGCTGAGAGCATATCAGCATGCTAGCATGCGGTCTTGTAAATTCAGACTGCAGCAGACTCCCTCTCCCTCCTCCCCCGCCTCTCTCTCTCTCTCTCACACACACACATACACACACACACACACACACAGAGCACTCTACAGTAATGGCTGCTTTGTCTCAGAGCAGATAAACATGCTGGCTGTCTGAAACAGAGCTTTCAAAGGGCATATCCGCATTCCTGCAGTAATTACAAAACAATGACAAGAGTGGCCACTTGACTTAAGGGGATTATGGGAGGTTTCCGGAGGCTGATCAGAGCGCAGTAATGCAACACCTCGTTCACACTGATGCCCGGGTGTTTCAGCCAAGGTGCACCAAGCGTTAATCTTCTCGCCGAGGTGGAGTACCAGTACTCTAGCCCTGGAGTCAGAGCACTCTACGTGCCTTGCCAGTGTGGACAGGGAGTGAGCTAGGGCACCCAGGGCTGCTTTAATGCACTCTAACTCGCAAGTGTAGCCAAGCTCCCAGAGTGTATGGTACGAGGGCTCTAACCACTGACAGTAAATCACATGAGAAGCGTCTGGTGTGTGACATTACATCATTGTCCTCAGTGTCCCTGGGATTTCACTACATGCTGATAATGCTAATTTAACATTGTAACACAAGGCACACAATCTAGTAGTACAATGAAGGTCACTGTAGTGAGCAAACCACATATTTGGTACTGACAAAGAATATTTAAACACAGCAGAGCCCCGGACAGCCTTACTGAAAAAAGAACCAGCTAATCTGGGATACGTCTGCATCATGGATTTAGCAGTAAGCTCACACTGCTCACTGTCTGGAGCGGAGAGGAGCACAAGCACATTTTCCCATGTGGGGGTAGGGAACCGTCCATTACTAAACAAGGGAGCTTGTGTCCCTTGGCTTTTACCCAAGTATTCTAGTGAACAGGCTGCACAGCACAGGGATAGAGAGAGGCAATCTAAGCTAGCGGGCCTGAATAATCAACCTCGCTGAATTTGGTTTGATCTGCAGGCATGCATGCACTGAAGATATTTCTAAGTCCCTGCCAGCAGACAGGGCACTGAAATATACAAGAATTCCTGTTTTCTGATAAAACAGGCTCTTTGGTATGGTTCAGTGCTCTGCCTGCTCACAAGAACAGAGCAGAGGAGCAGCATGCGTGTACAGAATGTCAGACATCCTGAGCATCTCTGATGTACTGTCAGGGCAGTTCCATGGACATGAAGTCACGTTAAAGGCTGATTGGGAGAATGTACTTAAAATTAAGGCAGATACAAAAACCCTCTCTCTGTTTGGGGTTTTTCTTTTAATTTTAAATAAACAGACAGCAGGCTTAAGGGAGAAAAGATCAAGATCGACAGTGTCCTGTTTAACTAGTTACGAACACATATAGCAGTTGCACCTATGGGCCAAACAGGTCAGGGCTCGGTTGTGCTAGGCGTTGGACAGAATCTGTGAACATAGTGAGTTACAGATCCAAGGTCTAAAGAATATCAAAATGGGGAAACAATCAAGTAGATCAGGTGCTAGGTTTTGTAGGGCCTGATACAACATGCAGGGCCTCAGGTAGACTTCCATAAACCGCAGCACACATCTGGGATGGGAGGGTTAGACTTAGACAGCTGAATAGGCTGGGTTTGCAGCACTTGGAAGAGTGGGGTCAGGGTGCTTCCTATTACTGAAGGGAAAAGGGGGGAGCAGAGAGAATCAGCTGGATAGGGAGGCTTCCTGCAACTGGGAGGGGTTGGACCTTATGGAGTTCTTTAAGGTAAGGGGTGTTGCCAGGCTATTTGAGAGGGGGAAGTCCTGGGTACAAGCTAGGGCGGGGTGCTCACAAAGCAAGGCTCCCCCAAAAGCATGGGGATTTATTGCGGCAGCAAGTGCAGCATGTGCCTGGCCCAAAAAATAAATATCTAGCTACAATGATTTTTAAAATAATAAGCTCTTTGGGGCAGAGACTGTCCTTTTGTTCTGTGTTTGTACAGCACCTAGCACAATGGGATCCTGCTCCATGACCAGCCTGCTAGGCACTACCACAATGCCAATAAATAGTCATAACAATACTAATACACACATGCCACACTCACAGCGTGCACCAATCTGTGTGCTTGAAATTAGGGTTACCATTCGTCCGGATTCCCCCGGACATGTCCGGATTTTTGAGCTAAAAATAGCGTCCGGGGGG
>NW_020664439.1:7855958-7878606 GCF_002925995.2 Terrapene triunguis
GGACAGGGAGCAGAGGGGTTTAGATGGGTCGGGAGTTCTGGGGGGGGCTGTCAGGGGGTGGGGAGTGGTTGGATGGGGCGTGGGAGTCCCAGGGGTCTGTCTGGGGGTGGGGGTGTGGATAAGGGTTGGAGCAGTCAGGGTACAGGTAGGGGGTAGGGTCCTAGGGGGCCAGTTAGGATGGGGGGAGGGTCTCAGGAGGGGGCAGTCAGGGGACAAGAGGCAGGGAGGCTTAGGTAGGGGGTGGAGTCCTGGGGGGCAGTTAGGGGCAGGGGTCCCAGGAGGGGGCAGTCAGGGGACAAGGAGCGGGGGGGAGAGTTGGGGGCTCTGAGGGGGGCGGGAAGTGGGGGGGCAGGGGCGGGGCTAGGGCAGGACGGGGGCGGGGCTAGGGCGGGGCTCCTCCCGTCCTCTTTTTTGCTTGCTGAAATATGGTAACCCTATTGAAATGGAAACTGAAAATGGGGATGAAGCTCCCCAGCAACACAGGAATAGCTGGCAAGTTGCAGGAAGGGAAATAATATCCATTTCCTTACAAGTGCATCAAGCAGTCATACATGCTTCCCCTCTGAGCCCCAAGAGAGGGCATGCAGCAAATCTGTACTACCCCTTCTCGTTAGGCATGCTTCCAAGTGAGTGGCTGTTTGCATCACAGAGCTCGGAGGGCTTGCACGTTTCCTGTACATTTGCACCACACACAAGGCTGCGGAAGGAAAGGACATCTGGCAATACAGAATAGGGAAGGATGCATAAAGGGAAAGGAGAAACAGAATACAAAGTCCAACACAGGTTTCTGCTAACAGGGGATCAGCAGAGTATTGCAGAGACAGAACATTCATCAACTCACATTACAAGGCAGCCATGCACTCTAGGTTTCCGATGCCTGATGTAGAAGGACTCTAACATGACTCAATCCTCCTTGGGTGGGAGAATGATGGAGCGAAAATTGGGCTTTATGAAGGCAATTTTTGGGACTGAGGTTGAAGTGAGAAAAAGCAGAACCAAGAGAGGAAGCTTATCAAAGCTCAGATGTCCTTGTGGAAAAAAGAGAGGTGGTAGGGTCAGAAAGATGGATTTGTAGAAAAGGCACCGGACGGAGTCAGGAGACTTAGATTCTATTACTGGCTCTGCCAGTGAGTTTACGAGTGACCCTGTGCATGTCCTTAACCTTTCTGTGCCTCAGTTTCCCCCATTTGATAACACCTATATCTCAGGAGGGTGGAGTAGTTTAATGAAAGAGGAGATTTTCAAAAGCACAAAGGGCAGTTAGGAACCCAACTCCTACTGACTTTCCATGGGAATTGTACACTTAGGTGTCCTTTGTGCCTTTGAACATCTCCCCCTAAATGTGTGTAGCATGCTTTGCAATCTTTGGCCTAGAAAACTAGAGTATTATTAACAAAGCACAGTAATGGCAACCATTTAGCCTGGTCTTTAGCTTTGCTTATGAATACTGCATCAGGGTTATGAAAAAAAGATATCAGGTTTGATCTCTCCCTCCTAATGACCGTGTGATGGGGATGATAAATGAAAGTGAAGGAACGGAAGTTGTGCCATGTCACACTTTACACCTCTCATAAATCATACCCCACCTGAGTCCTCTAGCTGAGATGGATTTAACTCCTGCCCTTTTCTTGTACCTGTCTCTTTTGCTTTTAAAATAGTTCTGTCTGCCTTATTTTGTCAGCTGCTGCCAAGAGATCAAAACATGAGACTGTAACAACATCCCCAGAAAAGTGTTAAGGGCATTCAGACCTTCAAAGCTTATTGCTTTTTAGTACAGCACTCTATTTCCACCAGAATGGCATCTAATTACATAGACGAATTATTATTTATCACTTTCTCCTGAAATCTTCTGCGTGGGATTCAAGACATTCCCCTTTCATTTTGGTGTGATCTGCAATTACTTTAAAATAAACACGTATTCCTGTTGATAATGCAATACTAAAATTAGCTAAGGTCAAACACGCTTGTATGTAGTCAGCTGTTTAATGGACTTGTCTATATCTATACCAACTCTTTTCTTTGCTTTTATACATTTGTGTGCTATTCGGATTTGGAATCCTTTGTCCTAGATTTATCAGGGTTTAATGGGTAAGAGAGACTGCCTGACAAATGTTTTAAATATGCATCCCAAAAGTGGGGCACATTTGGGGGATTAAAAATAATAGAAGTTATTTTGACATTCTAAACTGAATTGAAGGTAAGGAGTAGAAACTTAGAAGTAGAAGTTTGAAGTGGGATGCAGCTTTAAGAGAAAACTCTACAGTCAATAGATAATCTGAACAGCAGAACAGCATCTTCAGAGAGCTGTTTGTTGTTTTAAAAGATCTGTCTGTATTCTGGAAGTGTAAGGTATGGTAACAGAACTATAAACACCACAAGCAGACTGAAAACCTTGGGAGCACACAGCAAAATAAAATTCTGGAAACAAATACAGATTTACACAATGGTGCAATTTTCTAATTCTGGCAACCAAATGTCAGTGTCAATTATGGGAAGAGATAAAAGGGTCAAGCTTCCTGTATCCAGGATTTGCAATCATCATCATGTGTCCAATTTCTCCAACATTAGCACCCACTTAATGGAATTTTAAAAGGTCTGTATGAAAAGCACCTTTGACGACTTTGGGAAGAAATAAAATATACTTAATTTCTTGTGAGTCTTCTAGCCACAGTGTAGTGCATATAGTAGTGATGGTCAGACCTCAAAAAAGGTTCAGAAAAGCTCTAGCATTCTTACAAAAATCTTTTAGATCACCTTCCTAAGGAAAAAAAATGTCCCAATCTCCACGTCAAAATGCACCCCGCACCTTCCTTCTAACACCAAAGCATACTTCCCTTCCACCAATCCTCCAGTCCATTGCCTTCATACCATGAGACTCTGGCAATGTGACTGTGCATTCAGTATCAGTGCTTTCCATATTTAGAGGCATTACAGAGTTCAGGGAAGTACCAAGGAGTCATCTACACCATAGGAGCTCAAACCAAGTACCTCTGGGGGGAAGGTAACAGCTAACAGTGGAATAGTCATCCAAGCAGGGCTTTGGAGCTGTGCCCCGGCTCCGCTCCAGCTCCAGGCAAAAACCTGCAGCTCCACTGCTCCGCCCTCCAGCTCCAGGCTCCGCTCCAAAGCCCTGCATCCAAGGTTCGGTGTCAGAGAAGGGCAGCAGATTACATACAGGGATCTTAAGGAAGAAAATCTAGTGGGATGCAGATAAGGAATGAGCTGATGAATTAATGGGGGAGGAGAGGTAAATATTTTTTAAAGGCAAATTTAAGAAGGCTAAGATCTATAGTAGGTGAAATTTCTTCTGAACCACTTCAACAATTTTCCACAGTAAAAAGGTTTCCTGGTATATTGGGATAAGTGCTCCTGCTTTTTATCATCAGAATTGGTTGTAAGCAGGTAGGAGAGGCCAGTGAAATAAATAGAAATGGGAAGTGACATATAAGCAGGAGACAGTGTCTTGAATATGGCCAGGGGTGCAAATCAGAGGTGCCATACTGCAGCAATATTATGAAGGGTCCACGAACATCATTTCCTGTAGCAAAACAAAGAATCCGGACATCTTATGGACTGGGAAGCATTTTTAATGCTCTGATTTAGAAACGAAAAAATATTGCATCATGGTTTCCAAGGCAACCAGTTCTTCCTGTGCAAAGCACTTATACAGGGTGTTTGTACAGGGCCCCAAAATCAGCATTTCCACTGAGAACACAAACAGTAGCTTTTTGACTCAGAGGTGTAGGAGACAAAAAGAAACTGCTATAATTAACAGACTATCACATTTAAATGCAAAAAGGTCACAATTAATCTAATCACATCTTTAAACAATAAAACCCCATGTGACTAGAAACAAAATTTAACTGCCTGTTTCTAGCCTTTTTGCAGCAATGTGAATTAGAATATCAACATTAACTGCTAATGAATTAAAACACAGCTTTGCTGCTAGATGATAAAAATAGAAGGATGTTAAATATGCAGCTTAATGTGTGTGAGCATTCAGAGTTCTGTGATCATGTTTTCATTCTCTCCAATCAGTAAAAAGGGGTATTCAACCCTCTTTCCCCCAACCTGTCCTTCCTTCAAAGATTTGGGGAACCAAGAGACTGTTCCATTTTCCCCCATAGTGAAGGGTAGGGGATACTTGTTTAATTTATATAAATATATATCTTTGGCAGATGCATAATGGCTTTCAACTGAAGTTCTTTCAGCTTCCCTCATGGTTTCCCAGGAGGAAAACCATGTAAGGCATTAGCAGCACTAACAAAGCCTATTCTGGTAAGACTCTTAGCTAGATTTCCAAGCCCAAGTAAAATAGAAGTGAAGACAGAAGATAATAAATGGTTGTGGTGAAGACCTAGGCACAAATTTTCAAACCTAAGTGCTTACAATAAGGCTCCTAAGGCCATATTAAAGCATTCAAATAAAAGTGGCCTGATTTTCATAAATCAACAGGAACTGCAGGCACACAACAACTCTGAAAAATCAGGCCAGTTTTTTTTTTTTTTAGATCCTTAGGTATGGATTTACGAGCATGACTTTGCGCACCCAGGTTTGAGAAATTTGTCCTTTAAAAAATGTGAAAAAACCCTTATCTAGTACATGTAAACAAGGAATCAAAACTATTCAATGCCACAAAAGCAAAATAAATACAGATCAGGCAGCTATTTGCAGAGACCTTCCACTGAGACAGCCTGCTAATCTCCTTTCAAATACAAATGCCACACTGGATCATGTACAACTCAGACACAGGGCTTGTCCACATTTAAAATGCTACAGCAGCACAGCTGCAGTAGTGCTTCAGTGTAGACACTATCTACGTTACTGGATTTTTCACACTCCTGAGCGACGTAGCTAGGGCAACCTAATTTTCCAGCGTAGACAAACCCAGAGAATACCAGCCTTTTTTTGTCTGACTGTACAAGTAATGCCAAAACAAAAGCCACGTAGGTTATTGACTTACTATGATGTGCTAATGAATTTTACAAAAGAAGAAAAGGCTCTGCAGTCTTGACATGTTTGGGAACAGACAACATTCCAAAAAAACCTCCCACCATCAAAAGGTTTTGCATTTCCTCTGAAGTTATTCATCTCTACTAGTGTTTTTGAATCCTGGGGGAATTTTTTATTTTGTACATTAGCAATAGGGCATTTCATTGCTTTGTTGTATCAATGAAGTCAGTAATGCTTTCCCCTTAGACTCCAAGTCCCATTAGTTCACGCTTCAGGTCCAAATAAATGTACAATTTAAGAACAATACCAACTTTTTGAGCTTCTGTAAAGATATAGGCTGAGATTTGCAAAAATGATTAATGATTTTGGATGCCTCTGTTTTTCAACACTCAACCGGAGACACACTAAAAAGGGGCCCAGCTGGGGCCACTCCTACCCCCAACACTGCAATGGAGACCCTCCCCCAAGTACAATGTGGGGGCAGTAGGTCTCAGGACATCTCCGCTCCTCCCCACCATGTGGGTTTAGAAGAAAGCTGCAAAGCAGAGCCAGCCAGAGGCTCCAGCTGCTAAAGGCAGAAGCAGCCAAAGCAGGGGCCTCTGTTTCTTTGGGGTTAGGGCTGCCAGGCGTCCAGTTTTCGACTGGAATGCCCGGTCGAAAAGGGACCCTGGCGGCTCCAGTCAGCACCACTAACCGGGCGGTTAAAAGTCCGGTCAGCAGCATAGGAGGGCTAAGGCAGGGTCCCTGCCTGCCCTGGCTCCGCACGGCTCCCAGAAGTGGCCGGCGTGTCCAACTCCTAGGCGCAGGGGAGGCACCACGTGCTTGCCCCGCAGCTCCCATTGGCTGGGAACCACGGCCAATGGGAGCTGCAGAGGTGGAACCTGCGGGTGTGGGCAGCGCGCAGAGCCCTCTGGCCCCTGCACCTAGGAGTTAGACATGCCGGCAACTTCCAGGAGCTGCAGGGAGGCAGGGCAGCCAGGGAGCCTGCCTTAGCCCCACTGCTCGGCCAACCAGGAGCCGCCTGAGATAAGTGCCACCAGGCTGGAGCCCGCACCCCAAACCCCCTCCTGCACCCCAACCCCCTGCCCCAGCCCTGAGCCTCCTCCTGTATCCCAAGCTCCTCATCCCCAGCCCCACCCCCAAGCCCACACCCCAGCCCTGAGCCCCCTCCCATAAGCAAACTCCCTCCCAGAGCCTGCACTCCACACCCCCCCCTGCACCCCAACCCCCTGCTCCAGCCTGGAGTCCCCTCTCGCACCCTGAACCCCTCATTTCTGGCCCCACCCCGGAGCCCACATCTATAGCTGGAGCCCTCGCCACCTCCCGCACCCCAACCCCATGCCCCAGCCCGGTGAAAGTGAGTGATGGCTGGGCTCTGGGGAGGAAGAGGTGTGAGTGTTTTTGTGTGTCTCTGTATTGTTACAGCCATATTTGCTGACAGGTATTTTGAAATCAATTACCAAAATATTTGAAACTGGCATGATTATTATTATTATTTTGACAAATAAAATTTGCAAATGTTAAAATATTGTGTGCAGAATTTTACTTTTTTGGGCAAATAATTTTAAATGTTTTGGCACAGAATTCCCCCAAGAGTATGACTCAGGTTAGCAAGGAGCCAGGACCCTGACCCTAGGATCCTGTTAGGAGGGTAGGTCAGAGCCCAAGTCCCAGTCCAAACCCTCTCAGTTTGCAGCGTGGACACAGGTCAAGGCACAGACCCGAATCAGAAGGTGTGCGTAGTGCAGTGTGGATGCATTAGCACGGTTGAGACACCTGGGTCCAGCAATTGTAAGCCCAGGTTTATAACACAGAATGGATGATCAAGCACAGGCCTTGAAACACCGAGTCCACAAGCAGGTTTACAATGCAGCATAAGCAGGGCCGTGGAGAATGTACTACAGTTTTGACTGGATTTCTGTGCCCTGTGCTGACTGGCTGTTTGCTCCAACCATCCCTCTCCCCCCACTCACAGTCTCTTCACCTCAGTATTACTCCTCTTACCATCTTCTCCTCTTCCCTGTGCCCCTCCACCCCCATCCTTCAATGCCCCATCTCCCTTCTCTTAACTGATCCCCTCCTAACTAAATCCATCCAAAAAAACCCCACAAAATTATGGAGCATGACAATTGCTGCCGTCACACTGTTCACTCTGCTTGTGTGTTTCTCCGCCCCGCCCTGGTCTGTCTTGTCTACTTAGACTGTAAACTCTTTGGGGCAGTGACCATCCTTCTGTTCTGCAATTTGTACAGTGCCAGCAAATGGGGTCCTGGTCCATTACTAGGGCTCCTAGGAGATAGGGTCATACAAATAATAAATGGAACCAGATTTTCAGATTCTAGTGTGCTCAGTGCTTTGTGAAAATCGGAACCCTTTAAGATGTCTTCAGTTGGACACGAAAAACCATTACTCACTTCCAGAAATCTTGGCCATGACCCTGTTATAGGGCCATGCCACTTGGATCACGTTCCTGCTGCAAGCCGCAGTACAACCAGAATGCCTGCCTCAGGTTCCCTTTTCAGAGTCCCCTGAAACAGTCCAGTCTCTTAGTGCCTCTAGCCCTGGTTGGGTTAATTTATTACCAAAGAAAGCCCCCCCCCCACACACAACTCCTCCCAACTCCATTGTTCCAACACATTAAATCTAGCCCCAGTGTCCCCCCACCATGCCTTGGCATTTCCCACCTTACCCAGCTCTCCAGTGCAACCCCAGCGTCCGCCACCAGGCACACCCCAGTTCTCCAGCACAGTCCTTGTACCAGGACATGCACTCCAGCTCTTCTGACTGGAGTGAAACCCCACTCTTCCCTGCAAGAATCCCTACAGCCTCTCTGCTGGGAGCATCCTTGCCAGGGAAGCATCCTTCACTCCCCCTGACCCTCTCATAGTTCCTCTGGGTCCAGCTCTCTGGCCCTGAAGATGTCAGCAGGTAAGCTCCTCCACTGCGACTCTTCTGCCCTCTCCAGCCCCTAGCTTGAGCTCAGAGCCAGAAGGCAAATCCCTCTGCTGCTGCTCCTGCCTTCAGGCTCCCTGGCTTAGGGATGCCAGCCAGCAAACCCCTCTCACTGCTTTCCTGATTTCAGCCTTCTCTCAAGTCCCAAACAGAGTCTCCTATCCAATTCCTCCCTCCCAGGGAGAGCCTGCAGAGAGCTTTCTGCAGGCCCTCCCTAGGGAGCAATCTGCTCCAATCTCTGACTGAACCCTGGTCTACACTACACAGTTAGGTCAGGATAAGGCAGCTTACGTCGACCTAACTATGTCAGTGTACACACTACAGCCTTGTCCCGCAGATGTAAGTGCCCTACTTCACTGACATAACTCCACCTCCACGAGAGGTGTAGGGTTTATATCACTGTACTTAGGATGACGCAGTGTCTGTGTAGATACTGCATTACTTATATGGGCTGTTAGCTGTCATTCTTGTCAATTTCATGGCTCCAAGCCAGGCAGTTGAAGCCCAACTGCCCCCAGCTTCCCACTCCCAGCTGGGATGCTGCCCGGAGGCCCCCCATTCAGGGAGCTGAGAAGCCCAGGCGGCTGCCCCCTGCTACTGGCTGAGAGTGGGAAGCCTGGGGGGCAGTTGAACTCCTGGCAGGAATCTGCATGGAGCGGAGAGCCCTGGCTCTCAGACCCCTACACTGCTGCTTTGCATTCAGTGGAAATGCTCCTGGTGAGGACGCAGATGCACCCCATCGACAGAAGGAGGCTAGTGTGGACATCAGCCACACTATGTTAGGTAGATTTAGGATTGCAGTGTAGACATGCCCTGACTCTCACCAGGACTCTCCAATTCACTGGGACTCTCCCTAATCTTTTACAGCCCCCGGGTGCTGCCCTGCCCTCTTAATTGGCCAAACTGGGAGCATTTGTTCTGTCACAGAGGAGTTGGACGTGCTTCAGTTACAAGGGCCAGCCACCCTGTGAAAGACCCTTTTTGTAATTCTCTGCATAAGTTACACTGACTGCAACAGGATCTGAAAAATCTTGGCAAAATAAGTCTTGCACTAGAAAGTTTACCACACACAGGAATTGTTTTCGGTTTTTAAAAACCCAGTGAGACAAACTCAGTCTTCTCAGGTTTGTTATTAAGAGAGTCTTGGGAGTTAGGAGATTAGGTGATAGCTCACTAATGATCTAGACAGCATAGGAAATAAAATCAGGAAGGTTTTTTTTCTTTTTTTAAGTTAGAACAGTATTTGCCAAAACTGATGACTGTGAGCTAGAATGCGTGACATTAGAAAAAAAATACCAGTCTCACAAAGGAAAATAAATCTTCCCTCTAACCTCATGCATGTGCAAACAAACAGCAAGCACAAAAACTGATCACTTGCAAAAATGCATCCTCCTTAGAAAGGACTCGGTTAGATTTTTTTTCTGATCTACAATTAGTATTTTCTTGAATAGAAGAACTGCCCTCACTTGAGCAGCAATATATTATTATAATCAAAACAACTGACTCCTGAAGAAGTCATTGGCATATGGATAGATAAAAATATACAGTATATACCTATCTTTCTGTGACAGAGGAAAAAGAAACTTTTAAACAAATGGGGGGGGGGGAGAGAGAGCAGCAATAGCAGTGTTGCTATTATATGGCTCCCAGACCTCATGGAGAGGTGGTGATCCAATTAACACCTTTATGGGATTGAAAACAAAAGGCTTAATTTGACTTCTGGTTGAACACAGAGTGTGATTCACTATTCTACATGTCCCTTTTGAGAGATGGCTTCCTCTTCAGTGGGCATGGACAATCACAACAGCCATGTTCTACTAGAACCAAAATAACATTGGTCACTAGTGGGTGGCTCAGGAATGCAAGAGACAGAAATGTCATGGGAGCTGGTCCCAGCCAAAGGAGGGAATTCATGTCCAGATGAGATAACTGAATAACCATTAACCTCACTGTGTTCAGAAAATATACAAAACTCATCTCTTCCACTTAGCTTTCCTGCAACAGTTTCTTCTCAAACATGTAGACAGACACACACCCCACTCACACAAACCACTACAAAAAATCCAACGACTAAACTTGTCAAGCTATTTTGCCTACAGGTAGGGAAAGGAGAGAGTGCTATTATTTCTAAATACTTGGGAAGCATTCAAATACCACAATGACAGGAACCATATAAGTACTGAGATAGAAATCTCTAATAAGCATTTCTATCTCAGCTACTTACTCCAGCTGTAATAATGCACGGTCATGAATGTAATGGTCAGAGAAAAATAATGACAGAGAGAGGTTTCAACAAGATATAACATGATAGATGTATTTTGATTATAGTTTATAACATAGGCTTAGAGAACCACAGGACTTTTATACCAGCAGAGACTACTCTCTGATAGAGTACTTAGAAATCTTTGTAGGGTGGAAAATACCAAAGAAACCCACCACAGCAGCATTCAAGTTCAAAAAAAGGAGCCTAATTAAATGGAAATTAAAAGGAAGAGTCACAAGAGCGAAATGCCTGCAAGCTGCATGGAAACTTTTTAAAAACACCACAATAGACAAATTATATGTATACCCAAAACAAAATAATAAAAACAGTAAGAGTACCCAAAAACCACCACTATGGCTAAGCAACAGAGTAAAACGGGCAGAGACAAAAAAGCATCCTTTAAACTTTGGAAGGCAAATCAAACTGAGGAAACTAGAAGAGAGCATAAACTCTGGCAAGTCAAGTGTAAAAGTATAATTAGGCAGTCCAACAAATTTGAAGAGCAACTAGCACAAGACTCAAAACTAACAGCATTTTTTTTTTTTAAGTACATCAGAAGCAGGAAGCCTGCCAAACAACCAGCGAGGCCATTGGATGACTGAGGTACTAAAGGAGCACTCAAGGAAGACAGGGCCATTGCAGAGAAACTAAATAAATTCTTTGCCTCGGTCTTCACTGCACAGTACGTGAGGGAGATTCCCACACCTGTGTGATTCTTTTTAGATGACAAATCTGAGGAATTGTCATAGATTGAGATGTCAATAGAGGAGGTTTTGGAACAAACTGATAAATTAAACAGTACTAAGTCACTGTATGGGTCACACTCACCTCTCACAGGCGCCTCCTGGCCGAGTGCATGTGCCTGCACACTCTCTGTTTGTCGTGGGTCTTCAGTGACTCAGCCCTCCGGCCAAGTCATACACAGTCTGTCTGACAGCTAAAAGCAACAAGTCCAACAGGGGCCTCTCTCAGTGCCCTCTGTGATGTCTCTCTCAGTTTGTCCCTGCTCCGGAATAAAGCAGTGCCCCAGAGCTCCTTCCCTGGAGGCAGTGTCTTCGCCCTCTCAGGGCCTTTCTGGCTCCAGCTCTTCAGCTGGGCCACTACAGTTCCCCTTCTGGGCTGTCTCAAAGTCTAGGCCACTTTCCCAGTGGTTGGTGATGGTGGGGGAGGGGACCCAGTCCCACCTTCTACTCCAGGTCCCAGCCCAGGGACCCTATAGATAGCAGCTGTCCGCAATGGCCCTTTAAATAAATTGTGTTACTGCTATAATTCCCTGGGCCACTGCCCCACGACTCCCGCACATTCTTCACCCTTACCTCAGGGCCTTGTCCTTGTGGAGTCCCAGCAGCCAGCCTGGAGCACCATCCACTCTCCTCCAGCTCTAGCAAGGAACTGAACTCACTCTGGCCCTGCAGGTCTTCTTATTCTAATCTGCTGGGCCCTGATTGGCTGCTTCACACACAGCTGCTTTAGGCATCTTGGAGGACCTCTCTATTGCACTTTTCTGGGGCAGGGTGTGGCAGGGCCTCAGGGCTAGTGCACCCGGTCACAGTCACCAAGACTAGATGGTATTCACCCAAGAGTTCTGAAGGAACTCACATATGAAACTGCAGAACCACTAACTGTGGTATCACTATCGCTAAAATCAGCCTCTGTATGAGATGGGTGGAGGATAACTAATGCTACACCAATTTTTTTTAAAAGGCTCCAGAGGCGATCCTGGCAATTACAGCCTGGTAAACCTCACTTCAGTACCAGACAAACTGACTGAAACTATAATAAAGAACAGAATTATCAGGCACATAGATGAGCATTATCTGTTGTGGAACACTTTCAACATGACTTTTGTAAAGGAAAATCATGCCTCTCCAATCTATTAGAATTCTCTGAAGGGGTCAAACAAATATGGACAAGCGTGATCCAGTGGATATAGTGTACTTAGACTGTCAGAAAGACTTTGACAAGGTCCCTCACCAAAGGTTCTTAAGCAAAATAAGCAGTCAAGAGATAAAAAAGAAGGTCCTTTAATGGACTGGTTAAAGGATAGGGGGAAAGGGTAGGATTAAACATTTTTTACAGTGGAGAGAAGTAAACATCAGCGTCCCCCAAGGATCTATATTGGTACCTGTGCTGTTCAACATATTCATAAATGATCTGGAAAAGGGAGTAAACAGTGAGGTAGCAAAGTTGGCAGATGATACCAAATTACTCAAGACAGTTAAGTCTAAAGCAGACGGTGAAGAGTTACAAAGGGATCTCACAACATCGAGTGACTGGCAGATGAAAACAAAACAAAATGGCAGATGAAATTCAATGTTGATAAATGCAAAGTAATACACATTGGAAAACATAATCTGGGGTCTTAAGTAGCTGTTACCACTCAAGAAAGATCTTGGGAGTCACTGTGGCTAGTTCTTTGCAAACATCCACTCAATGTGCAGCTGCAGTCAAAAATAACCAAGATAATGTTATGAACCATTAGGAAATGGATAGGTAATAAGACAGAAAATATCATAATGCCACTATATAAATCTATGATATGCTGTTAGCCAAGATGGTCAGGGATGCAACCAAATGCACTGGGTGTCCCTAAACCTCTGACTGCTACAAGCTGGAACTGTATGACAGAGAATGGGTCACTTGAAAATTGCTCTGCTCTCTTCATTTCCTCTGAAGCATCTTGCATCAGCCGCTGTCGGAAGACAGGATACTGAGCTAAATGGACCAATAGTCTGACCCAGTATGAACATTCTTATGTTCTTATGAAATACTGTCTTCAGACAGACTGGCAGAGAGCTTACTGCATCTCAAAAGGAATGTCTCAAACTTTAAAAAGAAAAAAAAATCACTCAAGTGCCCTGGGAGGCGGGGGATGGGGGGAGAGAGAGGCAGCTGGATCACTATGTTCCACATAGAGATAAGCTTACTGCCTCTTTCTCACATTCATTCCACTAATGCCTATTAAAATGACTATCCCTTTCTGAGACACTCAACTAGATCCCCATGCTTTGCCACAATGCTTATTGTACTACCAACTTTTCAAGGGGAAAGGTACAGTGAGGAAGGGAGGTAAATGAAAGATCCGTTTTCATGCTAGAAACACACCTATTTACAATTTTGTATTGACTTGGAATCCTGTTCAGCTTTTAAAACGTGTACTCAGATTGAGGGTTCACTTTTAAGAAACCAAAATTCACAGGCTCAGAAAGCCTCTAACACCTCAGCCTACATCTCATTTGCTGAAAGAGTTTCCCACGTTTCTAACCCCAGTATTATTTAGCACTTCTGTTAGAAATAGCTATTTTACCAACTTTTTTCTCCTCCAGTTTTAGCAGCAGCATATATTATCCTTGATTAGAATATCCAGCAATAATGTCTAAAATCCAATTAAGATCATATCATTCCATAAGAGTGGATCCCACAGGAAATAGTTGCCATTTCTCAAACAGTGCCTTCCCAATCCTCCCACCTCTGCCCCCCCCCCCCCCCCCCAATACGCTGGAAAGCTGATAACCAGAGACCATGATTCTTTTAAAATGTCAGATTCTGGTCTCATGACCAATGCAGCAAAATGAAGAGAAAGTTCTTTCAGCCCTGTTGGATATGTAAGACTTGGGGATAGAGAAAAAACAAAACCAAACATCTTCAAAGCAACATCTAATTTAATTTAAGTACGAACAACTTCAGAAGCTTGAACTCTTGACTCTAATGCTTCTAAACAAAATTAGATGAACATATTCAAAATAAACCTACTTAGATGTCACATGCTTGTGTTACTGTCTCTACTATCATATGACGTTTATTTACATCCCCTCTTCTTTGCTCCCCAGGTTGGGACTAAGAGATGTGCACTCAGTACACTTGCACTGGGTTTGATCTCAAAGGGCCCCCTGACAACCCAGTCTGAGTGGGCAGCACTGCGACCTGGCATACAGGGTCACAGCGCTGCTCAGGTTTGGCCTGGCCACCCCTCTGCCATAATGGTGTGGCAGACAGGCCAAATTTGAGTGAGTGCGATCGTGACCTGGCATACGGGGTCAGAGTGTTGTTAAGATTTGCCTTGGCTGCACCTGCATCATGACAGGTGGGTGCCAGGCCAAATTTGAGTGAAGAGGTGGAGGAACTGGGGGAGGGCAATTTCTGTCGTGCACAGGGCCCCCAAATTCTTTAACCCAGCACTGTTGTTCCACAAGCCATCCTGCATGGAAGTCACACACCAGAGCCTGACTCTCACTATATGAGGGCTGGAACTATACTAGCAGAATGACTTTGGCTAAACACTGTGTAACTGCTAGTTTAGACCTGTTGTTGAGCAGCTTTTACAAGCAGGCAAAGCACAGTCCATTCCCATGTAGCCATCTAGGTTTTTATCTTGTGCCCATCACCACAGAAAATGTTGTATTAATTTAGATGGAAAATATGAGCTAAAGGTGTTAACATAACCCAGTTACTGTCGAACATTAAAACAGTATTAAACAAGGTCTAGCGTTTGGTATGCATAGACCTCAGCCTGTGTAGTACCATGGCAAACACACCATTAAAATTCCTGTTAACCTTTTATTAAAGATACAGAAAAGAAGGAAAAACAGTTAAAGCATTTGAAATGTAAAGCATTAAGTAAGGCATTTTAACAACATTTCTTGTTCCCTTTCCCTTCAGCTGCAGAGCATTTCAGAAGGCAAACAAACCCTTGTTTGACAGTATCTTAGATGGCATTAAAGATGGTAATAACTAGGTAAGCGAAGAAATCAGTTGAGATGGGCTACAGCTGATGTAGCTGCTGCTGTTAAAATCCAATCCCGTTTTATCTCTGGTAGTAATTATGAGTCAGCTGGAGCCAGTAAGGGTGGCAATGTCATCTGGATCCCTCTCTCTGGCCTGGTCTCATCAAGATACCTCTCAAGATCAGGCTGACAAAAAGGCTCAGGGTTGCAGGAGACATGGGGGGATGGCATGCATGATGGTGAAGCTTGCTCCAGTAGCCTCTGTCTGTTCTTTCATTCTGGGTTTTTTTCCTTACGTTTTTCTCACAAAATCTCTTCCTTTTAAGAAACCACAAAGGGAGTGATGGGTGGAACAATCTATCCCCTCATTATTCTGTCCATTAGTTAGGAGGGATAGCTCAGTGGTTTGAGCATTGGCCTGCTAAACCCAGGGTTGTGAGCTCCATCCTTGACGGGGCCATTTAGGGATCTGGGGGGAAAATCTGTCAGGGATGGTACTTGGTCCTGCTGTGAAGGCAGGGGACTGGACTCGATGACCTTTCAAGGTCCCTTCCAGTCCTACACTTCTATGATTCTAATTCTGACATACCAGTTTTGGCTCATTAATTTACAGCTCCACATCTCTTGTTTTTAACAAGCATAATTTCAACAGTCCTTGAATCATATCAACTTGGCCTTTTTGTTTTGACTAATACAGTTATTTTATCTCCCTTTTGTACCTTTTCCCATCGACATTTGTTATTTAGGTTATTGAAACATCTTAAGAATTTTTACATACTTTTTACAGTACAACTGAGTTCAGGTAAACTCATAGTTGCAATTTGTCATTGGTAAGTTCAGGGGCAGAGCCACATCCAACTCTCCCTGTCTGGAGCATGAGGGAAAAACAGAAAGGACAAGAAACCAGAGTGGATGTGGTTGCTTGATGTTCAGTCTCCGCAACAGGAGACAATGCTCACCTCACACTGTGGCACAGAGGACCTAACCTTCCGCATTTCAAAGTGACCTTTTGCTTTTTATTGGGAAATTTGATTATGGCAGTCACTGAAGTGGGGGAGGGTCATTACTGTGGGAGCAAAGAAATACAGTGCACCCAGGAAGAAAATCCCCAAGGCCCCATAATTGCCAGAAAAGGAATTTAGGCCTTTTTACACTGTTAACTCCTTTAGAGCCAGGTAACTCATGCTCACAGTAAGTACTCCCTGTTACTCCAACAGCCAGACCTATTCTTCTTGTGCTGGTTGTAATCATCATCAGAGCTGTTACAGTGGATGCTAGCAACTCTGCAGGGAGAAAATCAGGATGCCACAAAAGGAAGGTCCATCTGATATGAGGGAGGCCACACAAAAAGAAGGAAAGGATTTAGGCTCCATCAAGGGGTGCAGGATGATCACAGGGCAGCAGACATGGCCGCACAATAAGCACGTCCAGCATCACACAGTGATGAACAGAATAGCCATGACTCAAAGCCCACTGAAGAAAACAGAAAGATTCCCATTGACTTCAATGGACTTTGGACCAGGCTCAAGATGAAAAGCATGAATACCAATTCAAAATTTTAGGTCCCAATCCTGCTCCGATTAAATCAATGGCAAAATTTCCATTTGATTTCAATAGGAAAGGGATAAGGCTGCTAGTTCTTCCAATGCTGGATAATTCCCTACACCCACACCAAGTTAACACATTGCCCATTTTGTGTCAGGAAGATTTTTTTTTTTTTAAACATTTAAAAATTTCCCCTTCCTTAATTTCATCCCATTACTTCCAGCTGTATCCCCCTCCTACATCCCCAGGTCCCTCGGTCCATGCTAAGTATTTCTGCTCCCTCTCTGTGTTTACAAATATTTGAAAAGTGTTGATTAGATCTGAGAGATATTCACCAATCTAATCATTATTTAACAATGCTTTTCAATCTTTCATTTTAAATCAATCCCTCAAGCTCCTGATCATTTTATGACTCCTTTCTGCATTCCCTTCAATTGGCATCTATCTCCCTAGGAAATTAAAAGCCCACAGCTGAACATAGTATTCTAAGTGCAGTCTTACCAGAGCCATACTGAGCACTATTGCCGTCCTGCTTGCTGACACCCAACACTGCATTTGCTGGAAGTGGCATTTTGCTTCACACTCAGCAGCGTGGGGAGGTCAGCCACAGTTTCTGACCAAAGGCAACTGAACTGCAACCAGGCAAAAAGAGGGCTGGAAATTAGGAATACCTTCTTCCAATAGGGTTGCCAGGTGTCTGGTTTCCAACCGGAACGCCCAGTCGAAAAGGGATCCTGGCGGCTCCGGTCAGCACCACTAACTGGGCTGTTAAAAGTCTGGTCGGCGGCACAGCAGGACTACAGCAGGCTCCCTGCCTGCTGTGGCTCCATGCGGCTCCTAGAAGCAGCAGCATGTTCCCCCTCTGGCTCCTACATGTAGGGGCAGCCAGGGGGCTCCGTGCACTACCCCCCGCCCCAAGTGCCGGCTGCAGCTCCCATTGGCTGCTATTCCCAGCCAATGGGAGCTGCAAGGGCAGCGCCTGCAAATGGGGCAGCACACAGAGCCGCCTGGCCATGCCCCTGCATAGGAGCCGGAGGGGGGACATGCCGCTGCTTCCAGGAGCTGCTTGAGGTAAGCGCCACCCAGAGTCTGCACCCCTCACCCCCTCCTGCACCCCAAACCCCTGCCCCAGCCCTGATCCCTCACCCATAAACCCCTCGATCTGAGCCCGGAGCACCCTCCTGCACCCCCAACCCCTCATCCCCAGCCCCACCTCAGAGCCCACACCCCCAGCCCTCACTCCTGGCGCCCCAACCTCCTGCCCCAGCCCTGATCCCCCTCCCACCCTCCGAACCCCTCGATCCCAGCCTGGAGCACCCTCCTACACCGCAAACCACTCATCCCCAGCCCAACCCCAAAGCCTCAGCCCAGAGTCCCCTCCCATACACCGAACCCCTCGGCTCCACCCTCCAGCCCAGAGCCCCCTCCCACACCTGCAGTTGGAGCCCTCATCCGCTCTGCACCCCAACCCCCTGAGCCAGCCCAGTGAATATGAGCAAGTGAGGGAGGGTGGGGAGAGCGAGTGAGAGAGGGATGGAGTGAGCGGGGGGTGGGACAGGGCAAGGGTGTTCGGTTTTGTGTGAGTTGAAAGTTGGCAACCCTATCTTCCAAACCCCCTTATCCCACTTTCCCATAAGAGATTTTTAAGAAACCCCTTACTCCAGATCTTGCACCATCCTTGTAGGATAGTTACCCATTACTACTGGGGTGGAGAGCTGAGGCCATCATAGTTTAGGTCTGTTAATCTTGAATGCCTTTTTAAAGGCTGTCTAGACAAATCTTTTGACTTCACATGTGTCATGATCATACACAAACAAAAGACAATAAGCTGTTTTGTCATCAGTGTATTTGAAAATATCTGCATATATAACTGTACTTTTCCACTTCAAAATCAATCTTGTAGTCTGATTAAAACTTACACTGAAAGCAGTTAAGTATCTTGAAATATATTTTAATAAAAGATAATATAAGTCATTCCGCTGACTACATAACCCCAAAGACTATTGTTTCCACACTCAGCAAGGCTGTTAAGAGTCTTCCAGGTTGTGTTAATGACAAGTAGATTGTTTTCACTACAAAATCTTCAAATATTGTGATTGCCTCAAAATTATGTGGATTTTCTGATTGGAGTTTGAATGACAATGTCTCTCCAAATGAAACCAATCACCTCAACCGTGCAACAGGGAAGTACAATGCTGCATCACTTGGGCTTGCTGTCAGACTCCTCATTTACTAACTTTTTATAATTAGGGGTCTCCCAAATTCATAGCCGTGAAAATTGCATCACAAACTATGAAATCTAGTCTCCCCCAGGAAATCTATTATCCAGCCACCCAGATCTGAAGACAAAGTGGACAGTGGTGGCTATTGGCCCAGTGTCCAGCTCTGAAGGCAGCACCGCCGAAAGCAGCAGTGCAGAAGAAAGGGTAGCAATACCATGCCCCCCCTACTCCTTCCCCTATTGAATGATAAACCCCACTGAGTAAGTAAAAGTTGTTCCGTTATACAACTTACTCACACAAAGAAATATGTCCTCCTTTTGGTCCAGTTAGCATGAGTTCCACACACACACACAAGATAATATCAATAAATATCTAATCCTTTAAAGTGTGGTTCCAGTCTGGAAATTGACATCATAAAAATACCACTCTCTCACATGCTCCCTATGTGCATTCATTGTCACGGACTTGGTGCTGCTAACTTTCAATTTGATCACAAATCTTGCAATATTTGGCGTTTTTCTTAAAGGCCCAACTGCTGGACTCCAGAGACTGCTCAAGAGTCCCAGCTTTCATTTTAAAAAACAGTATATTTCTTTGGGCTGGAGGAAAAAAATAAAGCTTGAAAACATGACCCAAGTGCATCCTAAAGACTCAGAAACCAAAAGGCAAAGAAAAATGACCCAACATTCGTTTTTGTTTTTGTTTTAAACTTGTGATTTAAGCCAACCTCATGATTGTTGAATGCTTGGCGTTGGTAACACTGCTGATTGAAGTAAGCTTTTGCTACTTTTTAACTCCTGTTTTCAAAAGACCAGAGGAAGGGAAGATGAATCCTATTCTGACTCATGCAACATCAGCAAAATTATTAACTAAGTTCCAGTTGTAGAAATCTTTATTGCAGATGACATGCGAGCCAAAAGAGACCTGCTTGATTTTCCAATTCTAGGTTGAGTTTTCAGGGTTGAAAGTTGGAGGGAGAAGGAGGAAGAGAAAGAAAAATAACTCTTATTTGTGAACTGAGCAAATTGGAGCCGAAAACCAGGGAGAGACCATAAATGGTCATACTTTATATTAAGGTTCCATTTATAAACAGCTTATAAAGGGTTAATGATTAATAGATGTTATAAGTCTGTTACACAGACACTAGCAATATGTTTTATGTACAGTTATAAGCACATCAGTAGGGGGTGTTAGAGAAGATCATGGTTTTGATCAACCTATTGACCTACCGGACTCTAAAAATTAAACAATTTATTAAACCACCTATTATTAATCCTTTATAAATGGAACCTTCATAGAGAATTCCACAATCCTGTTCTGGCAGACACTTTCCAGAGCCAGAATGCACTTCAGAACACCCAGCTTGGTATCAGCAGCATGGATACATTACAATTTTTCTCAACACAGTGGGATATCAGGATGTAATAAATAATCAAACTTTGCACACACTTTCAGGGAGGGGTATAAAATGTTGCTTAAATGCCACCTTCTGTTTCACAAGCATTTTAAATCAGATGGTGTTGTCAGTTAGGCTGGCCCTGATCCTGTAAGTTGTTCAGTTCAGGCAGACCCTCCACATGCACACCTGCATGGACCTTCATTAACTTCAAGGGGGGGTCCACTCCCAAAGAACACCTTGCAGGATGAGCCCGTAACAGTTCATGTGATTTGAGGAGCACTTAAAGATTCCTATCCATATGTGACAATACTGACCTCTTCATTCCAATTGAGAGGTACTATATACACAGCCACTAGCATGCAATAAGCACGGCCAATTACTGCATTCCTTGGTTGGGACACATCAGCGTCAATTAGATCCCAGGATCCCAAGAACAACCTAGTACTCCCAGGAGGTAATAATACCCCCAAAACACTCTGTACCTGGCAGGATCCCAATCTACACAGGGCTCCCCCGCCCCCTTAGCTGATGCCTCCCTTTGTGTCCCTCCCACTAGTCGCCTCTGTGCAAGACCTTTCCTTTCTCAATCATCCATCAGCGAAAGCAAATCAAAGCCAGCAAAGTAAATTCAAGTTGGGAACATCAACTCCTATCTTGGAAAAAGTGAATAATCTGAACACAATTGTGCCATGCTCTTAGTTACACTTTATCACCACTTCCTCCCCCTTGTTCCTAATCTTGCCAAGACCCCAGAATTTCCTCAAGGCCCCAGATTTTCATTTCTCCCACTCTCTTCTCCACACTAATGAAGAACTTCAATCAAAAGACGTTCTCATTTGATCATCATCCTGGAACAATTAGCCCCAGATCACCTCCACCCAAGTGAATGCCTAGGGCCAAAAGGCGTTATTTGCTGCAATGTTTGTATTTATTGGTCTCATCTTGTATTTTTATTGCCCAAGCAGGACCACTCCCTACAACAGTATGCCCAGCTGCCTCTCAATATGCCCATTTCTCACCCTAGGACAAACCAATGTCCACAATGCCATACACCTTTGTTCTTTTAGGGTCTCTGTTCATGCAAGAAAATGACAAGCATTAGCTACACTGAGCCCTCCCACTTCTTCCCCCCCCCCCCCCCCCCAAAAAAAAAAAAAAAAAAAAAAAAAGCTTACAGAGAATTCACATCAGGTCTAACTTGGTGTGGGGAGGTGAAAAATGGGTATAATTAATATTAAAAGCTGCCCAATGCTTCTGTTTTTCCTTTGCTACCATCAAGCGAACACCTGATGTCTCCCCCTCTCACATCCCAGCTTCTCCCTGATTGAGCTGTACAATTATAATCTTGTACCTATGTCATCACAATCTGTTGCCATGGAACCGGCTGATGTCACAAATTCAGCATTATATGACTTCAGGAACAGGTAGGAAAGAATGGGCCCTTGTTTCAATGGGCAGCCCTTTAACAGCAAACATAAGTGAGGCCAGCTATGGGGGTGGGTGGGAACACGTGTCAGGTAAACGAGTCCAGATGTCCCAGTAACAACTCAACAGTGTGCCAAGATCTGCTGATGTCTTTTTAATTCCAAGTCAATCTACTGTCCAGACAAAGGGGGCTGCAGTTCACAAGAGTCAAGGACAGTTTCCTAAATAACAGGGACGAAGACATGCCTACCCCAGGGACGCAGGCTATCTGGAGATGGGTTTGGGGTGGTTGAAGGAGGAAGAGATCTCCCCATACAGACTCAGCTATATAGAAACAAACTAACAGAAAAAGCCCAAATGGTAAACGGGGCTCTGCTTGCCCAAATCTGGCTGTTTTATTTATGTTCCAGGCAGGCTTTGGAGTCGGGGCTATTTAAATCTCCAAGGGAAATGACAGCCATTCCTTCTAGGTAGGAGGAAAAATGTGCAAGCGAAAGATCAACAACAAGAAGAACGCGGCAGGTCTGCAGCAGAGGAGTGGGGTGATACTGAGGAAGCCTAAAACTAAGCAAAAGCAGGCACCAGAGCCATCGCGAACATCATTTCTTGGCTCCTCGACACCACCAGGGCACTACTGCCCAGGGGATGGAAGAGGGAAACCGCCTTCGCAAGCAGGATTTCACTTTAAAAACCTCTGTAGCAAAATAAGAGACTTACAAACCAGAGTAGGAGGCACTGCACATTTTTTACCCAGCCAGCATGCGCTCTCTGTGCCCTAGCTCGCTGCTCTGTCTCTCCAGCTCTGGGGCCTAAAGTGACCCACAGGCCCCCTGGCCACCCAGACTAGCAATGCACAATTGTGGGGGGGGGGGGGGGTTCAGGGCTCCCCAGACCCCCAAAAACCCTGGGGAAGCAAGCACAGATACATTCGGTAGCGCCCCCCCCCCCCCAAAAAAAAATAAAAACAAACACAGGACTCAGAGTGGGTTGGGAACTGGGGAGGGGATGGGATAACATATCTAGACACACACACACACCCAGCTCATGGCAGGGGGGAGATAGTGGGGGCTGCCTCTCTAGAGCCCCCAGCACCAGGCTCACCGTGCACCAGGGGTCGGTAATAGGGCGCCGTCCAGGCTCACCGTGCATGGGGCGGGGGGGGGGG
>NW_020664439.1:7878616-7881392 GCF_002925995.2 Terrapene triunguis
TGGGGGCGCTGCCCTGTCTGGAGCCCCAGCGCCAGGCTCACCGTGCACGGGGGAGCCCCATACCCCAAGGCGCGGCCACCCCGGCTCCCCTGGCACCGCGGCGGCTGGAGGCGCGCTGCACCCTGCTGCTCCCCCGGCCCGGGGCAGAGAACAAGGGGCGCCCGCTGGAGCCCGCACCCCGACTCACCCCGCACGGAGGCAGGAGGATTTCCGAATTGGCCCCATCACCCTCCGCCGCCTTCTCCGGCTTGAGCCCGGCCGCCGGCTGCGGGAAGCTGATCTTCACCATGGCTCGGCGCTGCGCCCCGGGACAGCCCGCTCGCGCCGCCGCCGCCGCTCACACCCAGCAGCACCAGCGCAGGCGCCGCAAATCAGGCCCTGCAAGAGTTAACGGCCGCTCCGTGCTCCCCCTCCGGGGACCCGCGCCGGGTTGTGAAACTGGCCTCTCTGGGTGGAAACGGCGCCCCTGGGTTTCTGGCTCCAGGGGATGGGGGAGAAGAGGAGCTCCTTCCTTGCAACACACCTACAGCGTTTCCCAGCGCGCTGGGTTTGCAGGGCGCCTTTTGCGCTGCAGGAGCTGATCAGAAGCACATACATGAAAAAGTTACAGCGTCTGCAACCGCTTAGCCAGGAACGCTTTAGCCCCATTCCTCCCTCCTAGTAAGCCCGCTCCTCCCTTTCTGCATACAAATGACAAAGATTGGGGTCAGTTACATGGATAAAGTATTTCCCCCATCATGGCTAGAGTCATACTTGCCATGAATTAGTCCTAATACAACACACAACAGTGGAAACTGGGCTTTGTTTTCTCACTTCAGCATTCCAGTTTTAAAACAAAAATTCTCATGCATTTCTTAAATGTATTTGGAAAGCATTGACCACTAACCAGATCCTGATACCTTTCTTGGGGTTTAGTAATGCTTTGCCCCAAGAGTAGTTTATTAACTCCAATGAAACCACTGATGGACTAAGGTACTAGTCAGTGTAAGAATATAAAATCTAGCCCTAAATGTTAAAATAGTGTAGCATCTGGCTTAAATTGGCAAACCCAACAGCTGAAAGTTAAGGCTGGAATTTATACTTGATCACCTCCATTGTTTAGGGATTGCAGAGACTTTTGCATACCAGACATGCTACATTAATAATAATAAATAAAACTTAGCACTTCTATGACAAAACATCCTAGATTCAAGAGAGACAATGGGGGAGGACACAAACTCTGCCTAACCTTGCTTTTCTCCATGTAAGAGAGAACACTAGTTTTCATGGTTTTATGCATTTAATTTACTCTCTTGTAAGTTTAAGAAAAATATTTCTCATGGAGGCATTATGATCTATGGTATAAATATGCATTAGATAATTGAAAGGTATATACAGACCAGATTCTTCAGATACAGGGTGCACCCCTATATGTGATGCCCCTCATCCCTGTTCCACATAACATCCTCTCCTCATACAAATCCCCCCTAAAACAAAAAATGAATCCTGTATTGCCTTCGGCCTACAAGAAGTGAGTTAATTTACATTTAATAAATAAGTCTAATGGAACAAACATGACGTGCCCGTAGCATAAATGAGCAACCACATGATTTTATCAGTGTAAACCTTGTCTTTTCGTATTCCATCCCCTTCATTACACTCACTGCTTGTGTCATGTCTAAAATTAGGTCCCCATCCTGCAGTCACTTCACTTGGACCTTAGGCTGCATGCTCTTCAGGACAGGGACCTCTGCCTTTGTGTGCCTAGCATGCCTTCAGGTACTGTACAAATAAATACTAACAATGTGCAGCACATACCATCCTATATTTTGGGAAAGGGGCTGATTTTACAAGATGTTTAGTAATGTGCACCACTGAAGAGCATACTCAAGCTCTCAATGGTACAAGTTAAAAATCCATTCTTATACATATAAAGATGATTAATGCACCAGCCAGCAGTCACATTTTAAACGTCAACTATCTATGAGATTTGTTTTCTAGAACACAACCACTATTGCTTATGTATCACTTGAACCATATGCATACAGGTCTCTGCTGAGGTTTGATAAGATTAGACATCCTCAGAAGGATGATGCAGTGGTTGCCTCAGGAAAAAATATGGCAACGTATGGCCCCAATCCTGCAAAGACTTATGCACTGTAAGTAACCACAGGAGTCAAGCCAGTAAAGTTAAATATGTGCATATGTCTTTGAACGATCACAACCAATCATCTTTTCCTAAGGCAACCACTCAATCAGTATCATCAGGATGTCTCTAAGAACATAAGAACGGCCATACTAGGTCAGACTAATGGTCCATCTAGCCCAGTATCCTGTTTTCCAACAGTGGCTAATGCCAGGTGCTTCAGAGAGAATGAACAGAACAGGTAATCATCGAGTGATCCATCCCCCGTCATCCACTCCCAGCTTCTGGCAAACAGAGGCTAGAGACACCCAGTGCACAGGTTTGCATCCCTGACCATGAACTTATGTAGTTCTTTTCTGAACTCAGTTATAGTTTTGGCCTTCAGAACATCCCCTGGCAATGAGTTTCACAGGTTGACTATGCATTGTGTAAATAAGTACTTCCTTTTGTTTGTTTTAAATCTGCTGCCTATTAATTTCATTGGGTGACCCCTGGTTCTTGTGTTTCATAAAGGAATAAGTAACACTTCCTTACTCACTTTATCCACACCATTTATAATTTTATAGACCTCTATCATATCCCCCTTTAGTCATCTCTTTTCCAAGGGTATGTCTACACTACAGGATTAATCCGAATTTAGATAATTCGAAT
>NW_020664439.1:7896392-7969176 GCF_002925995.2 Terrapene triunguis
TTATCTCTGAAGCAGACGACTTCTCAAAAATTGTAGACCAGTGTAATTTAAGTATATCATCAAATATAGAATATAATCTCACTCCTAAATCACACCCCATTAGATTTCATGACCAGTGAGAACATTCATAGTTTAATAGCCCTACATTCATTAATTTGCCTCACCAGTGGGTGGCGCAAGCCTGACCCTGCTGAAATAGTACGGTGACCCTTAATAGCTCCATTCTTTTGTGCTTCCTACCTTTGGTTCAGAAATGGAACTGATGGTTAGACACAGCAGAAGGCACAGAGTGGGGATCTATTAGCATTACATACTTAGGAGAGAATTACTTACCTGCTGTTCTTAAAGGATAAGAATAGAATTTCACTCCTGGAGACTGAAAAGATGGAGCCTGGTAGCATTGATCTTCTACACTGCTAGATACTGGTCTCCAAATAAATGTGCCCTTAATCAGCATGGACTTTTGAGTGTTAGGAACATCAAGGTTTGGAATATGACCACTTCAGCTGCCTATAAAAAGGGCTGGATAATTTTATGAGAATATGGAAGTTTATATTGAAATTTTATACACAAACATACACGTGCACTTGTAGTTAGTGAAGACAATGGCAATCATATCTCATACTACAGGGTGTAAGCTGATCACCTGGATGGGACCAGAAAGAACTTTCTCCACTATGTACAACATTGTAGAGTTGACCAGATGCATTATATTTGGGCCAGATTGTGAACTCAATTTTTTTGAAGCAGCATATACAAGACTTGATACACAATGGTGTGACCCAATATATAGCATTTCCTGATTTCCTTTTCTTCTTTGTTGTATTTGCTCTTCTTTCAAGCTGGCTACTGGCGAGGACCAGCAACATTGCAATTCTGCAAGGAGGTGCTTTAGGGCTGCTATGAGTGAAAGTGACTAAGCTCAGCATGGGTAAAATGCTTCCTTACAGAACACTCTGAAGAGAGCAGGTGCATGAAACAGAATATCAGCACCAACTCTCCAGCAGTTTTTAGTTGGGGAGGAAAGAACAACCGTATGGAGCCTGCAGCAGGTGATGTACTGGTTTCCACAACCCTGGGATAGGTACTGTAGTGTTTTTACAACAGGGATGAACCCAAAAATGAGTTTGCTCCCCTTCACCGAATGGCAGATCCTGAGGAAAGTCTCCAGGTTTTGTACTACACTTAGGAGGGCTCATTCTGACATGGCAGGAAGTGGAAATTTAAGTCTTCGTTACAGCTGTTAGTGGAAGTGAAGAACTATCACAGGACACCACACCAGTAGTTACTAACATACTGTAAGGGTGGAGCAGGAATCTCTAAAACCCCTCTAGCTACCTACAGCTTTGACTAGTGGTAATTCATTGATCAAACATTTATAGGATTTAGGACTGTAGTTTCCCCTCTCACCACAACTAGGGGTTTAAACACACAAGCCTTTTTGCCTTCCTTCAAGTGTTTCCCTTCACTGCAACCTAATGCTGAAAACACACCCTATATGCAATTGTGATAATTGAAATCTTGGCCAGCCTTTCAGAGATGTGATGGTCTGTTTTACCCTACTAACAATGAGAGCTGAACAATTGTCTGAGCATCCTCTCATGCTTTCACCTTCCTGTGAGGGAAATGATTCAATGAACAATCTTTTCGTTCAGACACTTGGAAAATTGCCTTTACCTTGTTTATAGTACCTAAACCTACTGGAAATTGGATCATACGGGAATAATCATCAGTCCCTAAGTGCGTTCTCCTAGCAACATGCAGCATTCTATACATACCAGGCACCTAATTAATAGTCAATAAGATCTCTGAATTTCATGGTTGACACAAAGCTTTCCAGGCGAAGGAGAGTCACATTTATTTATATTGTGAGCACATATCACAAAAATTCAAACAAGCTACAACCAGCAATTAGCAGAAATCAATCTAGCCTCTACCATTTAAGTGTCTCTTGGCTGGCAGCCCAAATTAAATAAAATCCAGGGCAAACAAATTCAACTGCATCCTAAAAATCACCAGATTCTCATCTGGGTGGGCCACACAGCGTGAATTCCAGAACCAAGGGACCTTCACCAAGAATACCTGTCACTCACCCTCTGAAGTAGTTCATTCCTGAAGACAGACAGCAAGAGCATTCTCCAGGACGCAACTTCATCTATGAGGTGAAGAGGGAGCAAGGGGCTTTGAAATTGTTGGTTTCCAAGTCATGGTAGATTATAACTACTTCCTCCACCAGTAATGATGCTGTGCCAGCTTTGAATGACCAGTCATCCCTTTCACTCTGCACTCACTTTCATGCCACCATTAAGCATGGAACCCCCTTCCCCAAACTGGACTGCAAAAATCTCTGTGCTTCCCTCCTTCAGATCCCTTCTAGAGACCCAGTGATCCCTCACTGCCTATGAGGAACTGGCCAACTGATAGGGTTAATAGGTGTAATTGCGGAAGAGGGGGGTGAAAATGTATTGTGATAACTCTCCCTGCAGCTTTCCTATGTAGCTTCTCTCTTCAAAAAAATGAAACTTACAAGACATGCTAACTATTTTTATGTACGTTGTATCCTAATCCTTTCATTTGTTTTTCTCCTTGGGTCTTTTTAGACTTCAAACTCTTTGGGGCAGAAGCTGCCCTATCATGTTCATAGAACACCTATGCATAGAGGGATTTGGGGTGAGGTCTGGAAAGAAACCAAGGGTAGAGTGTGGATCATGGGTGAAAAAAGGTTGAGAGTCACGGCACTAGAGTATGGTATCTATGGGGAAAGTAGCTATCTTGGTATCTACCCCAACCAACACCAAGTATGCAAGCTAATGGCACTGAATGAAGATTTAGACATTTGATTTTATTGAAAGTTGTGGCACAGTGCAAGGCACATCAGGCATACATTAATGTTCAGATATACAGTAGTGTTTATAAACACTTTCACCTGGCACACCAGATCAAAGCCAAATTGTCACCCAAAAACTCAAAGCGGCATTCCTCAAGGAGAGCTTTGTTGGGGGAAGAGACGGTACCAAGATTTTTTTTTATCTATAATGGCAGTTACTTACCACGCTTCTTGTTCTCAAGCAGCTGAACTATTTGTTATGCAAACTTCAAAAAATATCCTTGTAGGCAAATGCCAAATTTAGGAAACTTCTCCCTGATAAGTGAACATTTTGGAAAACTGTGAGAAACTCAAAAAGGGATTAAGAATAATGGAAACACTCATGCAACCTTAACTATAAGAGTCACTAACACTCCCCTTGTATCTTTTATTTAATATCAAAGATTGTATACAAATGAGAGGGGGGTTCTGAAACTAGGCGCTGTAATTGCAAACTGGACTTATTTTCCTAAGGGAGAAAGGACAAATCTTGCAGACAGCCTCTTCAGATCCTGATGCTCTGCAGAATTCAGTCTTCAGGGATAATCTTCTAGGGCTCCATTGGCAGACGGAAGATCTTGTATACTAATCAAACTCCTTTCAATGCAGCAGCAGAGTCTCCATCATAAATAGGCTTGGCAGAATTCAATGTTTATGTTTTTATCATTTTGACGGATAATATCGATGTTTACTTTTAAGCTATTTTATTTTTATCTATTTAAATTGTCAGTTGTGGAAAATCATGGGAGGGGTCAGACAATAATTATGTAATGACACTAGCCATTAAGATTCAAAAAGTTAAAGGTTGATAACCATTAAAAAACAAATTGTCAGCATCACATATCAAAATATACAAAGTAAATATCGTTCAGTCAAACTCTATTAAGTTCTCAAGCAACATTTTTCTTACTTTGTCTCCATGCAATTTTTGATGATCATAGATGGAAATATATTTTTGTTGGTTTGTGTGTATTTGGTGAAATTGACATTTACCGACAAAAATCTAATCTTTCCAAGCCTAATCATAAAGACAAGTTGTGGGAGGATGGGAAAGAACACTGGGACCCTTCTAGGCACAATCTGTTGCCAACCTGTGTTTTAAGCTGGCTGGCCCAAGCTCTATGACATATTGGTAATCTCTTATTGAACAGAAGGGATAGTTTCATAGTAAAATCGCCAGGTCAAGTGGAATAATACCACAGTAATTAGTAGCCAGAAGTACCAATACACAAGCACTGAAAAAGCAATTCAATACGCACTGTTTCAACTAATAGCATGAGTTCTAAGAGTCAATGGATGAAACAAACAGCAATAGGCAGCTGTGTTGCCTTTTTTCCAAAAACCACTACCCCAAATTTAGCATTTCTGTGCAAAAGGAATGTATTTTACAGTTATTTTATTTAGCGTGTGCATAGTCGTCTAGCCAAGCAATGGCATCTTCAGTGGCATGATGCAGTTCTTCTAGGCCACCACTGAACCTAGTCAGCAGGCATTCCTGGACAATGTGTGTCATCATCTGTGTTGCACTGCAGCTGCACAAAGGGCTGTCACGAAGGCCCCAGTGATTCTGGTTGGCTGCGCAGAGACCTTGCCAGTCCAGAACCTGTTCAACAGGGACCACTGGTGATGGGGCAGGTCAAAACCAGACAGGCAGATTGTGGGGTCAGCAATGAGGGACTGGTTGGGGATTATAACAGATATCCATTCCTCTCGCCGGAGGTTTTCCGCCCTAACATCCTGGCATGGCGGATGAGACCATACTGGGCGACGTGGCAGTAAATGTGCAGCTGGTGCTTTAAGAAGGTCATTGTGCAGTGGCAGGCTTGAGTTGGGGTGTACTTTCTCCAGTAACTTGCCAGTGGCAACCTCTCATCTGATATGAGGAGGAGCAGTATTGCTCAGAACTGGGAGCCCTGGGAGTGGAGTTGGATGCAGGGTGCCGGAGATGATACTCATGGCAGCATGTAACTGCATATCCACCAGTTTGGTGTGTGACGATCAGCTCCATATTTTACAGTGCACAGTTTGAAATCAAATTGTCTGAAATAAAACCTTTCATTATGGGCTTATTTGACCTTTCCTGTAAATAGTTTAAAAGTACAGTAGGTGGTTTAATTCGATTATAGAGAGGGAGAAGATTTAAACACCTTTCTTGTACCTTCGATGCTTTCTGTTTGTTAAAATTCATATTTAATGAGTAATGCCGTTTTCAGGTTACTATAGCAGCAAGTTCCATTGCCTAGGTGACAGAGTACTTATGATGTCAACACTATCCCATCCCCCACAGTACGCACATTATCTAATTTAAATTTCTTGGACGATTGTCTTCAGCAGCAGATGTGTAGTTACAGATCATGGACAATCTCAATAAAAAGTGAACTTTTCTGATATCACACAGTTTAATATGTTTATAAAGGATTTTTTAGTACAGTACTTATTAAAAGTCTGGACATTTTGGTTATCTTTAGCCAATACGGTACTAATCACAGTAGCAATTAGTAGTAAATTCAAATAGAAACAACTAGGCAAAGATCCCGATGACTAAAGAGAATGCTTTAAAGGGTGTAGATGTGTCTTAAGATATCTTATCTGGTTGTGGCACCTTCGGCTTCTTGTTATGCATCCCAAATCTGTTCCAAACACAGACCTTCCCTTGGGAAAAGGCTTGGTTAGAGAGTGAAGTGCTATGATCTCTCTCCAAACCGCACACTTTACAAAAGCTGCAGACATTTCAGCATGCAGCTCCCATGGTCAACATGATAAACTTTTAAGTTATTATTGTGTGTCCCTGCGATATCGATTGTTGTACAGCATGAACTAGTCCTAACCAAACCTTTGACTTTTACTAGCAGTATTTTCACTGTTTTTAGGATTCTCAGTGACAAATACTGTGCAGTTTATTATATAAGCTGTAGCACTACTTTCAAGTTTGTGTATCAGAATAAAGATGCCCATACTGACCTATAAATCCTTGCACAATCTTGATCCAGGCAGCTCACCATCTGATTTGGTTCTTTTTAATGCTCACCAGCTCCTACAAGAGCCAGTCAAGATTTGGTGCAGCTTGTTTAACATTTGCCAAATGGGGCATCTTTTTGGTAATCTCCTCCTCCAACAATCTCAAAGGAGTTGCCACTTACATGCTTTTAACGTGCCCTATAAAATAACATTTAAAAATGTATTTGTATTCTTTTCTTTATTAAATGTGTTTATGGAAAATTTTGGTTTTTTGAGGTTTTATTAACATTAGAAATTCAGGCCTATTCTGCTTTCCCTGGAAGATTCTGTGGATGATCAAAGAACATTTAGTATGATAACTGACATGCCATCTAAATGAAACCTAAGCGATTTTAATAATGGTTTTAGCCAGACTCAGTATTTTAGTCAGTCTAATATTTTTAGACAGACTGTTTAAAAATGGTTTCTCATTTGTTTTTGCTAACGCCCATATAACTCAAATGTCTGAAAAGCACTTGGGAGAAATGGTGTCTTTGTTAAAAAATATAACGTCCCATCTCTTCAATTAAAGGCTGAGAAGGCTTATGTCTGAGATTCCCAACAAGACCTTCACCAAAAGCAAGGAAAACAGTCATGATTTTCCTGATATTTTCCATTGATTTGGGGTTGGGAGGCTTTTTGTCGTTTTTAAGGGCAGAAAAAAAACATTCTGGTTAATGAAAAGTATTCCAGCTGCTCTTTTATGCCATAAAGAAGCTAAAAAGAGCACAAATCCATTCCTTCTCATTAAAATTAAAAGCAGTGGCTCATTTATTTTCCATTTTGCTTTAAACACCTAGCCAGCATTGCAGTTCTCACTGGTATTCTACCTCTTCTGTGCAGCACCTGATGAGGAGACATAGGAGCTGAAATTTCTCTGTTAAATGTTTCTTTTGCCCTTTCAATACAGCCCTCTTATTCAAACTCAAGACAGCACTCTGACCTTTAAACACCACTTCTTCCTCTTGCCATGCATGCATACTTGAAGTCTTGGTCTCTCCTTGATTATTCTCTTCTAAATAGTAAGGGATTTTTGACTTATGTTATCTAGGCACAAATGCAAAAATGCCTAGGTTCCCTCTGAGCAAATTCTCTACTCTTTTACTGTACACCCAGGTTACAGACTGGTCCAGATCCTGAGCCAGTGTAAATTGTCTTAGCTCCATTGATATCAATGGCTCTCTCTCCCCTTTGTAAATTAAAGTGGTGTTTATTGCCAAGAAACAGGGTGCTCTGTTTGCAAAAGTCTTTGTTCTGAGATTTCCCACAAAGGGAAATAAATATATATATCCCTTTGTGGGAAACACACACACACACACACACACACAGCATAGCTATGTCTATATATAGATCAATATATGGCAAATGGTCATTTTGAATTTTTCCAGTGGATTGAACCAAAGAGAACAGGAAGTGTGTTTCTCTGTAATTAATAGGCCAAGGAACCCTCTGCATTTTGGGTGAAATAACGTCTGTAATCAATAACCTCTTAAGTCAGAAGATTTCATACCCAAGATCAGCATGTTCTTCTAGGGAACAGATTGACTTTAATTAACTTTACAGAATTTTAAACCACAAATGTAATTAAAATGTGTAACTTGGTTAGGTGAAACATTCAGAACTTGTGAGGCTAAGCAATGCTGCACTCAGTGCAAAGATAAACAAGATAACACTTTGCACTTGCATTGCCCCCAGCATTCAAATTATTTTAATTCCCTGCTAGTTTTATTAAATATTTAGAAGTCAATTGAAACCTTGACTCACAGTTCATCTTAACCGGAAATTCCAGAACCTGTAAAAGCTGTAGCAATACAAATCTAGACATTTTGTTTTATTGGTATCATGTCTGGGGCCTTAACCCTTAGGTGCTACTGAAATATGATAGGAATATTCAGCAACAACGAAAATACTAACAGCCAAGTTCTCAGCAAGTATTCCTGGAGGAACACTGTTCGACAAAACAGGCTCCTTCTATCCTATATCTAAGCTCTGTGGAAACTTTAAAATTGAATTTGCAACAGGGCAGCATTTCAGAAACAAAATTGCATTAATTCCATTTGGTTTGTCTTTGATATGGCCCCTGCCTAACGACTCAATCTGCAAGGTGCTGAGTGCCTTCAACTCCCAAGCTATGGGAGTTGAGACTACTCAGCCCTTCACAGGATTGCACCCTAATCAAGTACATGTTGTTTCGACTTTCATTATCATCATCCTCCACGATAAGATTGGACAGCTGCTCATCTACTGAAAACTGAATGAATTGGAAGAATAGCTTTATGACAGAGTAAGCCAAGAAGAATCTATTTGTAGTCTGAAAGGTCAAGGTCCAGTCATGATAAAGTCCAATAGACAGGCATAAAACCTTCATATTTCACGGAATGACAAACAAGAGGAGGAATTTTATTCAGTTGCTATTTTGGTGAGGAAGAGTTGTAGTACAGAAAACTCCACAGAACATAACATAATTCCTCAAATACAGCATCAAAGGTGACCCATAAAGGAAGAAAAACAAAAACTTGGACTTGTGCCGTTTTTGCTTCTTTGTGATTTATACAGTGGGCACAAAAGGTTTTTCTTTTCCAAAAAGTCTCTTCTCCCCCGCTCCCCTTCTTGTCTTTCATATTAGAAATGCAAGTCATGTCTACAATGGAAAACTCTAGCTAAGGCAAGAGTGTCAAACACACAGCATAAGACGAGATGGAGAATGTGTGCAGCCACTCTGTATAGATCATTAAAGCTGCTGCACATAGTTGTAGCAAATTGTATAGAGTACTAGCAGGGCTGTCAATTTAAAATATTAGTACATTGGGGCATTTTAATCCACAAAACACTGGGGAGCGGGTTATTGAACAAGAAAAATGTGGCAAAAATGTATCATCTTTAGAGTAATGTGCTCTAATAAAAGAAATTATGCCCTCCGGAAATTCATATTCATCCTTTGGCAAAGGCTTGCAACCCTCTGGATTTGGGATAAAACTTCAGATAAATAAAAATCTTCTTTCCATTGCCACTTACAATGGCACTACACTGATTTACACTGGCTGATAATCTGATCCATAGTTGGACATTCATTGTGGTCTGGCCTGTGAATAATACTTCCAGGCCTGCCTAGTGGAAATAGTCTCTCTCTCTCTCTCTCTCAAGGAAATAAAGAATTATTTTCTCATCCATTAGTAGCTCCTAGACTATTGGAGGAAACAAATTGGTCGGAGTGGGAGGTACCGTTTACAGAAAATCCAAAGTTAACATCATGGAAAACATATCAAATATGTATGAAGCAGAATGAAGTAGAAACAGCTATAAGGTTTTCATGTGTATGTTCATCTACTGAAAACACTGCACTTGTTAAGTTTCTTTGAATTCTAATAGGTATGACAGGTTTTTTAATGTGCTAAAGTCAGACTTGTCTGAGTTTTCAGTGGAAGATCTAGAAGCGTGGAGCTCTAGGTTGCATAAGGAATTGCATTATGTAATTAATTAGCCTGAAATATACCAGTAACTGGAGACTACATTGAGTTAAATGTTTCCCTAAATGAAAATGACAAGTTTATGTTTGTAGGGCCAGATCCTCAGCTGCAAAACTGCTCTGAAAGTCAATGAAACAACACTGATATACCCCAGCTTCCACAGCAGCTGGGTGGATTGGGTCACAAGGGCACAGCATGGGGCCCTGGGAAGAGCATAGTGTTAAAAACAGCTGGTGTACACGGAAGACTGATGTTTAAATCATGGGCCTCTCTGCTCTTTCTGCACCTGCCTGCACCCTGAAATGGTGTCAGGACTGGCTGGTTCCCATTTGCAGAGTGTGGAGAGGGGGCTTGTTTCCTCACTTCAAATGCTGGAGCAGGCCACAGGATAGTCTGGCCTGAGAGGGTACATCTACACTGCAATTAGACACCCGCGACTGGCCCATGCCAGCTGACTTGGGCTCACAGAACTCAGGCTAAGGGGCTATTTAATTGCAGCATAGACAGCTACATTTCTGAATTGTTTTTACTATTTCACTGCAAAAAAATAACTACGTTAAACGACTGTTAAAGTTGCACAAGTGAAGCACTCAAAAGTTAGGAAATGCCAGAATCAAGGTTCCCTGTGCAACCTTAGCACCCACCCACACATCTATGCATTATGATAACAGATTTCACCCAACATAACATAGGAAGCCTGTGGCAGAGCTAGGAATAGAACTGTGCTTTCCTGGGTCCCCAGGCAGTGCCTCAACATAAGAGACATCCTTTTCATGTATTACTCTCCCTCACTTGCTGTCTAGCCGGTCTGCGCAATGATGCAATGGAGGAAAAGCTAGGGGGACAGAAGGGAGGAACAGGCTAAAAGAATAGTGACTCAATGGAAGACTAATTGGGGAGGGGAAAGAAGGGTGGACACTTACCTGTAGCCTTTTTATCCCCATTCTTCCCCCCTTGATATCCTTTTCCTCCACAGAGATTGACAGGTCACATGCCAGTTTCAATTTGCTCATACCTGTGGGAAAACTTAACACAGACAGCACCCCCAAACATACTGCCATGGCTCTTGCCTCCAAGTGTTTTCCTCAGACTGTTAGGTGAGTCTCCCGGAGTAGATTTTTCTTTCTTAGTTTAATGAGTTATTCAGTCTCAATTAATAATTACTTTTAGGCACTTAGGGCAAAACTTTGCTAGCAAGATATGAACATGAAATTCACAGACATAACTAAAGGACATACTTTTTGAGTATTTAAATTAATATAACCTAGTTGTCCATGTGACAAGATGGAAATACATATATAAGAGAGATCTTGTTACTTTACAATGAAAGCTGATATAGAGGTGGCTGCTTTCAATTATTTTTAACAATTTGTAATGACTTCCCTACCCTCGTTTAGATGGGAAAAAATGGTGCTTTTTAAAATCAAGTTAATTAACAGGATATGAAACATTGCTTTGCATTTAATTCATCTTAATACATTTTAAAATGAAATTAAGCAAAATCACAAAACAGATGAGAAGTGGGGCCGTCCTCAGAGCCTCAGTTATTAATTATGTTTTATTATTATTATATGTTGGATCTTCTCTTCCCCCCCCCCCCCACCGTTGTGTAAAGCACAATCCTTACTCATCCAAGCCATACTCACAAATTGTTTGACTTGGTAGTGGTCAAGTGGGTGCAGATGCGGCCTCTTGGCTCGACTGCTGTTGACAGTTCTGATGTGTTTCTGCCAGATCTGTTCTGGCCTGCCAATTGCTGTTGCGGGCTGCTCTGTCCACTGATGTTAGCTGTATCTGATCTGTTACTATCTGCCAGCTCCTGTCTGGTGCATGGGCAAAGCCAGATTTAGAACTTAGGTGTTCCTGTCTCCCAGGCCTGTGTACAGTCCACTAAACCAACACTGCTTCTCAGCTGTTACCAGCTTTTGCCTGTTGATGCACTATGTGGAATTAGTAAAGTGAGTACAGTCTGGCCAAGGATTAAATAGGCATGGATGTGCACTCTTACTCTAGATCTCTTCTAGGACACTAATAGGGAAACTTGAACTTCCAATGTCAGTGGTGTACTTGTTTTACAGTGAAGCGAAGAATTTCAGTCTGCAGAACTCAGCATCTTCCACTTAAATTCAAGGATCTCAAACCATTTTACAACTATTAATTAATTATTACCCAGTGTGATGGGTTGGATCACAGAAACCCCCTTGGGACCTGCCACCTGATGTGCCAAGACTACTTCTGCCCCTGCTTTCCTGCCCTGGTAGCTTAGGACTCCAGCACCCTGTCTTGTTGTGCCAGACACACCAGTCTGTTCCAACCCAGACCCAAGGTCTGAACCACGTGCCCCAAAGCTGCAGACTTAACTGAAAGTAACCTACAGAAGTGTTCCTGTCTTTAACACTCAGATGCCCAACTCCCAATGGGGTCTGAACCCCAAATCCGTTTTACTCTGTATAAAGCTTATATAGGGTAAACTCATAAATTGTTCGCCCTCTATAACACTGATAGAGAGATACGCACAGCTGTTTGCCCCCCTCCCCCCCCAGTATTAATACATACTCTGGGTTAATTAATAAGTAAAAAGTGATTTTATTAAATAGAGAAAGTAGAATCTAAGTGGTTCCAAGTAGTAACAGACAGAACAAAGTGAACTACCAAGTGAAATAAAATAAAACACGCAAATCTAAGCCCAATACAGTAATACAACTGAGTACAGATAAAATCTCACCCTGAGAGATGTTTCAATAAGTCTCCTTCACAGACTGGACGCCTTCCTAGTCTGGGCACAGTCCTTTCCCCTGGTACAGCCCTTGTTCCAGCTCAGGTGGGAGCTAGGGGATTCCTCATGATGGCTGCCCCTTTGTTCTGTTCCACCCACTTATATATCTTTTCCATAAGGCGGGAATCCTTTGTCCCTCTCTGGGTTCCCATCTCCTCCTTCTCAATGGAAAAGCACCAGGTTAAAGATGGATTCCAGTTCAGGTGACATGATCACATGTCACTGTAAGACTTCATTACCCACTTGCCAGCACACACGTATACAGGAAGATTTACAGGTAAAACACAGCCATCTGCAGTCAATTGTCCTGGTTAATGGGAGTCATCAAGATTCCAAACCACCATTAATGGCCCACACTTTGCATAATTACAATAGGCCCTCAGAGTTATATTTCATATTTCTAGTTTCAGATACAAGAGTGGTACATGTATACAAATAGGATGACCACACTCAGTAGATTATAAGCTTTGTAATGATATCTTACAAGAGATCTTTTGCATGAAGCATATTTTAGTTACATTATATTCAAACTCATTAGCAGATTTTCATAAAATCATATAGAATGCAACGTCACACCCAGAACTAGGGCTGGTTGAAAATTGTCTATCAAAACTGTTCTTTCACAGAAAAGTGGGTTGTAAACTACAAAAATCTGTTTGTGAAAAGTGTCTGCTTTCCATGGAAAATTGTAATTTTTGTTGAAAAACAAAAAACAACAAGATCAAAACATTTGGTGACAATTTTTGGTTTTTAATTTTTTCAGCAAAAAGTCAACCTTTTCTATGAGGAGGAGAGGGGGAGAGAATCATTTTCTGGCCAAGTCTACTCAGAACAATCCAGTAAGGTAAGAAAGAATTTTTATCACCATTTTAAATAAAGGGAAACTGAGGCACAATGGTTAAATGATTTGCCCAGGATTAAACAAGATAATTTCTGGCTCAGATGAAAACACAATCCAGATGTCCTTAAACACTAAACTATCATTTCCCCTCTATGTACGTGCAGTCATACTGCTGAGGAAATGGATGCAGCTCCACAGACTTTAAAGGTACTGCACTCATTTACACCCGCAGAGAATTCAGCCCATACTATTTATGGATTAAGGACTGTAGCATTTAGCCCAGAGATAGTAATTTACAAAATGTATTGGTACTTAACTACCTGTATCATCTAGTTTTCAGTGTGATCATGTAATCAGAATCAATGAGGCCTCTTGGTTACAAATATCAATTATTAATGACATTTTGCTCAGGCTGTCTGACCTTTTGCAACAATAGATGCCATTTCACCAATTTTTGTTCACACTCTTGTATGAACATAAACTCAAGCATAATTTGCTTTGCTCACTGAATGTAGAAATCATGATGGTATCTGGCGCAAGTACATAGACAGCAAGTACATGGACAGTGAATTTAAGAGAGAGAGAGATGGCACCTTTCAAGAACTAAGTTATCAAAGATAAACATGACAGAATTTTTCTTTAAGGAAATACTGCTTGAGTACTTACCTTATTGAAAAATTCCAAGCAGGGTAAATTTATAACCCAGCCATGGACAAAGCACAAATAAATGGTATCTGTAATCCCAAAATTAGAAACGAATACCATTTTTAAGTGAGAGGAATAAAATAAATTATAAATATGTTGACATCTGGCATAATGCAGTTTGGGAAAATCTTTGCCTTTTTATTTTGTTATTGTTGTTGTAACTTTTCAAAGCATTTCAAATGTTTGTTAAAATATAACAGTAATAATTTATGTTTCTGTTTTTAAACATATCATACATGTTATCGTTGACTTGAATTATAATATTTTGTGAAACTGAAAAATTCTCGACCATGTTCTTTATTGAGCACTTTGTCAAGTAACATTACAGTTACCTCTCTGCTTGAAAAAATTCCAGATAAAATGATGGTACAGTATTATCTTTTCTGCAGAGGTTAAGAACTTCTGACAGGCCTAGGTTGACTTTACATTTCCAAAATCAAAACAGAGTATGTCAAAAGTCTCTTTTATGTTTGACATATTGTGTATTCTGCACACAAACTACTGTTTAGCCTTTATACTAAAATGTGTGAAAATATAGCAGCGCCAAATTAAGAAATTATATTACATTTATTCAGATTCTTAATTTTTTCTTATTTTCATGTTAAAACATGGTGAATGATACATTTCTAATTTACTAGATGAACTTTTTACTTGTAATCTGTGTCAAACTCAATCTGGATGAAAACGGAAATTCAATTCAAATACACAAACAGCATTAGTTTTCATCTTTAAAAATACTACCCTAAATGTGCTTGTTACAAACCTTTTTTACTTATCAAAACATTTTGCATTTAAAACTAACTGACTTATTAAACAAAGGAAGTATCTGTAGTTAGTCTATTGAACTGATTGTTCTGGTTACTGTGTCTGTCTAGATTGGCCTATGTTTGGAATCAAGTTTTAGAATATGGTATATTTATATTATCATGGCATCTAGGAGCCCTACTCATTGACCAGGAACCCATTGGATAGGTGCTGTACAAATACTGAACAAAGACAGTCCCTGCCCTCAGGCGCTTACAGTCTATGATGAGCCTGATTCTGATTTCACTTGTAAATCAGGAGTAGCCCCATTAAATTCAATGGCATTGTAGCTTTATAAACCTGAACTAAGTGAGATCAGAATCAGGCCCAATAGTATTAGAGTCTAAGGATATAAACAATGATAGCAATGCTTGTAATCTAAATTCAAAGAGGGAATATTGTTACCAATGTATGTACAGATCAGAATTAATAGGAAGTCGTTGAATGCAATCTTATCAAAATATTTCATTGAAACTTTCCTGTAGGAAAACTTTTCAATTTTCCAAAGCAACATTTCAAAGTAAAGCGAAGTTTCATTCTGACATGTTGATCTGGAATGAAAATACAAGTCACTGATACTGGGGGATGGCATTTTGGGAAGAGGGTGTTGGTTGTTTTTTCCCCATGTCCATAAGCAATGTCCAAAATGCAGATTTCTAGAGGAGAATGAGTTTTAGTAATGTAAATAAAAAAGATAAACCCAATAGGAAATTGAATAAAAGGTTGGATTTGGAGAGACCGGACCAGGTTAGGTGCCTAAATACCCTTAATCTGGCCCATCAGTCTTTTTACAAATCTCTTCAGAGGTGTTCTTTTCTTTTGGTCTTTTGAAAGGACAAGCTGAAGTCACCACTACAGTTCTCAATTCTAAGAGTCTTGTTTTGCTGAATAAATGCATAGATCCCTGTTTGCCAGAAGCTGGGAATGGGCTACAGGGGATGGATCACTTGATGATTACCTGTTCTGTTCATTCCCTCTGGGGCACCTGGCATTGGCCACTGTCAGAAGACAGAATACTGGGCTAGATGGACCTCTAGTCTAACCCAGTATGGCCATTCTTATAGATGGGATTTCTTTCTACAAAGCCCTTTGAAGCCAAAGCAATGGTGTTGATGGGCTTTGACTCACCTCCAGTAAGAGCACAATTAATCATCTAATTTCATGAAAGTCAAGCACAGGAGAGCCAATGTGCATAATGGGAGGTACATTCCTTGGGGCTGTGTTGGATATTTACAGATCTTGAAAAGTTAGCTAAAAGTAAGTGATTTTTAAAAAGAACACCTGTTTTTAGAAGTTAAACAATGGACTAGAACAGGCCTCAGGGTCCACTACATAAGCCTTAAGAAGGACAAGCAGACCCTAATGGGTCATACACATAAAATTCATGATGACAAAGTGTTGGAAACAAGGATTGGAAATGGAAGGTAAAAGCTACCCTGAACAATCTCCACTGTTAAGAGGGCAACAGGAAGCTTGGTGGTATAGGAGCTGCACACCAAATGTGTCTTTACTCCTCAGAGCACTCACCCAATGACACAAAGTTGCTTTCTAGAGACAGAACATCTGTGCAAAACTCAGCCTGACTCTTACCGAATAAGTACAGGGACCATAAACGAGAGGAAACTGGGAAATCTAAAGCACAGTCCAAACATAGAGGCGTGACTATGAAATAACTATTTGTACTCTCCTGTCCAAACTGTAGGTATGTGATACATTAACTGAAGTTAGCGGGAATGAAAAATTACTGAGGAAGTCATAAGGAAATTCTGAGTAAAACCCTGGGGGTCAGTGTGGGGGTGGGAGAGAAGAGCAGGGGCCAAAGACAGATTTTAGTTACCTCTCAGAGAGCAGCCTCTCTCTTTTTTCATTTTGGCAACACTTGCAGAGAGCGAGCGAGCAAGCGAGAGAAACTCAGCATCTGTTTAAGAAGTCCTAGCACCATCAAGTCAACACTGCCATGTCAGCCTCATCTCTGCTCCTCCTGAGGTTTTTTCATCCCCCTCCTTCCAGGGCTTGGGTGGGTGGCAGGGTTCCCCCTTCCACACTGTTTCACAGGGCAGTTTACCACCCTCTGCCCCAGGCTTGGTGCAACTGGGGAAGAGTGGGGAGGAGTAGTGCTATTCCTCATAAGTGGCAATGGAAACCACCCTAAACTCCGGAGTCTTTAGCTCCTCCCGTCCTGAATGGCTTGAGGTTTGCTGGGGTGTGTGATGTGGTGTGAGAGAGTTCTTCATGTAGCTCTGATTGGTTGCTCAGTTCAAGGGTGCAGGCAGCCAAGCAGAGAGGGTCTCTCCCTCCCATCCTCACCCCGCCCTTAGCAAATTTGAAAGCTGGAGCTTCTCGCAGCATCATGAGACAGGCTAAAGCCCCACACTTGCAAAAGTTGGCAATAGTAGGCCTAAAACATGCTATTACTGAACACAGCAGTACAGCACCAGTCCATAAAAGTAAACTGCAAACAGCAGACCTATTAAGACCTGTAAGCATTGAGGTTCACACTGATTCAACTTCACTGGGAAAACAATGCTTCAAACCTCTTTCCCTCCATGTAAATCAAAGTCACTGTGTGTATAAATTTTCCATTTGTGTCCTTCAGCTTCTGCTTTTTATACAGGTGATCTATCACCTCATATTAGAGTATGTGCTTTCCAAGTTTCTTATTTTTGATATCAAGTCATAGGGGTAGAATAGTAAAACAGAAGTGCCACGCTAACACATCCCCATATATTTCAATAGGACAAAAAGCATCTGGTGCAATATAAAAGAATGATCAAATGGCAAGAAAAAAAAAAACTTTCTTGGTGAACAATGAATTCAAATTTTGATCACTGCATTAGAACAAGGTATGATACTTAACATTTTTTCTCCAGCTCTCCCACTCAAATGCAGATTCTCATTTATGTACAAAAACCTAAAGTGTATTGAAAATGTAATACCATAAAATAAATTAATTTCTGAACATTAAGAAGGGATGAATGTAGTATTATTCCCCATATTTAATTAACTTAACTACTTTTGAATTTTCCTGTGCTGGCATGCTACAGAAAATCAGGGGGGCCTTCCCTGTTTTTTGCCATTCTTACATAGGGGCCTCACATACCAAGTGTGCAGAAATTAGTCTCTGCTTCTGCAAAACTCAGGAGATCCAAAGGAGTGGAAAATCTACAGCTGACTAGAGGTCTGTGGACAGTAAACAAAGTGCTCAGGGGCCTGTGCAGGTGCTCAACTCTTGAGGGTCTCTGTGAATATAAATTCTGCAGAGTCCTCTTCATCCCACTTTGGAATTAGTCAAAAGAGTCAGAGAGGAGGTAACCTGGCAGGCCTGGGTCCCTACTGATCTTACAGTTAAAACTCTGCCACTTTCTGAAGAGAGAAGTATAAATAGTGTGCACAATGGCAATATAGGTTCCTCAGGGCCCTCTTTAGGGTGGCCACAAGGCATCTTGGTTCTTTCTTATCCTTTCCAAATGGATCTAGCCAACAGACTAAGATGGCTCTGAAGGAATGGTAAAGGTTACGTTTCATAAATTAAACCCAAAAGTTCTGTCCTGCTTTTTTACCAGAATGTGAAAACATGATGCACAAAGCATGCTTTATAGCAGGGGTGGGCAAACTTTTTGGGCTGAGGGCCACATCTGGGTGGGGAAATTGTATGCAGGGCCGGGGCAGGGGGTTGGGGTGCAGGAGGGAGTGCGGGGTGTGTGAGGGGGTGTGGTGTGTAAGGAAGGGGCTCAGGGCAAGGGATTGGGGCAGAGGAGGGGTGCGGGGTGTATAAGGGGGCTGAGGGCAGGGGGTTGGGGTGCAGGAGGGGACTCAGGGCAGGAGTGCAGGGGGGGTGCGGACTGCGGGAGGGGGCTCAGGGCAGGGGGTTGGGGTGCACAGAGGTGCAGGGTGCCGCAGGGGGCTCAGGGCAGGGAGTTGCGGGGTGTACGAGGGAGATCAGGGCAGGGAGTTGGGATGCAGGATGGGTGCGTGGTGCAGGCAGGGGGCTTAGGGCAGGCAGTTGGGGTGCAGGAGGGGTTCGGGCTCCCTGCACGCCTGCCCTGTCCCTGGCCCCGCACCGCTCCAGGAAGCGCTGCGGCCCCTGGGGGAGGGGAGGGGAGGCGGAGGGCTCCGCATACGCTGCCCTTGCCACTCCTCCAGGTACCTCCCCCAAAGCTCCCATTGGCCGCGGTTCCCCGTTCCTGGCCAATGGGTGCTGCGGGGGGCGGTGCCTGGAGGCAGGGGCCCGGGGGCCACAGGGACGTGGTGCTGGCCGCTGCTGAGAGCGGCGCGGGGCCCACAGCACCAAGGGGGGCAATCCCGTGGGCCAGATCCAAAGCCCTGAGGGGCCGGATCTGGCTCACGGGCTGTAGTTTGCCCACCCTTGCTTTATAGGCTGATTGCAAAGGCCTTTTCTTGGGAGGCCATACATGCTATCAGATAAGATGTATTATCAGTGTTCTCTCACATGGCACAGGTAGTTATAGAAACTGAAAGGATGCAGCAGGAAACTCTTCAATCATCAGTGCTGTGGTTCATCAACATTTTTCTTTTACTATGACTAATTACTTGAGATTCAGTTTGTTATATACTACTGCCTTTTAACAACATTTAATAGGTAAGAGAGATGAGTCACTTTGTTGAATTTATCCTTCCAATGCATTTAGATGCTACAGTTATAAACCTGAAGATAATAAATTAAAAAAAAAAAAGTGTGGGGTGGTTGTTACAATACTTACTAGAAGGTACATAAGGAATACTTAATATTGCTTTAGAAACTCCATTAAGGAATTAAATTAGTTTAAGTTTTATTCACTGTGTGAGATTATTGTATGAATTATGCTGGAAGTATCTCATAATTACGGGGATTTCCAATTACTCTATGCTCTCAGCATGTATTTCCCCTCTGCTTTTCCATAGTTCCTTTTTATTCTTTTTTCCTACTTTTTAGTTGGGGGTTCCACCTTGTCCAGTTGTCCCTATGATGCTGGAAAGAGTTTGCAAGATAGTTATAACTAAACTCCAAAGCAGCTGAAAATTCTCAAAACAAAAGCCAGAAACAAATTATTGAAAGCAGTAAGAACTGAATTACAAAATCGAAGGAAAAAAGGATTGTATACAGATTCATTCATTCAAATAAACCCAAGATGGTTTAAATGACCTGAAATGGACACAATCACTGAAAAGTAAAACTGGGGCAAAAGCAATGACATAGCAGCTATAAAAATCACAGGCAACACCAAAGGAGTGCTTAGCCAGGACTTTGCCCAGGATGTAAAAGGCAAATGATAAATGACGACTATAATATAATTTAGAGAAAATATCTCTGACGAGCTAGTTAAATTAGCACACTACCAAGAAAGATAAATCACACAATATTACCAAAAAACGCTACCTCAAAGATAAGATGTCCAAATTTCCCCATCACAACTCATACACAGCACAGTTCAAAATTATGAATACAAAACTTAGCAAGATCACTAAAGACACTGTGAAATAACTGACATATATTACAAGATCAATGGCAAAAAAAGATTACTTACACTGATTGATTGATTCCAAAACTGCCAAAGGAATCTCTTTAAAAATAACCAGCAGCTGCTGCAAAATATTTTGTCTCCAACTCCAAGTGGGGAAGAAATCACAAAGCTTGGCTGCACAGTCCCAGGCAAGCTGGGAAAGAGTGCAAAGGGCCAGGACTCTGGACATAGTTTATTTGGATGGGGAGGGGGCATGAAATTCATCAACATCATTGACTTTGGAATGCACCACACCCATACTGGTTCTAATCAATTTTATTCCAAACTGCCAAAGGAAACTCTCATTTGGAACTTACCAGCAACTGCTGCAGAACGTCTAGTCTCCAGCAGCAAAGCGGAGAAAAGCCATGAGGCTTGGCTGCGGAATTTCAGACCGACCGGGAAGGGAGTGCAATGGGCCGGGACTCTGGACAGAGTTTCTCAGGGGCACAACAAATAGTGACTGAAGTTGTACCCTACTTACAGGGTGTTCATTTTAACTAGTGGGTTACAGTAGCATAATGTCAAGAGACTAAAGGGTAGGAACTTGAGTCTTAGTTCAGGGAGGTCACTCTGCCCAAATTACTAAAATGCCCCTAATCCCCCATGTACATCAAGGAGGGAGGCAACCTAGATCTGAGAGTTACAGGGTAATCAGTCAAATTTTCCAGCTAAAGGTTCACTAATGCCAAGTGAGAAGGGGCAGAGACCTTGCCCTCAATTACAGGGGGTCACACTGCTCAGGGTTCTAAAGAGCTCAATAGCCCCCATAAACCGCAGCCAAGTGATTTACAGCCTCCTTAGAGAATAGTCACTCTCACTAGCCAGCCACAAGACCTTAATATCAAGAGGCCAAAAGGGCCGATCTGAACCCTCATTACAGGGCAGTCAAACAGCTCAAGGTACCAAAGAGCTCAATATTCCTCAGAAGTGAGGGGGAGGCAACATGCACCCTCATTACATGCTGGTTGCTCTCACTAGCCAGCCACAAGTGCATAATATTAAGAGGCCAAAAGTGCCGACCTGAACCATCATTACAGGGCGGTCATACAGCTCAAAGATATGTCCCCTGCCTAAGCAAGAGAATGGCAACTCTGACCCTAATTACAGGGTAGTCACTGTGACTAGCTGAACAAAGGAGCATAATTCCAAGACACAAAAGGAGAGAGACCTGAACCATGGTTACAGGGTGGTCACACAGGACATGGTACAAAAGAGGCCCTACGCCCTCATTACCAGGATATGTGACCTACACCCTAGTTACAGGGTTGTCATGCTGGCTAGACTGCCAACGGGGCACAATGCCAAAAGAGCAAGAAGGTGGAGACCTGAACTCAAATTCAGGGCTGGCTCCAGGCACCAGCGCACCAAGCAGGTGCTTGGGGCGGCCAATGGGAAGGGGCGGCACGTCCAGGTCTTTGGCGACAGGTCCCTCAGTCCCTCTCGGAGGGAAGGACCTGCCGCCAAATTGCCGCCGAAGAATGACGCGGCGGCAGTAGAGCTGCCGCCTAAGTGCCGATCGTGGCTTTTTTATTTTTTTTTTTGGCTGCTTGGGGCGGCAAAAACGCTGGAGCCGGCCCTGCTGAAATTACAGGCAGGTCTCAGTACCAATGGCACTAAAATATCCCTAATCCCTTATAAACAAAAGGGATTTGACCAGCATCTCTATTACGGGCGCTCCGTTCAGATTAGCCGGCTACAGGGGCCTAAGGCCAAGAGACCAAAGACAGACCTTCTCCTGAATTGCAGGGAGTTCACACACCTCAAGGTACCAAAGGCCTCAATCTGTCCCATAAAAGAGAAAGAGGCTCATGAAATGCACCCTGGCTACAGGGTTGTCATGCTGACTAGACTGCCAACAAGGCATAATGCCAAAAGGGCAAGAGGGCAGAGACCTCACCCTGAATTACTGCTCAGGGGTCCAAAGAGCTCAATATCCCCCACATAAGCGACAGGAGCATGCCTTGCACTCTAATTACAGGGTAATCATTCACACTAGCCAGTTAAAGGAGCATAATTCCAAGAGGCCATGAGAGCACAGAGCTGAACCCTAGCTACAGGGTGGTCACACTGCTCAAGGTATTAAAAGGCTCAATAGCCCCACACGACCCGAGCCTTAACTACGGGGAATGCACTCTATCCGAAGTCCCTTTCCTTCTCCTCCACCTACAGTGACTTGCTTTCTTTCCTCCTATTTTCTCGCTGCTTCTTAAAGGTTTCCTTCTTCTCTTTCTTGGAGGTGCTGAAAAGAGAGAGAGAGAGAGAGGTTAAGACCGCCTTGGGACAGGGATCAGCAGGCTCCGTGTCCCCAACACAACCTGAGTGTGAACGAGCGAGGCGGCCTTGTTTTCCCTGAGTCTGCACATAGCCTGGAAATCTGGCTCCAAGAGAGTTCCATGGCGTCCTCATACTCTGCACTGGGATTCCACCACCTCCCAAGCCTCCCCTGGTGAGAACACTACCTAATAAAGTCCTACTTCAAAGATAAGATCTCCAGATCTTCCTTTGCCAACTACAACACTAAGCTTCTCTGAATTGTTAATACAAAGTTAGTAAAGGTCAGGTGATTAAGGCAACTTTGAATTAACTGACATCTATAACTAAGTCAGTGACTAAAGCAATATTTATGCTTTCCAGCCTGAACCTCCACTCCACTTCAGTGTTTTCTGAATTTTCCTGGTTCCCCATTCAACTCCTATGTCAGCATTTTCCCTCTTCAGCCTGGGATCCCCCCATTGCTGTTGTGTTAGCATTTCCTGCCCCAGCCTGGGTCTCCATCCCTTCCCCCACCTTAGAACTTCCTGACTCAATCTGGCCCTCTGCCCCTTCCCCTCCCTCCTCACCACTAGCCCTGTTCCAATCTGCTTCAGTGTTTCCTGCCTCAGCGTTAACCCCATTCTCCCCAACCTAAATGTGAGCCCTGTACTCCCCCGCCTTAGCGCTTCCCACCTCATTGAGTCCATACATCCTTAGGGGATGAGGCAGGGGCTCCATGCCTGGGCCCTGGGCCAGGGTGGGAGCGGGGATAGCCCTGTGCAGAGGTGTGAGGGCAGAGCTGACCCTGACCACCACATCTCTTCCTGCAGAGAACCAGGCCATCGCCTACTGCCCCAGCATAGCTGACCACCCCACCTCTTCCTTTGGGACTAGGCCATCCCGTGCTAACCCAGCCTGCCTCTACTTACAAGGACTGGTCCATCACCCATTGTGTCCCGGCACTGAGCCCATCTTGCATCTTCCTTCAGGGCCATGCCATCCCCTACTGTGTCCCTTGCAGTCCTTGATTCATTTGGGCAATGATGATGATGGATTCTGGAGAGTGTCCTTTGCTGGCTGTCCTCTGGGCTCAAGCTTGACAGCTATTGTAACTGTGCCCTGAAAAATCAAAAAGCTAAGTGTTGTACCCAAGGATAAAAGGTATCAGTGTATTTAGGTTATAGAGGTAAAATATAAGAATTAATGTTTTAACACAGGGCCTACAGGGCTCAGGCTTGTATAATATTTACCTTAGCCAAATTAGCATTTAGGATAAATTATCTATATTGCAAAGATAAATTAACATAAGTAAATTAATAATTAAACTTGCTGCGCTTGTGTCTATGTCTGTGATATGCTGATGTTTTGAAAATATCAGCTAAGTTTGGATAATAATGTCTATGAGAGATCAGTAGACACCACAACATGACTATTGGTTGCAGGGGTGAAATGTCAGAGTCTGTTACTGTGGTGATAAGGTGACATAATTGTTAACGAGTAGAAGAGAAATAACAAGCTAGGCTATGAAAAATGGGGCATCCAAAAAGGAGTGAGGTGTGGAGGTTCAAATAAGGAAAAGGAGTTAAAACTTCATAAATATGGATGAGCCCCAGTTGGTGTCAGCGTAACACATTATAAAAGCTGTATCCTGGCCCGCATGCCTTGGTGGGGGAGACACCATGATGATGATCACTGGTGGTGCTGATCATGGTGAGAATAAGGATGAATACGTCAGGTTTTTCCACAAGGCATGCCGTAAATAATGCAAACACAGTGGAACTTGGTTTATCTGATGTAATTGGGACAGGGGCCAGATCGCATAATCAAAAATTCAGATAATCAGCAGAATGAGCAAAGAGGTTATTTTAAGCTGTGGAGTTGCTTTAAAACTAGCTGACCCCTCCCAGGCAGCAGGGCTCGGACTGCAGCTTGTAACTTGCCACAGGGGGCCATGAAGCTGTGGGGCCCTGGGCAATTACAACAAAAAGGATGAGAAACACTGTTCCTGTTTGTGCGCCGGTGGTTCGGTTAATACAGAGAGCCAGATAATAGAGGCTTGGATAAACGGGGTTCTACTGTACTAAAATAAAAGGGATAACTGGTGCAAACACACAGGTGGGGCTACAAATATACATCACAAGTGAAATCATAATTACACTTTCATCACAAATTTCAAGTAAGGGCGTGGAAAAAGAGTCTTTTCCCTTCTCCTCTCCAAATATACATTATGGGCTAAATTTTGTTTTGGCCAGAATTAGCACATCTCCACAAACTCAGGCCAGTGGAGATTCGTTTCTATTTACACTAGTATAGGAAACAGCTGAAGCCCATCTGCTCTTGGTCTTTACCAGTGCTGAGCAGCAGAGAGAGAAAGGGAAAGCCTTGGCAATATATATATATTACCTCTACCAGGCTCCTTCAGCACAAACCCTGCTCAACTTATTCCATCTAGAAGGTTGAATACATCAGTCCAGAAAACCAAAGCTTCTTTTCCCCTCCGACCTCACTACCAACTTGTAAGCTCCTGGCTAATTTGAAGCAGTTTATTGGACTAAGCATCCCATCATGCAGATAGGGGTTGATCCTGCTCTGCTTGAAGTCAATGAAAAGACAATGAGAGCTGGATCTTACCTTCAAATAGTGCTACAAGAAGGTGAGGCGCTTCCAGGAATTAACATTGTATCTTAAAACTTAATGGTATTTCTGCTGTATTTGTATGAGAGAATTTTCAAATGTTCAGTGTTTTGTCACTGTAGTACTATTTTTTTAAAATGTACCAGAACAGATACTACACATTAAATACTAGTCACATGCCAAATTCCATGTTTCAAGATTCATTTGTTCTGAGTTATTTCAAACATATACAAGTCACAATAATGAACAGGAAATGTATTTTCTCCTTTTCATAATTAAAAGGTCAAAATGTCTTTTTGCTCAAACTTTCCAAAATATTCACCTCTGTGCAAAGATCAAACATGGAAAATGTATGCCCCAAAGGTGAATATTTTAGTAAGTTAAGGCCTTTGAAAATGTTGTGTTAGCAAGGAAGTGGTTTGCAACCTTAACTATGACATTTACTTGCTTTTGTGTTTTAAAAAGAAATATGCACCACAGTTCTTAGGAACACTCATACCAATATCTGTTTAGCAATGGGCCTGGGCCACAAAGTTTAGATCTGGATCTGAACTTGTTTGGGTTGTTCCAGTTCAGGATTTTGGTGCAGTGTCCATCTCTAATTTCAGTATGTGAGTGAGTCTGTTCTCTTTCAGGAAGAGATGCCATTTTGATGCTACTGTTAAGCAAGGATTCTATGTAATTGAAAGTACAGTAGGATTGAGACACAGTAGCACCATTAGAAAGCAATTTAAATCAATTCTAAATTATTTGTTTAATTTAGAATTTGATTTAATCATTATTAAATCAGCCATTTTCTTTTCAATTATAGATCTTCATTTATAACTCTGAAGCTTCCTAATGTCCAGTGTCTTCACAGTTTTCTTTACGCTTGTATATTTATACTGTTTGCAAGGCAGCATGACAAGCATCAGACAGGACATAACATTTTCAAACACTGAAGCCAATTCTTTCAATTCAACTGTGTAGGAAACAGACACCTTCCAAACTGATTGGTAATTATTCATTTTTATTTTATTTTAGACACCTTTAAAAACATTTTTAGTGATTTACTCTCCTCTGTCGTTAGACACAGAAATTAGGAACCCATTTCTGCTGCTATTGCCTTCAATGGGAGCAGGATGTCGATGCTAGAATATTTTTGATAATACACTAAAGATTTCCTTTATTCTGAAATTGTTAGTTACCTTGGAGGTAACTTCCTTTCTTTCTGCTTTATTATTACTAGTTAGCTATTTTAACGTACTTACAAAAGGACTCATCCCTCACAAGCTAGTGGAAACAGTAACAAACTTGGGTAACCTGAGAAAGCTCTTTATGGGAAAACTGAGAAGGTGCATAACCACAGTTCATCAGGAAGTAGCCACCACACTGAGTGGTCCCTCTCACCCTTATTATTCCTAAAAACAAATCAAAGCAACATGCACATACAAGGAATGCTTACCAAATACAATGCAGTCTCTAGTGGACAGCTAATTCCCGTCCATGCTAAACAGTAAAATAAATAAATCAGATTCAGGTACTAAAGGGAAGAACATTTTTTTGTTGTTTGTTTCACTGGCAGGCAAAGCGAGAAGAGACTTTAATGCAAGGGAACAGTCTATTTCCCCTCCTCTATTTCCAATCTGAGGCAGCGGAACCAGGTATTTCTCAATTTTAACCAAGTAGATTTTGGGTTAGCTGGCCACAAGATCTGGGGCTTAGCCTGCTGGTCAGAAGGAATGAGGATCAGCCAAACCCATACTAGCCGGCCTCACTTTATCCAATACAACTTTCAGAAGAAGAAGAATTCCAGATCTGAAATATTTTGATTCTACTTAGCTCTTCAAGATGGAAACACAACCTGGAACACACTGAAGCCACTTTGAGGACACATGAAGAAAGTGACCAACTACCTCTCATTTTTTAAGTGCTTCCTATGGTTTGCAGACATAAGGCCAGATTGTCCTCTACACTGGAAAAGTATAGGAGACAAGATTTTATATGCTGAGTTTTCCTATGACTTTTGCACAGCTTTGCCCCGTATGGGCAGAAATTTGGCTCCATACACCCTCAAATCTCCTGCACAACACTGCATTCTGGTATCACAGCCTTCATGATGACACAGTTCCTAAAGAACAATTTTTTCCCTTAGGAATGTACTAGACTTCACTGTGTTACTTATATTTTATAAAGCTTCCCCAGAGTAGTCATTCAAGATACCCATAGATGGGCTTCATTCCCCATTTCTTCTACAAATTTCTCCATCTAAAGACCAATAAGAATAAGTTCTTTTGTGTGCAGAATAAATAGTGTCTTTTCATTACCTACCAACTTAATTAAAAAAACAATCTTATAAAAGCTCTCCAATTCTCTCTTTTCATAGAAAATTTTCATAAAAATATAGATTACTAAAATACCATTCTGCTATTCATATAGCAGATACATCAATACAAATTTGTTCAAATTAGAAAATAGAGATTCAAATGACCAGATTGAAGTGCTACAAACTTTACTAAAAACACAGAGCAGTTATTGCTTTGATGAATTTGAGGAAATATTGTGCGCTGACAAGATCCTTTAGTTATAAAGACTGGATCTGTGGTCAGTATAAAAAGAGATTTCAAATTTCTGCAACACCAGCATGTTTAATATGCAGCTAAGTAGCTGATGCAGGCACTTACCCAACTTACCCAATCCAACCTCTTCTCCCATCATTCACTGGGCTCAATGCAACACCAGGAATAGATTTTCTGAGGGCAGACTTTTCTTTGGACTGGTCAGGAACTGGAAGGAGCTACCCCCAGGGCATTATGAGTAGACAAAACAGATTTGATTTATTCAGATGTTCTCAACTGCCTGAAAATCAAACAAAAATACTTCACTAAAACCAGTCCTTATAATCATCTGCATTGATTATTGCTGTTTGGTAAATAATGCTCATAGCAGAAAGAACACTCACCAAAACATGCCATTTTCTCTGCTTCTTTGGATGAGCACAGGAAACTCTCTTACTCTCAATTTTTCAATTAGAATCTGTGGAACCAGAAATATCCCCAGCATATTTCTGTTATGTTTGCATGTAACCTACCCTTGTACAGTTTTATGGATCTCTTGACTGACCTATTTACATTTCATTGACCTTCAATTGAGGTCCACACTGTTAGGCTGAGGAAAACATTTTAATATTCTAATGTGTTTTTTTTTAAAACATTTTAAAAGATGTTTATTAAAGCCACTGTCTTGGAATGGGTCTTTGAAGAATGACCACTTATTTTTAAAGGAAAGTGACCTGTTTATCCGCAGCAAGACATTGATTTCTACCTTGAATTTCCAAAATCATTCTGTTCATTTAGGATTGATTTTGTTAGATCTTAGATGGTAGTCAGGCCTGTCAATATTTATTGGAGACCTCCAAGGAAAGCCAAAGTTATTGCAGAAAGTAGTATTGGCAATTTAGAAGGTGTCATTCCCCTTCTAAATCAGGACTGGTCCAATGCTCAAGCACACTATAAAGAAATATTATGATGCTAGAAGTGATGTCTTGCAGATGAGATGCAAGCCCACAGTCCTGACTATTTCTGGTTATTAAAGAGCTTATCATTTTCATGAGAGGGTCTACAATGAGAATCAAGGGCTCTCAGCACCTCTCAAAAGTTATTTGGTACCTTCCAGAATCAGTCCTCACACTAGACTTGATCAGAGGAAATACACATATTACATAAGACAAAGAAAAACTGAGGAAGTAATGGGCTTAGAAATTACGTTTGGGCTTTAATTTTTTAAAAATATTTGTTTTTATCTTGCTGTTCTTCCCTACTGTTGTCTAAATTTGTATTATCTTCAAATTCTCTAACTATTGTTATAGTTTATTGATACTTCAAGCTACTGTCTCTTTTTAACTCTCAGTTCAGCATCTGTTGATTATCACTCAATTTTAGTTCCCAGGACAGAGGAAGCACATGGAAAATGCAGAAGGGAAGGTAGGTAAATGGGAAGGAAGGTCAAGTGATTAATAGGAACATACTGAGAATGTGAAAAGAAAATTACACAAAAAGATGTATACATGATTCCGGTTGCATACCCTAATAAAAACTTTATGGACTATTAATATGCTTAACACATGCACGCACAGATTTTTACTTACAAGCATTAGTGGTCTTCACAAAAGCTACTGATGTGGCTTGTATAATTAGGTGGTTTCTGCTGAGCTTTTGCAGATGTGGTAGGTTTGGGGCGAGGATGTGCTTTCATCTGTCTGGAATTGACATAGCCTACAGAAAGAAGGAAGTTTTGATAATATTATGGAAGTTAGAGGTATAAATTAACTATTAGATCATCAAATCCACCAATCCTACAGCTGATGCTACAGCTACAGGGCAAAATTCTCTGGTGGAACTCCCTGCGACAGATATGGCAATATCCTACAATATCCTTGAAAAACCTTATTGAATTAAGTTTAAGTATCTTTGGAGTCCATTGTATTAAATGCAAAGGTTATGGGTTAGTGGATCAAAGGACTATATTGAACAATGTGGTATACAAGATCTTTTGGGACAATACACATAAAGTGGATTTCCTGGGAAATATCGAGGAGGTGGTGAATGGAAATTCTCCACCCCAGGTTATGCAAAAAAACAGCCTTTTTAAGCTATACTCTGAGGAGCGGGACTTTGTCTGCTGATGACGTGTCACATGAGGTCAAGATCAAAGGCTCAAACTGCATAAAGAAAAGACTGATCTATTAATGTGTGTGCTTATTCTGAGCTAAGACTGTATGAATGAGTAACCACAGAAAAAACCCTATATGGGGTTTGAAGGACTGATTCCCACCAGAGCCTTTGTGATCTCTGGTAAGTTGTAGGTTCTTTATTGTTTCAATATGTTTTTGCTGTAATGCTGTCACCTTAAGAATAAATGTGCTTGCTTTTAACAAGCTGTGTGGTAACTCATAACCATTGGCAATTGCATTGTTTGTAGCCTTCTGAAGAGAAAGCAAAGTGAAGACCTGGCCTGTTTAGGCAGTCTGACTTGCTGAGAATATCACAGTATAGGCAGGGATCTGTGCAGCCTGGAAAACTCTGGTCAGAAGGGAAAGAGACATGGGTCTCTGCCCAAGAGAGATGACAGCTGAGGAGCTGGGAACCTTGGGGGTGTGTGTGTGTGGGAGAAACAGTTGCAGTTGTCCTGAACTGTGACACTCCCTACCACCAGAAATGAGGATGGCTCAATTCTGTCAGACCAGGGGTTCTGAAACTTCATTGCACCGTGATCCCCTTCTGACAAAAATTACTACACAACCCCAGGAGTGGGGACCAAAGCCTGAGCCTGCACAAACCCCACTGCCCTCGGTGGGGGGACCAAAGCCCAAGGGCTTTGGCCCTGGGTAGTAGGGCTCAAGCTTTGGCTTCAGCTCCAGGCCTCAATAAGTCTAATGCCAGCCCTGGCGACCCCATTAAAACGGGGTCGCAACCCACTTTGGGGTCCTTACCCACAGTTTAAGAACCGCTGCATTAGACCTTGATTAAGCAAGGTACTTAAACACATGCCTAATTTTAAGGAAACAAGTAGTCCTACTAAATTGAACCACGCTGACTAAAAACCTTACATTGCAATGCAAAGCACACCTCTTTGCACAGACAATCTCCCAATAAAATAGCCTCAACGTGGCCAGAGAACTTCCTTCACCCAAAGATATCTTCCCCTAAAGCATTCAAAAGCATTGGGGGGAGGGATAGATCAGTGGTTTGAGCATTGGCCTGCTAAACCCAGGGTGGTGAGCTCAATCCTTGAGGGTGCCATTTAGGGATCTGGGGCTAAAATCTGTCTGGGGATTGGTCCTGCTTTGAGCAGGGGTTTGGACTAGAGGACCTCCTGAGGTCCCTTCCAACCCTGATATTCTATGATTCTATGAAAAAGATGCAAACTAATGGAAGGAGAGGAGACAAATAATCAGCTACGCTTTCTCTCTCCAACTAGGTTCTCAGTTGCACCCATCTTCATAGTGTCTGAGTGCCTGACTAGAGAGTAACTGTCTCTAGTCTTTGCCCAGATACTTCAGCAGGTTAAAAATGTCTAGGTGATAGGCACAGAAGAAATACATAGCTAGACAGCTACTAAAAATAGGATGTGGGGAAAGGAATGAGACCTTTTGATCCCAAACTGTCAGCTTATTCCTCTTTCACATTAACTAAATGAGAGTTATTAATATATTGTACAACTTAGATTATGATTTGCTAGGAAAGGAAGAAGCCAAATTTAAAGATCAGCCACAAGAAAAATTTAGTTTAAGAATAGCACCACATGAAACCATATACTACAGCCAAAAACAACATAGAGGGACTAGGAGAAATGCAGTGAAATTTTAGGCCTCAGAAAATCTGTAAATTCCTTACAGAAAGAAACACTGCTGTACTTCTTTATACAACTGCTATTACTGAATCACTGTATGATGGCAACTGATTGCATTTCTTGAGCATTCATCCCTTAATGACCCTGCAACATTTCTAGTAAACACAGAGGTCTATTGAGAAATGGGCTGGGTGAGAATTTTTAGCATATCACCAGCATATTTGCATTGTTAATATGGGATGGATTTCTGGCAGCATACCAGGTTATGTAACTTATCTAAAGTGAAAGTCTAATTTGTGCACTCATCATGAGGCTATGCACTCTGTGTCCAAAAGCAAACTTTATGTAGGTATCTACCGAAAGGAACATGTCTATCATAATCAGCTTTCCTGCAGACCAAAAGCCATGCAAGCAGAACAACAGGAAAGAAGTTTAACATGTAAATCCAGATATTATCATCTTAGTGAAATCTTTCACTGAGTTATTGAGATAATAAGAATTGATAGAAGGCTCATGACTGGAGGAAAGCTAATGTGCCAATATTTTAAAAGGATAAATGGGCCTTTATAGTTATAGGCCTATCAGTCTGACATCAATCCGGGCAAGATAATAGAACAGCTGATACAGGACTCGATAATTGATTAATGCCAGTCAACATTGGTTGATGGAAACCAGATCCTGTCAAACAATCTTTTTTTGATGAGATTACAAGTTTGTGCGATAAAGGGAATGGTGTTGATGTAATATATTTAGACTTCTATAAGGTATTTGACTTGGTACTGCACAACACTTTGATTAAAAAACTAGAAAGATATAAAATTTACATTGCACATTAACTGGATTAAAAGCTGGCTAACTGATAGGCCACAAACTAATTGTAAACAAGGAATCCTCATCGAACAGATTTGTTTCCAGCGGGGTCCTGCAAGGATCAGTTCTTGACCCTAACATTTTTATTAATGACCTGGAAGAAAACATAAAAAAGTTACAGCTAAAGTTTGCAGATGACACAAAAATTGGGGTGATAAATCATGAAAGGGACAGGTCACCTATAAGAGTGATATGGATCACTTGGTACGCTGAGTACAAACAAACAAGATGCATTTTAATAGGGCTAATATAAATGTATATCTAGGAAGAAAGAATGTAGGCCATACTTACAGGATGGGGGACTCTATCCTGGGAAGCAGTGACTCTGAAAAAGATTTGGAGGTGTGGTGGATAATCATCTGAGCATGAGCTCCCAGTATGATGCTGTGGCCAAAAGGGCTAATGTGACCTTTGGATGCATCAACAGGCGAATCTCAAATAGGAGAGAGGTTATTTTACCTCTGTACTTGGCACCGGTGCAACCACTACTGGAATACTATGTCTAGTTCTGGTGTCCACAATTCAAGGAGGATATTGATAAATTGGAAAGGGTTCAGAGAAGAGCCACCACAAGGATTAAATTATTAGAAAACATGCCTTATAGTGACAGACTCAGGGAGCTCAATCTATTTAGCTTAACAAAGAGAAGGTTAAGGAGTTAACTTGATTACAGTTTATAAGTACCTACATAGGGAACAAACGTTTAATAATGGGCTCTTCGATCTAGCAGTGAAACATGTAACAGCCAAATGGCTGGCCCCTGAAGCTAGACATACTCAGATTGGAAATAAGGTGTAATTTTTTGAGAGAGAGTAATTAACTATTGGAACAATTTACCAGGGGTTGTGATGGATTCTCCATCACTGACCATTTTTAGATAAAGATCGGATATTTTTCTAAAAGATCTGCTTTAGGAATTATCTTAAGTTCTATGGCCTGTGTTGTACAGGAGATCAGACTAGATGATCACAATGGTCCCTCTTCTGGCCTTGGAATCTATGAACCTAAGAAAGAGCAGGAAGCAGCTGGAAGAGGTTGGGGGAGAGGAACACTGTCCTTCTTGTTGACCAGAAGAGTGGCGGGGGGTAGTAATATCCCATCCAGCCCCAAAGAACCCTCTCTTACCTGGACTGGGCTTGCACCCATGAAATTTGCAAAAGGACCAGCTTTCCTCATGACCTACTGTGGGCATTACCCTAGTCACCCCTTTCCCCTGAGGGTCCGGGAAGGACATTTTCCCCTTACAGTCAGATTGGTGGAGGCCAGGGGGGAAAGAAAGGTTCACATTCCCCATAGAACGTCTTGGACTCAGGGGTTAGGTTCTAGCATTGCAACTTAGTATTTAAAACCCATGGCAGATGTCCAGTACAGGTACTCCTTGTAGAAGGGATATAGTTATCAGAGAAAGTGGATCAGAAAAGGATTTGAAAGAAAGCATTTCTTAAGGGAGTTGAGGGAGGTTGGGGGCCCTACATCTGGTACAGTGGGAAGCTGACTCCCTCCTTTTAGAGCCCCTTTTTAGCTCAGACAAAGGCAGAGCAGCAGGGCACCCACATTGGGATGGCTGGGACCAGGTTTTGCAGATTATGTAAAAATGATTAAGGAATGATGATGCCCTGCACTGTAAAATTCATTGCCAGGTTTTCCCAGATATTTTAAGAGAATAAACTTGCAGCCTAATTAAACCACATCCATTGCCTACTGTCTTTCTTCCAGAGTGGCCAGACAAGGCTCTAGTTGTTCCTCCTTTGTTCATTTGTGCTCATCTCAGTGATGCACAGGGATAAAATCCTGGTGCTGAGTGATCCCACTGATAAATGGGATAAGAATAACATGTTTGTTATGTGAAATTTAAAAACCAAAAAGCACAAATCATAGCTCATTCATGAATAGGGCCTTCAGCAAGAGAATATGGTATATGCCAATGAAGGTGTCCCCAAGACGATGGACAAGGTGGGGAAGGGGGGAGAATGAATACATAGATGGTAGTAGTAAATAGCAAGGTAGTAAATAAGTTATCCACATTTTTAATTGCCTTCTAAATTTTTCTTCCAAGGTGAAACTCCCCAGGTCTAGTATGGGGCCATGGAAAGCCCTGTGTGAGTGATGCCAAAAGAAAAAAATAAGCAGTGAGTTTTCGATATGGTCATGGATATATCAAAACTGTCAAAAATATCCAGTCTGCAGCAGCCCCCTGCATACCATGGAGCCAAGCTCCATGGTGGCTCTCCCTATAGACGTGTAGAGGGTAAATTATTGTAGGGGGATTGGGTAAGTGGTAGGGGTCAGTGGCCACTGGCCACAAATCCTGCAGAGTGAGTGTGTAGAAAGCTATGTCTGCTACTAGACCACAGGATATAGTAATGGACACAGGCTGGCTAGGCAAGTGCTTCAAGTCCAGCCTCTGGGCTGGGAGAAGGGAGGATTCCATCTCAGTCCCAATATTTGTCCTCCCTGTGCAAAGCCTGTTTACTTGGGCTTTGGGGAGAGTCGTGATGGGTATCAGAATTTCAGCCTTACTGACTATTATCCATTTAACATCACTTTTCGCATAAGGAAGAGGAGAAGATGACAAAGGAAATGGCAGGGGAACTCATTAAAGCCCCATAATAGCAACCCATTTCTCCTTTTATTAAAGTCCCCCTTTTCATGTGTTTTTAATTAAAATATAAAAAATTAGAAATAGATTTGATCCCTTAGAATAGTTACATATGCTATTTCAGAAGAAAGTTCAGATCCTGGAGTCTAGCTAAACTCCCCCTCCCATTCCACTATCAAAAGTTACATGCTATACATGCATCATATTTAAAATATTAATTTACTTGGCATATCGTAGATCTATCTTCCCTGTAGAATCTGCAGTACGTTTAGTCTGAGAGATCCAGTCACCACTTTACTGGTTATTGATTCATATACCCGAAGCTGAATATTTTGAGATATATAGACCATCTTCTTGCTCACATCAGCTGAGATTGGTCTTTGTACACATTGTGATCTAGATCAGGCAAGCAATTGTTGGAATAGTATATTTTTTTATTTCCACTTACCCATCCTCAGAAGCTAATGTGATTTAATACTATGGACTGACAAACGTACCGCATAGGTTTGTCATTACAGCTCCCGGTAAATGGAAGACAAACATTTAACTGAAATCATACCACTGATGTTTTATTAAACTTTTTAGACATTTATTTAAATATATAATGTACTATATATGTGGAGACAATAGACATTAGATGAGCTGCAGAGCCATATCAAAGAACATTCAACCATGGTGATAGCCACGTGATAAATGTTATGAACCAATTAAAAAGTTTGCAAAACCTATTACTTATATCCAAGGAAGATTATAAAAAACTCTGTCAGTTAGCTTCTCTGGGTTTAGAAATTTTGTTGTGGCTCTTAAAAAAACTGTACGCAGATTCCTCCCACTAAAGTATTATTAGGAGAATAGCTGAATTCTGTCATGTGTGGAATCATCCCTTTCATTATCAGACATTTACATCACAAATTATTAATCAGATCACTTCCAGCTTTCTTTTGGGTAATTTGGCAAATGAAAACAGACAGCTTGATTCAGATGTTCACACCTCCCGTGTGTGCACATAAACTCAGATAACATTCGCCTTATTTCAAGAGGAGACTATTATTTCTCATTCAGTTACTGTAGAGCAAATTAACACGCATACATGGAATTATACTGCAAGTGTGTATTGAATCTTTATTCCTTCAATGTTAGTATAAATGATTACTGCTTGTCCTTGATAACGAACTGGGGAAAAATACAGAGAGCCACACTGTATAAATAGATTTGTTTTAAAGCATTAATGTTCATTTAGAAGTCAATTAGGAAATACACACACACATTAAAATGCAGATTTTAATAAAGCATTTGATATACTCTCTCATGAGAGGTTATACACAAAGTTCATTCAAATTTGGGATTAGAGGACAGTCACATGGAATGAAAACAGACTGAAGGAACAAAAACAAAGGGTAAAGATAAACACCAAACTACTGAATGGAGGGATGCATCGAGTGGGATACAGCAAGGATACAGTACTTTGTCCTGTCATATTTAAAATGTTCTCTAATGATCCAGAAAAGGGAGTAAATTGACATTAGTAAAATTACATTTGGAGACATTGTCAACATCAGTTAGGACAGAGGAAAACCACCTAGTTCTCAAGAAGACTAAACAAAATATGTGGCCAAAAAAACAAATATTAAAAGATTCAACTTCGAAAGATACAAATTAACATATTGGGTAAAATAATATGAAACATATGTTGAATGGGAGAGAGCAATATCAAAGAAAGTAATGCCAAGTAATATAGGATTTCAATTTTTTTGGTCTTCTAATAAGTCTACAATGTGACATGGCAGCACAAAAAGACCAAGGCAATTTTGAGCTGCCTACACAGAGGCAGAATATGAAAACAGAACCAAGTCTCTCTCAGTATTACTCTGGCAAGACCACACCTGGAGTATAAACTTGGTATCACAATACCAGAAAGATATAGAATTCAAAAACTGCGTGGTAGGAAATTCAGAAAAGATTAATCAGAATTAATAGGAGCCAATAGGTTCTGATTGATAAGTAAGGCTGGATTTTAATTGTCACTATCAACCAAACAATCCTTTATAAGGTGCTAGACATGTTTTCATTGCACACCAGAAGACACAAAGAACTTCTACTCACAATGTTAGCTTGTGGGAACTTTACTTTGAACTATTTCAAAAGGCTACGTATAATTTGTGAATAACTTGCTTTTATTAAAATTGGCTGTATTTTGGAACCAGTTAAATGTTCTGGAATGGCTTCTTCAGGAAAGTTTTTGTTCACTTGGAAGTTCATTCAGTTCTAGCAATCTTCATAGACACAAATTGCCTGGTTTTACATTCCTGCGGTTATCATTTAGCAATGCAGAATAACATGAGAAGAATATTCTTGCACTGTGGACTACCTATGCATAAAGACACCTAAATGCAATACATTTCCAATCAGGACAATATTGCGCAAGAACCTGAGAAAATAATGTTTCTCTTTTCACTGAGTCCAGCTGAGCTATTTCTTGAATTTCTTGCATATAGATCCTAAGGTGTGCTTTCCATAGGACACTGTCTTGAAAGGTTGATATGCTAGAACAGATCTGATCCTCCAACTATAAGTACACCTCTACCCGGATATAACGCGACCCGATATAACACAAATTCGGATATAACGCGGTAAAGCAGCGCTCCGGGGGGCGCAGGGCTGCGCACTCCGGTGGATCAAAGTAAGTTCGATATAACGCAGTTTCACCTATAACGCGGTAAGATTTTTTGGCTCACGAGGACAGCGTTATATCGGGGTAGAGATGTATATGAAGCCTTGGCAGAGTTAAAATCTCATTGCTTCAAAGAACTTTGCAGTTGGCAGATTAAAAACAATCATTCTGCTCCTGACCAAAGCTTCTGGGCACAAATTATGAGGGTATTTTCTGGCTCTCTACTTTGAAGCTTTCCCTGTGATGGTTAGTAAAGCAGCAAAACCCAGTATCCTGTCATTCACAAGCTGAGCTTTCACTTGGTCTTCCTCATACTTCAGATGTATGCTGTGCTAACTCATTAATGACGTTTGATGTGTTTTATGATAGGAACAATGTCACATTGTTGGATGCAGCAGTCTCTTGGCAAGAGATATAGTCAAACTGGGGGGGGGGGGCGAGAGGAGGAACGTTCAGAGGGGCGCAGTGGAGCCCAAGCCAGCCCCCACTGGGGCAGGGAGGAAGCACCGGCCAGCCTGGCTCTTCCCCCAGTCCTGCTCCGGCCTCAGCCCCTGGCTCTGGCGCCAGCCGCAGCTCCGGCCCCGGATCCCAGCCCCAGCTGTGGGCCCTGTTCCCTGCCACAGCTCTGCTCTCAGCCCCAGCTCCGGCCCAGGCTCCTGACCACATCTCCGCTCCCAGCTGCTGACCTTGGCTCCCAGGGGGACGCAGACAGATTCCATTATGGGAAAGGAGGGAAGCGACAGAAACATTTTGGGGATCACTGCTTTAAGAGGTATTGTTCAAATAGACATTACAAATATTTTACCTATGGATGCTACTAACACCTTGAATTACAATATGCCTAAGTGCTCAAAAAAAAAAAAAAATAGCATGCCTATATCCCCTTTATAGTGTCACAAACCGGGACCAGACTACAGCTGGAAGCTGAGCCATGGCTGGGAGCAGAGCCAGGGCCGCAACTGAGGCCAGGGCCGGGGCAGAGCTGGGGGCATAGCAGGACTGGGTGGTGCTCCCTCCCTACTCCCTGTGGGGGGTGCACCCCCAGTTTGGGTTCCACTGGTCTACAATAAAGGACAACCCAGAGAAAGCAGAACATGGCCTTGACTGTGAGCCAGAATAGCAGCAGGAGAAAGTCCAGATGAATCTCCACACTGGAGCTCTTTCACAGGCTGCAAATTCAGAGCAAATGTACATAATGAAAAGGTTTTGGTCACTGAGGCAGTGGCAGTCGGTGGCACATACTGACCACTGAGGGAGAAAAGACTTGCCATTTGGCTACCACTACCACTGCTCTAGAACTTTAATAAAAATAGTGAACAGCTAAGGACTGGAAAGCAGGAGACTAGAACAAAAATCCTGAGTGAGTCTAACTAGGCCTTCGTTGAAAGGGCCTTTTTTTCCCCAGTGAAGTAGTAAATACTGAAGTTTGGCCGAGGCTATGTATGACAAATGCACAAAACCACTATGTATCCAAAAACTTGGGTGACATCCATATTAGAAAGTTTCTTACCTATGAAATAATCAGAAACAAGCTTCACATTTGTGATGTGCTTCATGCAACTTTTATTCTGATTCTTAGTGATTCCAATCCGTAAGGCAATTCATTCAGTAAAAATCTGTGGAGAACACACATTTTAAATTAATACAAAAACCTCAAACTCCTGTGCTCTCCCGCCCCCCTTAGCTAGCTCATCCAAATACTTAAATGGAAATTTTCATCCAAGCACCTAAGAGGACACCTGTCCATTTTTAAATGTCATTCCTTTAATTTGTAATCTTAATCTATAAAGCATTATAAGATACTGTATTTTAAGGGAAAAGCTCGATCCTAAAATTGAACCAATATAATCTAAAAGGATCAAGTGTGTGTAGATTGTTGACCAAGAGCTATAACATGTTGAATAATTCTTTTAATGTGACATGAATATGCTGCACATGGAAAAAAACAATATAAAATAGATTTTCCAATAATTAAAGAGAATAGCCATATATATCTGCATCAAAAACCCTGCAGTTTTTATTTGTATTGCATTGATTTAGTAGACTGGCAAGTCAGCGTCCTCTAACTGCTAGTGGTAGGCATGAAAAATGGACATAATCAAAAGCAAAAAATGTTTAGGAATAGAGAGTACAAAAACCAAAGAACCAACTAGGAATAAGAAGTGATGAGTTCAGTGGAAATAAACCCTAAATTGTCTACAGGGAATATCCAAACAATATACAGAACAACATGGCTTATAATTGTTAACTCCATGCTGAAATTAACACTAAAGGCTTGGTCCAAAGCCTGAGACCCCCATTGACTTCAGTGGGCTTTAGATCAGGCCCAAAGTTTGTAACAATCAAAGGATCAGAGAAACCAGGCCGCCATTTGCAAATACAAATCAGTTATTGCGTCTTTTGTACAGCACTCCTTTGCACCTTTCTCAAGAGTGGCTTTGAAAGTGCCATTTAGGATCATTCTTTTATAAGAACGCAACATAAAAACAGCCATATTGGGTCAGACCAATGGTCTAACTAGCCCAATATCTTGTCTTCCGACAGTGCAAATTGCCAGATGCTTAAAAGGGAGTGAGCAAAACGGCAATTTTCAAATGATCCATCCTCTCTCTGTCCAGCCCCAGCATATGGCAGTCAGAGGCTTAGGGACATCCAGAGCCTGGGGTTACATCCCTGACCATCTTAGCTAACAGCCTTTGATGGACCTATCCTCCATGAACTTAACTTGGACTCAGTTTTGGCCTTCAGAACATCCCCGGTAACGAGTTCAGCAGGTTGACTGTACATTTTGGGAAGTATACTTCCTTCTGTTTGTTTTAAGCCTGCTGCTTATTAATTTCATTGGGTGATGCCTGGTTCTTGCGTTATGAGAAGGAGTAAATAACACTTCCTTATTCACTTTTTTCACACCAGTCATGATTTTGTAGACCTCTGTCATATCCTCCCTTAGTCTCTTTTCCAAGCCGAATTGTACCAGTCTTTTTAATCTCTCCTCATATGGAAGCTGTTCCATACTCCCTTCTCTGTACCTTTTCCATTTCTTTTTTATATAGATCTCTCTCTCTCTCTCTATATATATATATATTTTGGACATGGCAGGCAGTATTCAAGGCATGGGCATACCATGGCTTTATATAGCGACATTATGATATCTTTGGTCTTACTATCTCTCTTTCCTAATGGTTCATAACATTGTTTGCTTTTTTGACTGACAGCACACAGAGAGCACATTTTCAGAGAACTATCCACAATGACTCCAAGATCTTTCTTGAGTGGTAATAGCTAATTTAGACCCCCTCTTTTGTATGTATATTTGAGACGATGTTTTTCAATGTGCATTACTATGCATTTATCAACACTGAATTTCATCTGCCATTTTGTTGCCCAGTCATCTAGTTTTATGAGATCCATTTGTAACTCTTCACAGTCTGCTTTGGATTTAACTACCTTCAGTAATTCTGTTTCATTTGTAAACTTATGATTCAGAAGTGATGCAGAATGTACTCCTTTAAGGCACTAAAGAGGTGAGTGTTCAGGTCCACATGTAACTTGACATTTTCAAACACAATAAAGCACATAATGGATTTTCTTCAAAATTTTATTTCAATTTAAATTATGGGGCCAGCCAGATTTTCTGGTAAGAAATGCATTTTTTCTCAGGAGAAATGAAATACTTTCATGGAAGTAGAATTACAACTGTATACATCAATATTTAAAAAAAACAACAACCTCACATTAAATAACTTTTAGTAATATCTTTAAGCCTTCACGCAGATGAGAAGAAACTACTTCCAGTACAGCAGAATTTTTTAAATATGAATAACATGTCAAATGATCTTAAATTTAAATACAACTTTTTTCTTGAACGCCAACATTCAAATGCTTTCATATGTTAAAAAAGTTATCATATCCACTGTTTCCCAGTCAGAGAGAGAAAAACCAATAGCCCAATCCAAATTTCTTCACTTCTTTACATATATAAATTTTAGCATTTCTACATTTTTCTAAAGTGGAAGCCTTGTGTGTTATAGAGAATAACTTGGCAAATAATGTTTTCTTCCACTCAACTATGATAAACCAAAATATAAGACTGCTAGTGCTGAACTATAATACCATCTAATGGCCAATTTTGCCTGACTACCGAAATTATTTTAAAAATAGAGATCTCTCATTTTCAGTAAGATTAATTTGCTATTTTCCAGGAGACAATATGAATCAGTTTGCAATGGACAGATTAAGAACCTTAAAGAGATCAATGACAATGTTAAGAGACATTTTATATTACCAGAGTGAAAACACCCAATTTTCTGGAGCTATTACCTGATTTCCCTCACAATGGCTTCAAAATTAGCTAAAATGTCAATCAGGGGTTTCATCTTGCTAACTGAAAATAATTTTAATTAGTAAGAGGACAGGAAGCAATGAGCAATTTTATGGCATTCTCAATCAGGTTCAGCCATGTAGAATTTGAACATTCAAACTCCAACTCATAAGTTGGTTGTGATTTTAGCATAATTATAAGATGAATAGATACAATTTTAATAACATTGTTTACAAATATTTAGTAGATGTTTTTTGTTATGGTCACAGTAACAAAAGCCAACATGGTGCAAAATCAGTTTGTTTGTTTTTTATAAATACTGATAGTTTGCAGCATTTAAGAACAGGACTTGACAAAATTAAATCATTTTGTTACAAGTAGGCCATCTATGAAATTATTTTTCTCGAAGTCAAGGGGAAATTATTCACTTTCACAACTATTGTACTGAGATATCTACTGCAAGAAAGCAAAGGTGGTCTCTGTAGACTCCCCAGAAGAAAAAGGAATCAATATTAGTTTATCATAATCTTGACCATTTACAGAACACAGCACTAATTTAAGTGAATAAGGCCAATATTAACCAGTAAGAATACAGATTAAAGGATTCCAGTTCTATATTTTAGCCTAACCTAATTGATGGCACCCCATTAGATAAATGAATACATATAAATTGTTTTTTTTCCTTTTGATGCTGCAGTATTTAAGAAATGTTAAATCAGCATTCTCAGATGATCTGAAGTATTCAGCTACATATGAGCATTCATTTTGCAGAACTCAATATTAAGTAATAGTTACAGACTAATACAAGAACATTCCTCTGCTGTACAAATTAAATCATATTTTTAAAGAAATGAGCAGCCTAGGAGTTATATACAAAAGAAACCAGCAAGCATTGTTGAAATGAAATGCGAAGTGTCACTGCTAGCTCTACTGTTTGAAATACCTTCAAAGTAAAATTAACAAAACCCTTAGAACATATTTCCAAGTTTACAACTCAATTCTCAGAAAATCATATGTCAAAAAAAAATCTATAAAGCAGTGAAAGGCATATTATATACATTTCCTTATGAACCTCAAGATTTCACTCTTTTAAAAGTTGCTAAATTGAGTTTATTTGCAAGACAACTGTTTATCCCAATAAGCTCACATCTTAGATACATTTCCCCTTTGATTACAAGTAAAGCACTGCACATTTTTTTTTAATCAAGGCATACAATTTTATATTATGGTGCCATGTATGCACAGGTCACATTGTGCTCATATCTCAAACAAGGTAAGTGCAAACATACGATTTAATCAGATTTGCAAGCATGCAACCTGTTGCTTAACTACATTAATACCTTCTTTCCTAAACCAAACTATCATCTATGTTTGCTTTCATGAATCTAGTATCTTTTTTTCCCCAGGACTCCTAAAACAAGCAGTGTCTTTGAATTCTGAAATGACACAAATATCAAGAAAGTCCACATTGTGCAAGAAAGCAGCAGCTATGTTTTTCAACTTGGACTAAAAAAAGAAAAGAGAAAACAAAAACCGTTCACTGAACAGCAGATTAGCAGTAATGTTCCTCATGAATTGATAAGAGTGCCTGATGCTGAATATCTAACAGCAAATGCGGAATTTGGGTTTAATATTTTAGGGGTTTATTGGAGATTAAGCTTCTTGCTGTGCTGGTCTCTTCAAATCCCTGATCTGTTTAACTAAATAGGTCTTCTCATCATTAAATTGTTCGTCCTCGGTCCTGTCATTCTGAAACTTGCTGAGGAACTCAATAAGTTTGGTCTGGTTCTTTAAGAGGATATCTAATATAGGCTGTGTCTTGTTAGGATTGGCTACAAACACCTGCAACAAAAGAAGAGGGATTTTAGCACAGATACAGGAAACAGAAGGCTCAGTTAAAATTATACTTAGCTAATAAAAAGTGAGATGATAATGGTTTAAAATAGGGCTGTCAAATGATTAAAAAACTAATTGCAATTAGTCACAAGATTAAAAAATAGTCACAATCAATCAGTTTTAATTTCACTGTTAAACAATAATAGAATACCAATTTAAATGTATTATAAATATTTTTGGATGTTTTTCTACATTTTCAAATATATTGATTTCAATTACAAAACAGAATACAAAGTGTACAGCACATTTTATATTATTTTTTATTACAAATATTTGTACGGTAAGACGACAAAAATAGTATTTTTCAGTTCACCTCAGACAAGTACTGTAGTGCAATCTTTTTATTGTGAAGGTGCAACTTCCAAATGTAAAATTATTATTGCTGTTTTTTATATACCTGCACTCAAAAACAAAACTATGTAAAACTTTAGAGCCTACAAGTCAAAGTATGAAGGAGCATGTGAATGTTTAGCATATCTGGAACATAAATACCTTGCACAGCCAGCTACAACAACAACGCCATACAAACACCTGTTCTCACTTTCAGGTGACATTGTAAATAAGTAGGCAGCATTATCTCCCGTAAATATAAACAAACTTGTTTGTCTTAGTGATTGGCTGAACGAGAAGTAGGACTGAGTGGACTTGTAGGTTCTAAAGTTTTATATTATTTTAGTTTTTAATGCAATTACGTAAGAAATAATAATTCTACATTTGTAAGTTGCACCTTCACAATAAAAAGATTGCACTACAGTACTTGCATGAGTTGAACTGAAAAATACTATATTTTGTTCATTTTTTTTTACAGTGAAAATGTAATAAAAATATAAAGGGAGCACTGTACACTTTGTATTTGTGTTGTAATTGAAATCAATATGTTTAAAATGCAGAATCCAAAAATATTTATAATAAATTTAAATTGGTATTCTATTATCATTTAACAGTGCAATTAAAACTGATTAATTGTGACTTTTTAAAATCTAGTTAATTTGTTTTGTGTTCATCACTTGAGTTAACTGTGATTAATTGACAGCCCAAGTTTAAAATTATGAATGTTTTCTCTCCTAAATATCTGCACATGAAAAAACAAATGGAATATTTGAGAAAATTAATCTGAAATGAAAACCAGTTTTATATGTTATTGAGGTAGAGACTGAGGGCCCAATTCTGATGTTAATGGGAGCTGCCTGGTCATGACATCCTGCAGGAGGCACTCAGCAGCTCATAGGATTGAGTCCTGTAGCAAGTGCACGATTTTATGTATCTAGCATCATCGTTAGAGAGACTAGAGATGGTTTAAAACCTTTCTGCAGGGTTATTCCTGAATGGAGCTAAGTCCCCAACCTATTACTAATCATTAGTTTATGTCTACTATTAATAAAAAGGGTAACTTGTTTTAACAGACAACCCTGATTTAGATTTTTCAAAACTGATTAGTTGATTTAAAATACTACACGTATCCTCCATAGTACTATGTAGCACGACACAGACCTGTTTAGAATCCTCAGAATGTCGTCGAGTTATGCTCAGAAATCACAGCATGCATTCATCCCCTTCATCATTCTCAGTTCATACAGAATTTTAGAAGAGGAAGGTTATGCTAACAATAACCATACAAAACCATTTAGCATTTCCTGAGTAAGTACTTTTCAGCAAAAGAAAGAATCAAGTAATTTTTCAGAGCAGACAGATCTGAGGTTTGCCATCATCGACTAACCTCATTACCTGTGTAAATGAGGCACACTACAGAAGCTATTCAATGGTTTTATGATTTTTGGTACGATACCTTAAAGACATGAAAGGCCTCAAACTGAATGTTGCGACTCTTGTCTCGTAGAAGGTTCATCATTAGTTTCAGATTTTCAGGTTTACTGATGTATTTTGTCATAATTGTAAAGTTGTGTCTGTCCAATAGCAATTCACCAAGCAACTAAGGGTGGAAAAATGTGACAGAACAATGAAGTACTACGGAAATCTTAGGAGTTCAAATACAATTTTTATCATAGGGGTTGTGAAGCACATTGAGTAATTGACATCTGTCAATAAAAGAGGTGTAACAAACTCTTGGTTCTCCTGACTCCCAGTCCAGGGTATTTTGATGTGATTTTTCCATTCTCTCTCTCAGCATGGCTGAAAAACTGCCTACCTTTCTGTTTCCCCTTAGCCTGTGACTCCACTACCACTTTTGTCGGTAAAACTTTTGTCGGTCAGGGGAGTGAAAAAACACACCCTCTGACCATCACAAATTTCACTGACAAAAGTGCTGATGTGGGCAGTGCTATGTCAGCAGAAGGGGCTCTCAGTACCCCCATAACGAATGCCCTTTGCTAGGTGATAACTAGCTACTGTACCATATCTATGCTCAATATGTCTGGTATCTGAAATGGATAATTCGATGTTGTCATAAGTCAGCTACCCACAGTCAAGGTATCATCCTCCCTCCCAATTTTATAAATGAGGTAAGAGAGGATCTGAGAGGTTGCACAAGACCATTTCTACCAGAGGTGGTAATAAAAGCTCAGTCTCTAATATAACAGCTATAAAAGAAGAGTCATCCACGTAGCCATGCTACTTTGCACAAAGATCAGGCCAAATCTGTCTCTGTTCTTGTCTCTGGCGTCTGTAAAACAGGATTATCCCTACATGACCATCTCTACAAAGCACTGACACAGACAGAACAGTCTTTAATTATAAAACCTGATACTGTACGTCATGGTTTTGTGGTAAAGGCATTGGAACTGGAATATAGGAGGAACCAGGCTCAACCCATGGCTCTACCATCCCTGCATCGTGATGTTGGGTAGGTACTTTTCAGGTGGTTACAGTCTTTGGCTATTTTTGCATCGTCTTAATTTAAAAGGTTACGTTTGCTTTTTAAAAAAGCAAACTTTAACCTAAAATAAAAAGAAAATGAAACAATATAAACAGTAATTAGCACTATGACAATTATATTAGTGTGTGATGAAATGGACCAGCTCTGCTTTTTAGTCCTTTGATACACTTTTGAGGTTCCCAATGCACACTTAATCTTCGGAAATTGATCTTTTCTACCACATCTGTTCTTTTTACCACCCAGAAAAATATTAAAAATTCTCTAGTAAAACTATTACAAAATGAAAACACTGACTTGACCTTCTATACATATTCCAAGTCTGAAATTACCACCCGACCATGCAAGCATTTATAACAACATTGTGGGGGAAAAGGAACCTGTCTCTTATAATCTACTAACACCATACACAGTTAAAAAATAACAAAAGAAAAGAAAATTCCAAAAGAGAAAAAAATAAAAAACAGTTATGGTTGCTTAACAGGAAACCCCCCTACTCACAGTGGTGCTGGAACACTTAATAGTGGGGGTGCTGAAAGAAGTTTTTATTTTTTACCTCATGCCCCCCTTTATTCCTATCCATGCTGCCCCACCCTCCAGAGCAGGGGCCATGTCTCCAGGAGCGGGGGATCCAGGCAGGGCTAAGGGGCCAAGGCTGGGGCCACAGCAGGGCATCTGGGACCCCGCATATGGGGCCAGAAGTGGAGTCCCGGGCGTGGGGCTGGCAGCCGGGGCCCCGAGAGTAGAGCCCCTGCCACGGGAGCGGGAGCCTGGGAGTCAGCAGATGGGGCCCCAGGAACAGGGAGCTAGCAGACGGGGCCCCAGGCACAGGGACAGGGACCCAAGCCCTGGGCGCAGGGCCCCAGGAGGGCGGCTGGGGAGTGAAATCCCGGGCACGGAGCCAGCAGCTGGGACCCCACATAAAACTTGGGGGTGCTGCAGCACCCCCGGCAGTCCTAGTTCCCACGCCTATGCCGACTCAAACACTTAGAAGCAAGCATGTGTGTCCAGTTAACGTGTCTGTCTTTAACATATCAATCCCCACACACTGCACTCACCCATCTATAAGTAAGTCCCATACACCTCCAACACGCACTTGTAACTGATTCCTGACAACTGTGCAATACCTTCACTCCAACCTCATACTTCCCTATGGAAAATTAACACATCCCACAGCTGACCAGCACGGATGTTTAATAGATATCTATGCTGATGTTGCTGTGGTTAGCAATTATATCTATTTAAGTGTATTTTATTAAATTATGTACCTGGGCCCTGAGTTTTGCGGAAATAAGTCTAAAACTAATCAGTACTTATGCTGGTACAACTATTCCCTCACGGAAAAGGGGATAAACTGTACCAGTTTAAGGCACCTTCACATCAGTGTAACAGCATCCACATTGCTTTACTGGTACTACATCTTTATAAAATCACACCCCGATGATATATATTATACCAGTCTAAAAACTGTGCGCAGACCAGTCTAAATCATTCCTTGGACAGTTTCACCCAATACCCTGACTGTAAGCTCTTTGGTACATGCGCGGTCTTCGTGTGTGTTTGTACAGTGCTTTATCACAATGGGGCCCTCATCCCATTTAGACCTTTGGGAGTTTCTGCAATATAAGCAGCTTGAATAATAGCCATAAAAACCAATGAAAGATCTCTCTTGCATCCTCAAACTGGAGAACCGTGGTTGGAGACACCTGGCTGACAGCTGTCTCTAGCTACAAAATTTTCAGTCAAGAAATATCACTCTGTACAGATACATCCATGCCTATTTGTGGGGTAAGTACTGGGGGAGCCCCACTGCTACCAAATCTGTGCCTCTGGGATAGGTAAGGGAGCCCCTACTGCCACATCTGGGGGGAAATGGGGGCCCCCTACCACTGCTCCAGCCTCGTTGGTTCTGCCTGTTGTCCCTGCTTCCCTTGGGCTCCACCCCTGCAGCCCTAACCCGGCCACCATCACTCCAAGTGGAAGATAGGGCGATGCTGCAAGAGTGTGGCACAGGGGCCCCTGTGCTGCTGTGCGCCCCAGATTGCTTTGATTCAACCATGCTCCCAAGTGATGAAAATAAACTCTTTGGCAAGTCCACAAATAAAATCTTATTAAAATAATTATTGAAATCAACTATTTTTACTGTTTTAAATTGGAATTCAAACCAGTTATTTAAGTCATTGTGATTTAAATCAATTCACCCTGAAATTATCATAGAATCATAGAATGTCAGGGTTGGAAGGGACCTCAGGAGGTCATCTAATCCAATCCCCTGCTCAAAGCAGGACCAATCTCCAGACAGATTTTTGCCCCCGATTCCCTAAATGGCCCCCTCAAGGATTGAACTCACAACCCTGGGTTTAGCAGGCCAATGCTCAAACCACAAAGCTATCCCTCCCCCTTGGGGGAAAAAAGGGCACTCAAAGTAAAACTACCTTACCTTAAGTGACTGCCTTTTCGTCACATAATTTTCTGAATGAAGTAACTTCTCATACTCACTGAAGAACTGAATGGAGAATGAAGAGAAAAATCAGGAACTTTCCAAGTGGCACAAGCCCTGCTTTTGAATCAACTTATTTAACTGGGGGGATGTTTAATAGGTATGTAAATAAAAACTTAGAATTCTACTGAAACAAGGTTTGCAGTATTACATTACAGGTGTTTAAAATTCTAACAAGCTTTTTAAAAACTTAATTTCTTTGCTATTTTGGGAACTTTAAATATTTGGACTACCATATAATGAAGGACGTTATTCTTTAAGCAATAAAATTTTGTAGACTATGAAATGATTTAAGCTTTTATTAATATCAGAATTGGCCAGCAGATGGAGCAAAACTATCAAACATACCTTTGTGACTAAGGCCTCATATAGACAACAGAAAAAATGGGAAAAGGTTCCCTCTAGTGGAAAATACATTTTCACAAAGCTAGATTTTCATCTTTTCAAAATCTCAGTTTTTGATGCTGAAATGCTGAGAATTTTAAAACAAATTTCTATTTTAAAAACACTATGGCACAAAAAAATGCAAACCTAACTTTGATTAATGCAATACATAAACTGTCCTTGGTAATTCTTAACTAAGAATCCAAGCAATACGATACAAAGAATGAAAAAGTATTTAACTTTTTCAGTCAAATGAAAATTATTCTGTATCAATCATCAAAAAGTTCTGAGGAATTAAATATATTTACTCACCCTATCATAATGCTGTTCCAAAAATTCTGCACTCAGCAACTTGTGTCTCGTAAGTAAATCCTGAAAAAGTATGTCATGTTTAAGCAATATTTTCAGATTAAAAAAAAGTATTTATTAAAATAATAAATATTCATTCTGGATGCCTCTGAAGAGTCTAATTAATCTAATGAAGGATTTTGATATACTAAGGAAATAAAGAAAAAAAGTTGGAATATTGGTGTAGATTCTTGGCTGTGGCTGTGAAAACTCATAGCATAACTTAGGAAGGGGTCTGCTATATGCTGTACTGGTTCTCAGAGAAATCAGAGCAACTTGAAGGCTCTTTTAACTTGTGTTGGCTTCCAACAGCTCCAAGATACAACTGCTTGGATCACTGGGGCACAGGGAAACCCAGGCCTACTCTCTGCAACAGAAATGACACAAGCTACTATATCACCAGAGGAGCTCTACAGCACCAAAGAGTCCACTTACACTATTCATTATTTGTACAGTGTTAGCACCTAGAGGTCCCGATCATGAATCAGCACCAATCATGCAAGGCACTACACAAATAAGACAGTCCCTCCCTGCCTTGAAGAGTTTACAATCTAAGTAAAAGGATTAAATTTTAGTTCTGGAATAAATGTTACCCTGAACATAGCACATGTATCTGAAGCAATATCTTAATCGCCATGTGCTTAGAAGGCAGCAATGTTCAATTGATCCAGCCCCTTTACAGAGAATGTCACAAACTTTGTTCTCTGTCTCCATATGCTGACTCCATATGTGACTAACACCTGACATTTGGGATTATATATTTGAGATGCTGGAGAAATGTATGCTATTGTAACTATTTAGATATGGTATGCAAGTTACCTTGAATGTGGCAAACGCATCTGAAGCAATGTCAAACGTTGACATTTCCACATATCTGAAGAAATCATAGAACTGTTCTGACCACAAGATTATTTTAGCAAGTGGTTCATGTCTAATGCATTCTCTTAACATTATTCCACAATTTAGAGCAATTTCTGGAGATTCGTACCTGCAAAATGAGAAGTCTATATAAATACCTTTAAAATGTGGTACTGTAGTACTGCAACTTTATATATAATTAACAATACGCTGTATTATGTTATCAAGTCAACTTAAACATTTTAATAATTAAAAGGCATTTATCTGCATATTAAGTTCCACTTTCAGATGTTCTACGAAAGACTACCAAAATCAGATGATCAATCTGTTGCTTGTATGAATCACTTGTATAAAATGGGAGCATAAGAAACATAACTTTATGTTCAGACTCAAAATCAATGCCCTCTTCTCATAACTGCAGGTGGAACGTGACTCATAGCAGGCTTTTCTAAATGTGCAGTAGGTGCTCTGCAGGTTGGGACAGCAGAAGTTTGTCCTCTAGTGGTATGGACAATTCACAACTCCCAGTATACTGCCAAACTTGTTCATTTTATATGGAATACTGAGTATGACTTTTTAGGTTAACTTCATAAGTGAACAAACAGACTGTTCCACTTGGTCAAAAGAATAAGCATTTTCACTGCAAGTACACGGTCAAAATTTGAAAGTAACGTCACCTGAAATCTATGGGTCTCTTGTAGCTCCACATATTTAAATCAACAGGATTCTGGCAAATCATATACCTTTTCAAAGCCTAGATCCTAATGGTTGGTTCACATTCACCATAATATCTTAAAATTATGTAAATTTGGTTATACCAGATGCATCATATGTAAGACATACAACAGATCAGTAAGTACTTCTATAAATTAAAACCAACACCTATTTCAAACATTTTTACTCATGCACACACAAAAATGTTTCATGGTGGCTGTCCTAGGTTATGCTGTCCTAAAAATCAGCAATGTGGTCCACTGAACACGATCCTGGACTTGAAGTTAGGAGAAGATTCTGCCACTGACCAGTCTGACAGTTTGGGCAAGTTATTTCACCTCTCTGTGCCTCAGTTTCTATGACTTCCTTTGTAAAGCACTTTGAGAAAGCACATATAAGAATTTAGTATCATTCATTTGTTCTTACTTTTATATTATACGATGGTTAATAATAATCTTGCCCTTTGAATCTTTCAGATATCTTGGGTTCTGTCAAAATGAGACTGTAGAATAGGAAAAATTAAAAGTACTCTGTGGAACACTGGATTTCTTTACAATTGCAAAGATACATTTTGTTGCTCCTCTAGACTGCTATGGGGTTCTTAGTGTTCATGAGGAAGCCAGGGATTAAAATGTGCAAGTTCCTGCTCTTGCTGTAAAACAATTTTTCTATATGTATCAATACTCTGCTGGCTCAGACAAGTGGCACAGATAAAGAGAATGAAGAGACAATGTGACATAAGCATGATATCTCACATTTGGTAGGTTTCAGACTTGGCAACATCTCTAATTACTATGTAATGCAAAAACTTTGAGGAAAAACTAAAGAGCAGATCTTTTGTTTAAACATCCAGAAAACAAAACCTGTTATTTTAACATCTTATTGCTGTCGTCATGATGTGGCAAACAGCTATTCCAAGGGATTAACTATTTAATCTAATTCTTTATCATTTCTATAGAATCTTATACCATGCCAATCACTGTAGCATTTGAGTACAACTACAGTATACCCCCATTGACCCAAACCTCATTATCTAAATCCCTTTCTTGTCCCTGAGCATGAGATACGTGCTGCAGAGGGCACATATCTCATGCTGGGGGACAAGGAAGGGATTCGGCTAACGTGGAGATTTGTAAAATAGAGCAAAGACCTCTGGCCAGTACTGTGAGGAGCAAGACGAGCCCCCCGTTGTGGAGGAGGGAACCCCACTGCTCAATGGCTGAATGGTTCCTGCTATCCTGATTATCCGAACTCCCAATTATCCAAATAAAATCAGTGTCCCTCAGTCTATCTGGATAATCAGGAGTATACTGTACATCATGATGTATGAGAGCTTATTTGAACAATATCCATCAGTATACATGCTACAGCTACTGATATAAAATTAGTGTTTGAAATGTTAACATTTTAAAAATGGTTTTATGCAAGACATTAGTGAACTTTCCCACCCCAAAATGATAAAATGGGATTGCAACCTCTAATATTTTCTGTTATTCATGGCACAGAATAATAGAAATGTAACAGTTCATTTTGAGGTTGGGGGGATGTTTGTTCCCTAATTTAAAAAACAAAGGTCTTTTTACTTAAATTTGTTTTCACGAGCACCTCTATTTTGGTATGCAGCTGCAGACTTGCTACAGCATAATTGATATGGCATGATTCTGTGATGTAACAATGCAGGTAATACAAGAATAGAGGTGGAAACAGCAATCTGGCATGCAGTGAATACACAATCATATCTAGAAAAGTTGGAGCTGCTTGATGTCTCTGTAATTGTATTACCCAATAACTATGAAGCAGGAGCTGCACAGTAACTCAGAGGATGGGACGGCAAGTTCATTTAGCCAGAGGTTAGAACAATCATTCGAACACTCGGTAAATAACTAAGATCAGGAATAACAGTTTAAATTCTGGACAATGAAGTAAGTTCAGTGAAAAGGAACATTACATTACCCCAACAAGAATGTTTTTAGCGCAGTATTAGTTTTCAATTCTCACCCTGTCACCCTTCACATTAAAGGATTCATATTTTGATATTCTATTGCTTAAATTATCCATTTGACTTAAGTTACTTTAAGGGAAGTTACAGGCCCTGTGGCAAAATTATTTAAACAAATTGCAAAGGAAGAAGGGACATTTCACCACTCTCACTGTCCTGCTTTTACCTGAAAAAACCATTCCAATACTTTGTATAAAACTATTTACACCGAATACTGGACATACCCTTTTAATAACATGAACAATATATTTTGTTGAGTGCAGATGTATTCCACTGTGGGAGTTCTTGTACCAATTTGCCTTCTGAGAATGTTGTTGAAAATTTGAGCGACATCTTTTTTGCCCTGTCAAAAACGTAACCAATTAAGCATATAACATTTAGTACCAGAATGTATAGCAAGAGTTAATACATACATTAATATACATACACTTAAACATGACCATTTCACAAAAAAGTTCCCCAAATACTTCGTTTCTCTACACCTATTTCAAATCTGTCACAACATTCAATACATCATTGTATCAACTTACATTTGGATAGCTTGAATAACCTACTGATAATGTTTAAAACAATAAAAACCCTTTTATATTTTATCTGATATTCCTAGAGTTTCTCTGGATTCATTTTGTACCAAAATTATGTTAATACTATGCCCATTTTTAACAATGCCACAGTCCTGAGTAAGATGGAATATTTCAATGTTTTACTTGAATTTTATAATCTGAGACCAGAAGCAAACCATTATTATTGATGATCCTTGTTTGTGGAATGAACTTATTCTGGCACCATCTGAATCAGTGTGTAGCAAGTTTTAAGGTAAAGAAATAGACCTTACACTTTATGGAGACTTCCAACAAATATGACAGAACGATAGCTTATTATTTTAGATTTGTATTAATTATAGTATTGGACTCCTGACGCTGTGACAATGGATGCTGCATGAGTAAAAAATAAACCAATTTTTTAGAAAATCCCAGGAAGATCATAGTCTCTAAAAAATGACATTTTTGTTTGTTAATTAGCATGGAGAGTTTGCTGCAGTATTGTTGTCAGGATATAAGTGTTAGTTTGTTTTGTAAATGCTTGTTTTCTGATTTATAATTCTATTGAAAGCCTGCCCAAAGCAGCATCAGAACCCTTTGTTCTGGTAATGAGTAGAGCAGTGTTTTGAGAAATATAGCCATCAAGTCTCATCCACTAACACTGACAATTTTGCCCAGGATCTCATTATTCCCCCTATTTACCGACAGCAACAGCTCCCCCTCTTTATTCATATAATTGAGCTGGTAGTGGTACACAGTAATTCCAAATCTAGTTATTGTTAGAAGCATCTATTACTTCCAAGTGATGTAATGGTCTATTTAACAAGGACACACACAAATTCTCATGCCAACAGTCATGATTCTCAGAGGTGAAGTGTAAAAGTGTGCCAGCATTGTCGGATTCTACCTCCCTGATGCAAAAAGGTTTTTTGTTTTGTGTTTCTGTCTTTTTTTTTAAACTTTTCAAAGGCTGCAATTACCCCCACTGAAAGATACTTTAATACAAGTCAGCAGGAAACTGATTGACAAGTTATTGCTCTTTGAACAGTTTTGTTGATTGCCTTACATGAAAAAATGTTTCTACATATAGACACAATTCCAAACAAATGTTAATATTAGAGTAAGGATTGGATGTTTCAGGGCAATTTCTTAATGAGGACCTAAAATAATTTCATTTACGTTAGGGGGCCCATCACCGTGGTATTTAGATTCAAATAGATTGCAGACAGAGTGCAACAGTCAGAAAAAAAATCCCTCTCTATCATCCCAATTTATAAAGATAACTCCCTCAGGAACGATCCATAGTCAAACAAATACTTAGTCAAAAATGTGCACTGATCCATGCACAAACGACTTCAGGTTCTGTCATACCACTTGAAGGAGCAAAGAAACATCAGCAAAAGCATCTCATCTGTTTTCAGCTCTGGACATAGTTGTCTCAAAAAATAGTAACGTCCAAGCCACACAGGGCTTAAGAGACTAAAACCAAGATCTTGAATTGTGCTCAGTAACTGATGGGAAGTTGGTGGTGGTGCACAGGTGTGCTGACATCAGCCCACAACATTAGGTAAGCAAATTGCCACATTCTGCATTAAAGAGCATTGCTTTAGTCCAAGATGAATGGCTCTTAACATGACCTGAAAAAGAGCTCTGGAAAGCTTGTCTCTCTCACCAACAAAAGTTGGTCCAATAACAGGTATTACCTCACCCACCTTGTCTCTCTAATATTCATCTCAGCAAGGAAAAGCCACATCCTTCTCAGGTAACAGAGCAGTTGAGAGTCCAAAAATAGGAGGCTATTACCAACAATCAGCAGCCCCCTCAGACTGAAAAGTACAGCTACCTTTAATACAGAACAATCCTACGCAATTCCATGCCATTATAGATGTAATAAAATCAATTTGTACACCACCATTTTCCATCACCAGAAGAATGCTTTCCAAATAACCAGAAAGACTAAAAACTGGACTGATAAAGATCTTGAAAGTCAGCAGAATCCAGATTTAATTTCTCAGCATCTTATCCTCAATAAGCAGGGACCATATCAATTGCTTTCACTCTGAATTTCCTTGGGTTTTTGTTATATAAAGACATGTATGTGGTGAGAAAAAAATTTTCCATCAGTTTTTATTTTCAAAACCCTTTTTTATGGGGTACAATTTCTAGTTAAGACTTTTCTTTTTAGAAACGTTGACAAGTCATTTTTAAAACAATCACTTGCAGACTCTTATAGCTTGAAAACTCAGGTTCAGGTTTCTGTAGGACGTGTTCAGTTTTGTCTCTGGATTAATCTACTCTGGAATGTACCTTATAGGAAATTCAGTGTATGCCAGCTATAAAGGACCAAATGGTAACAGAATCAAACAATATTCTGGGGGGTTGGGGAAGAAAGTTAACTTAATTCTGGAATGTAACACTACAACATCCCTTTAGACTGTTGTGTTTGCTTCATGGCCAACTTTTTTATGAACAGTACAATTTTATAGCAACCTTAATTAGCAGGATAGCCTAGTCAAGACACTAGAATTCCGGGCTCTGTTTCTAGCTCTGCCATAGACTTCTTATGCAACTTGTAGGAAAGTTACTATGGGCTTGTCTACATAGCAGAGGGGCATGGGTGTGTCACCAGAAGGGTCTACATGGAGCAGTCAGAGCACAACACATTAGTGCACTCTACAATTCACATCCCATAGTCTGCACTGCGCTACCACATAGACAAGCCCTAAATCGGACTGTGCCCCAGTTCCCTAGCCATAAAATGAGGATGATGACAATACTTCCACACCTCAGAGTGGTGTTGTGAAGACATATTAATTACTGTGTATGAAGTACTCAAATAAATACTGTTGAGCAACAAATGAAAACTTACAGAAAGATAAAATTAATGTTCATATTTTGGAGTGATCAATAAAATCTGACTTTCCTGTCTAAACAGAAAAATGATTAGGGAGAATGTAAAAAAATATACTTTTGTTTCCTATAGGGAGAGTATTAAAGATTTAAAAAATGGCTAATTAGTGGCAGCATTAATGAAAACTTTTTAATGAGAATAGTCAGATGACTCAGTATTATACTGTAATAACTCAAAAGGGATTTAAATAAGACTATGGGCATTATGGCATTAATACAATCTAGGATTTTAATCTCTCTCTGAACACAGCAATTAAATTACATTAAAGATTAAGCAACACCTCTGTTAGAGTTCTGGGATAAAGATTTGAGCTATTCATCTATTTTTCATTTTTTATGTGATCTATCCTTCCAAACTCCTCAGAAATTTAATCTCACGCATTTGGTTAATTTACCAAGTAGTTCGTATTAATGTTTCCTAATTAAATCTTAAAATACAATTGCTATTATTAGCAGCATTGAAAAAATAAAAATTGTGTAGCTAGGAAGTGAACCTCTTACTTCAATTAAATAGGAATTCTGATGGTCAGAATGCAACTTACCATGTGTGTGGCTCATGAAGTTTTGTAACTACACTGCTACCTTGATATACGCGACCCAATATAACACGAATTCGGATATAACACGGTAAAGCAGTGCTCTGGGGGGGGCGGGGCTAATGCGGTTTCACCTATAACGCGGTAAGATTTTTTGGCTCCCGAGGACAGCGTTATATTGAGATAGAGGTGTATTTTCTTACCTCAAAATCAATCAGTTGTAAGTCAGCTACTAGGGTGCTAAGAAGACCACTGTTGTACAGTTCTTGAGCAAGCTGTGCCACAGCTTCTGTTTGTGGCTCTTTTTCATTTGTGCCATATAATATTTCCTTCATGGCAACCAGATTTTTCGAAACCTCTTCAGTGGCCTGAAGAAACAAAATAAAGAGTAGATACAATGACTTTCAAAGCTAAAAGAATTCTGCTTGTCTTTGTAAACCACAGTGTTTTGTTCTGATCAACTGCAAACTTTCATTAAAAAAAAAAAAAAAAAAATATCACATCGCCACCTGTCAAAAATCCTGGGGGGGGGGATGGATGGTGTGTGTGTGCGCGGGCGCGCGCGTACTCTGACCTACAGGCAAGATGCAAAAGACTCAGTTGACAATATAGTAATTATGTTATCTACAATGAAAACATCTTCCCTTTCCTCATCCTCTCAACCTTGCACTTACAGAAATGATTTCAGTAATAATATTGAGAAGATAAGGAACAGCAAAATTGTCCCCAATCTGTAAAATGGATTTGTACATGTGATCAACCCAGAAAACATTACCTGGAAACATTCCCATCACTAATAAATTGCTCAGGTAGATAAATTGCTCAGGTAAATACATTTCTATAAACTGTGTGCCTATCGAGTCTCCTTTATGCTGTTAGGCTTCCATTCCAGTCAATAGGAAAAGAACATGTCCATTTCTGTTGATATATGAGTCTGAAGAAGCAGAGTGCTTTCCTTCCAGCAGATTTCTTGCACTAGCAAATCTCATCACCAATATTCAGGGCAGTCCTCAAGTAACAGAGATGTCTTCAACTGCTGGGACACATGTCAGCTTCTGTCTTTGTAGTACAGCATGCCAGATTGCATCTCTGAGGTCTACAAGGATAGCTTTGAACGGTTTACAAACCTAGCAAAGGTAGGGTAGGCAGGTTACCGTCTGTTCTCCAGTGGGTTCTACAGCACTCAAGTGATGGAAGGACCTGACCAAAATGCATCAGGTATTGTTCAAAAGGGGGTCTTGACCCCAATCCCTAGGAGTTGCTTTTCTCATCTCATGGATGAAGGGTCTTTTGTATGTGTATCCACTGACACCATTACCGTTAAAGGTTCTCAACAAGATCAAACAAGAATTGGCCAGAGTACTACTGATTGCACCAACATGGCCAGGACGAGTTTGGTATCCCTATCTAATCGGATTCTCTTCTCGCCCTCTGTGACGTCTTCTGATCAGTCCTCTTTTACTGATTCAAGATGCCAGCCGAATATGTCACCCCAACCTACATATTCTAAGGCTCCAAGCATGGTTCCTCAACAGTTGTCAGGACTAGAGATATCTTGTTTGTCAGAGGTACAAGACATTTTATGAAACAGTAGAAAAGAATCTACAAGAAATATCTCCTGAAATGCAAACATCATCATCTTTGGTGTAGCAGTTATCAGATTTTGCTGACTCACTCTCCTCTTCCTACGGTATTGGGTTACCTATTGGAATTGAAAACATTGGGTCTTTCTATGAATTTCATTAGGGTTCACTTAGTGGCAGTAACAGCTCTTCACACCCATATGAGGTTTTTCCACTCTTCCCTCGCCCAACTATGGCAAGATTCCTAAGAGGTTTGTCAAATCGCTTCCCATAGATCAGAGACCCTACTCCTAGCTGGGACCTGAACCTAGTCCTTAATTGCCTTATGAAACTTCCTTTTGAGCCACTAGCTACATGGTCTTTAATAGATTTATCAATGAAGATAGCGTTCTGGACAGGCATCACTTCTACCCAAAGGGTTGGAGAACTGGAGGCTAGAAGTGGAGAATTGGGGGCTTTAATATCAGACCCCTGCATTTGTAGTATTCACCACAGGGTAAGTGTTGCTGTGGGCCTATCCAAGATTTTTAGCTGAGGTGTCCCCAGAATTTCATGTTAATCAAACTATTTCTCTCTTCTTTGCCCACCCCCCCCAAAAAACCAACATTGGACTAGTCGAGAAGCCATGTTCCATTCCCTAGATGTCAAGAGGGCATTAGCCTTTTGCCTAGATAGGAACAACCCATTTAGAAGCTCTCCTAGACTATTTGTATCCATTGCAGACAGAAACAAGGGTTCAGTAATTTTGAAACAAAGGTTATAGGGCATGTCCAGTTGTATTTAGATCTGTTACAACAGAACTTGGGGTTTGAGAGTAATAGCATTCTACAATAGCACTGTCTGCATCTATAACCTTACTTAAGGGTATATCAATTACGGACATCTGTAGAGTGCCAATTCGGTCCTCTGTTCATGCTTTTGCTAGTTATGCGTTGGTAGCCGTGGCAAGATCAGATGCTGCTGCAGGCAATGCAGTTCTCTCTTCTGAACACTGCTCTGCTGAACACTGCTCCGAACCTTCCACCTCCTTAGGTGGGTACTACTCGGGAGTCACCTGATGTGAAGCACCCACAGCGACACTACTCAAAGGAGCAGTTACTTACCTCTGCAGTAACTGGACTTCTTTGATATTCATGTCTCTGTGGGTGCTCCACTACCTGCTCTCCTTCTGCTCTGCTTCAGTGTCTCCCTTGTGGGACTTTGCGGTGGAGGAGCTGAGGCCAGTTCACCTGCACAGCCCTATACAGCCTTGGTGCGGTGCACAAATATGTGTGGGGACATGTGCAGGCCAAACGGACGCTGCTACCAAAAATCTCTGATCAAAAGTGCAGGGTTCTGGCGCACCTGAAGTAGAGCATGCACAGGGGGACACATCTTGAACTCCAGTTACTGCACAAGATGAGTTCCCTCTTCATCAATGTACTACAGACAATGTACTTCTCGGTGTTCTAAGGAGAGCTTTTCCCTAGGTTATGATATACTTAATGATGATCTTAAGTCAGTCAGACCAACAAATTCTAGACCTTGCTGCTCACCAGTCAGAGGGAAAACACGATTGTATTTGCTTGCAGACTGGAGCTGTTTGTTTTAGGGAGTGAGGGAAAATTAGGGACAGTCTTACAGACAGCTTTTGTATCACCAGAATTATATCTATAGAGAAACAGACATATTTAAAGCAGTACAACTCTCTAGTAAACTGATTTTTTCAGACAAAGGAAATGCAGTAGTTCTAATCTACCTGGATTTCAGTAAGGCATCTGATACAGTTCCACATGGGAAATTATTAGTTAAATTGGAGAAGATGGGGATTAATATGAGAACTGAAAGGTAGATAAACTGGTTAGAGAGGAGACTACAACGGGTCATACTGAGAGGTGAACTGTAGGCTGGAGGGCGGTTACCAGTGGAGTTCCTGAGGATCAGTCTTGGGACCAATCTTATTAAACGTTTTTATTACTGAACTTGGCACAAAATTTAGGAGTGTGCTAATAAAATTTGCGGATGACACAAAGTTGGGAGGTATTGCCAATACGGAGGAGGATCAGATCATCATACAAGATGATCTGCACGACCTTCTAAACTGGAGTAATAGAAATGGAATGAAATTTGATAGTGAAAATAGGAGGGCCATGCAGGGTAGGGACTAACAACAAGAATTTCTGCTAGAAGCTGGGGACTCATCAGTGACAGTAGATGAGAAAGACCTGGGTACATTGGTGTTGATCATAGGATGACCGAGCTGCCATGTGATGTGGCTGTGAAAAAGGCTAATGCAGTCCCATGATGCATCAGGGGAGGTATTTCCAGTAGAGACCGAAAAAAGTGTTAGTACCACTATACAAGGCACTGGTGAGACCTCATCTAGAATACAGTGGGAAGTTCTGGTCTCCCATGTTTAAGAAAGATTAATTCAAACTGGAACAGGTGCAGAGAAGGGCTACTAGGAAAAAACCTACCTTATGGCAGGTGACTCAGAGTTTGGCTTGTTCAGCCTAACTAAAAGAAGGCTGAGGGGAGATATGATTGCTCTCTATAAATACATATCTATTTAGACACCTGGGGTCTGAAATTGACCTCCACCCTCTATTCTTTCTAAGTGAATAGAATCCCCTTCCCCTGTGCTGTACAGGAACTGGTTCTATTTCTCCTATTGATCATGAAAGGGGTCCCTGAAAAGGGACGGGGAGGGAGATTGGGTAGAAGGGACAGATTTGAAATGGACAGCATAACCAGATGTTATGGCTTCTCAAACCTATTTGTCCAATGTTATGTTCTTCCATGCAGCCTAAAAATAAGAGAGGTGGCATCTAAAAGGACGAAGGGGGGTAAAGTGTTGCAGCTGTAAAACCTTATTGATTGGATGATTGAAACTCTTTACCAGGCCATCAGAACTGTGGCTTGGAGGACACAGATAGCTGAGAAGATGTAGATGCAGCTGAAGTATTTTGAGTATTTTGTGCCATTTATGATGGGGCTCCTATGTAAATCTATCTGCCTGCTGCAGACACAAACATTTAGCCTAGTCTATCACAAGCCCTAGACACAGCAACTCAAGTTTGATACAGCTTGCTCAGGGTCATATCAGTATGCACTACTGGTGTTTGTGACAAATTATCAAAACAGAAACTGAACACTGGGACTGACTAAAGTCTGGATAAAGGATACTAAAGGATCCCTGAACAGAACCTGTCACGCTGTCTGGAGTGGCTCATTACTATGAGTGCCTATCTCAGGGCTGATTGTCAGGAAAAAAGAGTAGACACCACAAACTGATGGTATGTTCTGTAATTAAATTTCACCAAGCCAGTAACCAATGTGAACTCCTGGATCACTATACCAGTCTTACCACGGAGTCACAGACAGTCCTCCAATCCTTTTTGCCACCCAGACTGTCATAACTATAAACAGGGCCGGCTCCAGGCACCAGCCCACCAAGCTTGTGCTTGGGGCGGCACCTGGAGGGGGGCCTCGTAGCGCTCCGGCCGCCGGGGAGAGCGGGGCCACTGCCAGGCTCGCCGCCCTCCCCCCCGGCGCCCTCCCCCCCTCTCGCCGCCCTGCCCCCTGCGCTCTGGCCGCCGGGGGAGAGCGGAGCCCCGGCCGGGGCTCGCCGCCCTCCTCCCAGGGCTCTGGCCGCCCCCCCCCGGCGCCCTCCCCCCTCTCGCCGCCCTGCCCCCTATGCTCTGGCCGCCGGGGGAGAGCGGAGCCCCCGCCGGGGCTCACCGCCCCCCCCCCGGGGCTCTGGCTGCCTTCCCCCCCCCCCATGGGGGGGGGGGCGCGCGGCCGGAGGCTTTTTTGCCTGGGGCGGCAAAAAAGCCAGAGCCGGCCCTGACTATAAAGGGAAGGGTAACAGCCCTCCTGTGTACAATACTATAAAATCCCTCCTGGCCAGAGACACCAAAATCCTTTTACCTGTAAAGGGTTAAGAAGCTCAGGTAACCTGGCTGACACCTGACCCAAAGGACCAATAAACGGACAAGATCCTTTCAAATCTTGGTGGGAGGAAGGGTTTTTTTTGTGCTCTTTGTTTTGGGGGTTGTTCGCTCTTGGGACTAAGAGGGATCAGACATCAATCCATGCTCTCCAAATCTTTCTGAACAAGTCTCTCATATTTCAAACATGTAAGTAAAAGCCAGGCAAGGCGTGTTAGTTTTATCTTTGTTTTCTCAAATTGTAAATGTTCCTTTTGCTAGAGGGTTTACCTCTGTTTGCTGTAACTTTGAACCTAAGGCTAGAGGGGGTTCCTATATCTGATTACCCTGTAAAGTTATTTTCCATCCTGATTTTACAGAGATGATTTTTACCTTTCTTTCTTTAATTAAAAGCCTTCTTTTTAAGAACCTGATTGATTTTTCCTTGTTTTTAGATCCAAGGGGGTTGGATCTGGATTCACCAGGAATTGGTGAGGGAAAGGAGGGGGAATGGTTAATTTCTCCTTGTTTTAAGATCCAAGGGTTTGGTTCGGTGTTCACCAGGAAATTGGTGGAGAAGTCTCTCAAGGCTACCCAGGGAAGGGTTATAGTACTTGGGAGGGAGATATTCGGGGGGGGGGGGAGGGGGAGGGGAGAGGAGGTAAACAAAGTTTCCCAAATGACTCAAATAATTTGGGTGGTGGCAGCAAAACCAGATCTAAGCTGGTAGTTAAGCTTAGAGGTTCTCGTGCAGGTCCCCACATCTGTACCCTAGAGTTCAGAGTGGGGAAGGAACCTTGACACAGACAAACTGAACTTTGTGATAAAAGGTTATTAAAACAAAAAAAATCACACCACATCAGGTTTCTCCCAAGGGACTAGTCACTTATCCCAGATCTTACACCAAAGACAATGCTGGCAACCAAATCTATAATTAACTTAAGATTTATTAGCAAAGAAAAGAGAGTTAATGAGAGGTTAAAGCAGGTAAAATATAACATAAATCACAGTTTGTAACTTCATATGATGGCAGAGATGTAAAACTGCCAGTTTCGCAAAGTCTTTCTGGGTCACCCAGAATAATCTGGGAATCTCCATCTTCTCATTCACATATTTTGCCCTGTTAGAATCCAAACAGTCCAGATATAAAGGATCTTTCTTTGAATCCATATTTACAGTATCTTCACACAGAAAGCAAACTGACAGTGTCTCTGCCCACATGGGCTTTTCCTTTGATGAGTGTGGAATGCACTTTGAGTCTTTGACCTCAGGTCCCCACCACAATGCCCATTTTCTTTGGGATTTGCACCTTTTCTGATAAAGGCCTTCATTAGCATTCCCAAGGCTTCTTTGATGTCTGATGAGTTATTTAGTTACAGGGGTATTTACAATGTAAATGTTTGCTATTACATTATGACAAGAACAGAGAAGTGAAAACAATGCAAAGAATGTTCCATTAGTTTTCATTAAGTTTAAACACCCAAACTTTTTGCACTGGCGACCCATTTCACAAAGCAAGCCTCTGAGTTCAATTCCCCTCCCGACACCCAGTTTGAAAACCCCTGCCCAATACCACTCTCATACATGTAACCATTACTTTGATCTACACAAGCGAATTGACCTGAATATACTTTAGCATGACCTGGTCAGCCAGCGTCACAGAAGCTACAACCAATAAAACTGTGTCAATTAGAATCATTAGATATCTCCTATAGGTAGCTCCTTCGCTGACAGTGAACAGAAAATAATTAGCTGGAATGTTCTGGGATCCCTGAGGCTGGCGCATGCTTAGTGAGAAAGACTTCGACTCAAGGTACAGATGCCACAAAAACATTGAGATTAATAACATTTTTCACTTCACTCAGAGACACAATGGACCCTCCTGCTTCCCAGGCACGAGACCTCTGAAGATGGTAGTTGCAGAGAGGATTTGTTTTCATTCATCATTATCTTTCCAGGGTATGCTTGCTCTCCAGAGTAATGAGAGTCTCTTTACACAAATTGTTTTTATTGGAGCAGTCTACAAGGCTTTACATGACATTCTAAGACCAACCAGTTTGACATTTAAAAAACGAGGTGGAGAAGGTTTTGTGGGTTTTTTTCCTTCTGAAACAAACAGAACAAAGGGTTTTAGAATTAAATTATTTTTAAAAATATTAAACCTGATGATTTAGGCTACATTTTAATTAGAAAAATCTAAATCCTGAGGCAAAACTGCCTATTATGAAACAAGTCTGAAGAACAGTCTGCTCCTCAGAAGAACTGTCATGGGAAATTACTCCAACTTATCAGTGTACCTTGCTTGTTTTAAAATCTTTTCCTCAAGAATATAATATAATAATATATGGAAATATACCTCTCTCATAGAACTGGAAGGGACCCCGAAAGGTCATAGAGTCCAGCCCCCTGCTTCACTAGCAGGACCAAGTACTGATTCTGCCCCAGATCCCTAAGTGGCCCCCTCAAGGATTGAACTCACAACCCTGGGTTTAGCAGGCCAATGCTCAAACCACTGAGCTATCCTTTGAGCCACATAGCTAAATACAAACACAACAACATGACTTTATAAAAGCTCACTGCCCTACTTACAAGTAGGAGGGATATTTTTTAGAACAATTACTGTTTTAAGCATGTTGAACTAGCATTAGCTTGCTGACAAATTACTGAAAAATGAACATTGTACAAAACCAGTTACCATCTAATTATTTGTACACATGGTTTGCCCGTAGGGTCTTCAACAAGCACAATGCTTCATAAGCACACCAATGCATAATGATTACCTGATCTGGGCCAATGAAGTTCATGTACACTCCAGGTTTAAGTACACTTGTATGATTGGTAGTACATGAAATAATAAAATAATACATTAATATAAAGGGGGAATGATTGCTTTCAGAACACTATTTATCTAATAAGCAGTCTGTTAAGAGGGTTCCTTTTTGTGGCCTATAAAGCTGTAGAGAAGCCTAAAAGTCAGCAAAACCAATGTACAATTAAAGAGTAAGACAGTCTAGTTTTGAAATAGGCAAAAAGCAGGGACTCCTGTGAACCATAAGGTCTTCATATTGGTTTTAGCTCTTAAGTTAGCTCTTTTATACTGCCTCAGATTCCCTTTGATTCTTGTTCCAAATCCCAGCTGTCTCCCTATTGATAAAAATTTCACAGTATTTGCAATGTGACCTTAGTACGGCAACAAGAAATATAGACTGGACATTAACTCTACTGGTGACAACTGAATATTCCAAATAAATATAGCACACAATAAACAATACACGACCATTTTATTCCTTTACATTGAAGGGGATGTAATTTTAGGGGGAAGAAAGTGGAAAAAAATTTCAAACCCCCTACTGAGACAAGATTGCTGTTAGAAAATAAGGCTGGGCACACCAGGCCCAATGACAGGAAGATAGGAGAGAGCTGTTGCATCTCCCACTCAACTCTAAATTGTGGAATGGGATAAGTACATTTCTTATAGTCCTTTAAACATTCAGAAATGTCTTCAGGAAAAATCCCGCTCAGTGGGGATTTCATTTTTTTTTGAGGGGTGAATGTACAATGGCAGGAAGGAGGGAGAGAAGCTGCTCTAGCTATCAAGAGGAGTGTATTGACAGTTTCTCCTGAGGCCACTGCTGGCACAGCCACTGAAGCCAAGTCCACGTATCAGAAAGGAGTAACCAACAATGAAGATTCAAACAGTGCCTGTCCTCCTTAAAGGTGATTTAGGGATAAGGGTGAAAAGGAAAAAGAGATACCAACAGCTTTGGGTGACCAGAGGCTAGCGGGTGCCATTTTGGGCAAGACTGCCGGTGATAAGAATGACTGGGGCTCTCATTTTTTTCCTCCTCCTTTGGGAAAAAACGTGAGAGGACCTCCCTAGCAATCAGGTTTACTTGAAGGCTCTCTTGCAAGGAAGAGGACTAGAGATTCAAGCTATTACACACTAAAAGAAAAAAGCTTGTGTTTCCACCAAACATTTAATACCTTTTAAAAAGCCTATGGAATTCTTGACAAGCCACTCTGATGTTAATATACAAGTGAATAACTTCCTAAATAGGTCTTTCCATGACTTAAGATAGTTTTCCATGCTCTCAGAGCTTGCAGAGACCTTTTGAATAAGCCTCATTCGAAGTCCTTAGGAGAAGCTGTTTTTGAGATAAGACATGGCCAAAAAACAAACAAAAAAAACCCCAAAAACCCTAAACACAAACCTTAGAATTTTCAAAACATGATTAGCAAAATAAATAGATGGCAAGTTCCATATCTCATTTCATATCTCAACAATTATTTGTCTGAATCACAACTGTGGACCAAAAAATTATTCTCTGGCCATGTAATACAGCTACAAAATCTGAAGTATGTTTTCTGAGGATTTTAGAGGAAGAAGCAAAACTGATCTTATAACGGAAAGCAAGTCTCAACCTTGACTACTAAGAGACTCTTACCTCTTCATAAGATCCTCTTGATCTAACTCTCATAGGAAACAGGGCCAGAAGGCAAGCTCATTCTAGAATCCAACTCTGTCCTCCTACATGTCATATGCTAGAGGAACTGACCATTCATGGTGATCAGTGCCATTTTTAGATGGATTATGGTCAGAGTGAAACCTAGGCAAAACACTATCTTGAAAAAAAAATGGACTTGGGCAACTTTCAGTCTAAAGCGACTATATTCCCACACATACCAAGTACAATTTTGCTTCACCTTTACTAGAAAGCAGTAAGATCGTCTTAACCTTAACTATATTCACACTACTATCCAACTCATTTTTGCTGGTAATTTGTGTGGTCATTAAAGATCAGTTTCATTGTATTTAAAGCCAATACTAGAGTAAGGCTGATTCAACTACAGGGATCAAGGAAGAGCTCTGTTATGGTATTGTGGAATTTCTCTTAATAGACACTGACAGGTTTATAGTGTAAGCTAAATAACTACACTAGAGTGCTAAGTGAAAATAAAATTAACAAAGATATTAGTAAAAAGAAAAAGGAACTGCCACCTACAAAAGTACTGGCAAGATTTTCCTATGTAGCAGAAAGGGCTATGTTCAAATGTTCAACATTCATGGCTCCCTGCTTTGGGTAAGGAGTCCCCAGTGTAAATTCAAAGATACAAAGAACCTGATCTGAAAATTGAAGAAAGTCAAGTGGAAGGTAAGGTTAACATTCAGCCATCAGAAAATCTGTCATTTTTCTCAGAATAAGCCAGGTACACTTTTCTAACTAAATGCTGGCCAAGAGTGAGCACAGAGCATTGTTTGACAAAAAAACAGTTGGGAAAAACTGACCATGTTTGGGAGTAAATGTCCGAAACTAAAATATAAATAAAGAAAAATAAATTTAAGAAACAAACAACATGTTCACTTCAATAAACTAGGGCATCAATTAAAATACAAGTTATGAAATCACTTATTATACCAGAACAGGTTGTATGTCTTTCAATATCCACAAACATCCCTATGGTTTACTCCCAAAATAGCACTGGAGACACATGAGCCTATTTTACATAGACACACGCAGCCCTTAAGGTTTCCCCCACAGTTAAGCAATACAAATCCCAAATATTTTGTTTAGAGGGTTCGTGTAGCTAAAGTTCTTGAGCTGCAAAATCTTTCATAAAGAAAGAGGGCTTAAAAGCACCATCTTAACTAATAGAAATGGTAGGAAAAGATTCAGGTTGAAAATTCACATGTTAAATATCTAAGCTAAGGACAAAATACATTGTCTTTGCACTTTTATGCTATAAAATCATCACAAATGCTAACGAGCTGTAGCTGTGGATCTGCATTTACTATTTGTTATCTCAAAAGAACGCATTCTACACAGCAGCATCCAATTGGTAGAAAATACTGAGGTTACTTAATATTTTATTTTAGATTCTTAATATTATAGTATTATAAATGCGTGTTTTGGAAATATTACTAAAATTTATGCATTTCTGCACAATATCCAATTACGACTACCAATCTGGATCAGCATTATTAATCTATATTTTAAGGTAAAAATTACACCAATTTTTCAGTAGAGACCCATGTGTAAAGGCAACATTAAAGAACCTGATTCCCTTAGTGTAGGTGCATACTCTCTAACTTATTACTTAAAACAATTTGTATAACGAACTTCTCCCTCTTACCAACAGCACCATGAAACATACAAGGCAGAGAACCAATTAAGTAGTTCATCTTTAATTTTCCTTCAGCTGTGAACAGACTTTATACATCTGCATTACACAGTGATTCAGTGTAAAGTAAGAAGTTAGCTCACTGAATGAAATTACCATAAAAGCTTTATTTATGACTTGTAGTCAATTATATTTCACTTTGAAAATTAGGATACAACAGCATCCTACATTGTACATATATACAGTACAGGCCATTTTAAGGAGTCATTAGCATAAGAAGGGAAGGTTTTGATTTTAAGGTCTTCGATAGGAAGTTACATTCCCCCTCCCTCTTCTGTGATATGGACTACATATGCAGTGTAGTAGCGGTGTTGGTCCCAGGATATTGGAGACACAAGGTGGGTGGGGTAATATCTTTTATTGGACCAACTTTGGTTGGTGGGGGAAACAAGCTTTCAAACTCAATCAGAAGAGCTCTATGTAAGATCGAAAGCTTGTCTCTCTCACCAATAGAAGTTGGTCCAATAAAATATTACCTCTTAATCGACAAGCTAGACAAACAGTTCCCAAATGACGAGTCAAGGCAAGCGGGAGGGCCAAGACTGGAGCCATAGAGTAAATTGATACAAAGTAAGAAGTAGGGAAGAGCAAGTCTAACAAGTTTATTGCATGAATAAATATTTACCTTCACAACAGCAATCATGTGTGCCACAAACTAAATAAATTGGCAGTATAAAAATAAATGCTGAGGCAAACCAAAGAAGAGGAATAGATGAAAATAAAATACAAATTAATGTTCTAGTTCAGAGTAAAGTCCAATTTATATTAGAGGAACTGTTTGAACATGGAACCAAACATATGGAAAAAGTTCTCTCCTCATCCAAACAGTAACGGAAGTAAAATCCTTTATCTACTGTTCTGAACATACATGGACAAGGGGAAACTATTAATAGCACATTGTGATGTACAAGGATTAGTCTAAAGTTTAAAGTCATGAGTTAACAATTTTCTATCTTCTGAAGAGACTCTTTCCTCCCCACCCTTCTCACCCCCTCCAATAACTATCAACATCAGCAAGCTGCTGCCTCTGACTGAAAGAAGTTTGTGGATTGCATTTCAGCAGAGTGGCACAAGCACATGAAATCAGAGTAGACGAAAACCAAATAAAGTGTCAAGACAGGTAGCGTCAGCTTCCTTTTCAAAAGATGTAGTGTCTAATTAGCTAATTTTCAGTCTTCTAGTATGTACGGCAAAGCTATAAAACATTCAGAAATAAACTATGGAGAAATAAATTGTGTTACTCTTAAAAAAACTCACTGAACTCCGAGCTGTAATGAAACAGATTTTGTTCAGGTACTAGGGAGACTACCCTTGTATAATTGAAAAAGATGTGCCATAATCTCTAACATCTCATGTATCTGTATCTCACAAAATGTCTTCCGTGCTGATCATGTAGCATGTGCTTTGTGTGAATGTGTGCATACACTGTCCAGCATCTTATAATCTGTCTCTTTCCATCTTCTGAGAGTGAAAGAAAGGCAAAATGCGTAATAAAGATAAATCACCCTCCTAATGGAATGTCAGGGTTATCTTTTAAAGTTGAAAAAACTTCTATTCAAATTTTCTCTTTACAATTCTACATTCCAAGAGCAACAATTTATTAAATGGTGTATCTGAATAGTAACAGGATTATATGATGTCATAGTAACAGTAATATGATTTTCTGCTACTGCTCCATGGGAAATAGTATAAGCTACATATTAAATACAAAAACTATGCTAATACAGTACTATATCAGAAATGTTCAAACTTGTGTGTTTGGAGTCTCAGCCATAAGAGTTGAAGAGAATAAGTGCATTTACAGTGGAATTCTTTTGTATTGCAAAAACTTCTCTTCCACAAAATTTCCCTATAAGCATAGGTTCATTTTAACCAGAACTGAAATTTTCATACTGCAATCCATTAAAAAGGCAGGGCTACCCTTTGTCTTCACAATAAACCAGTTCTATTGTACTGCACTGTGTAATCTTTAGATGACATATTTTAAATTACACATGGCCAAGTGTAGGCAAAATATGAAATTGCATGTACTTAATTTTAAGAAAGGTAAACAAGTGCAGAAAAAGTAAGTATTTAAAAACAAACAAAAATTCACTTATCCTGGAGGGATAAGGATATCCTTTACATCACAAATAATCAACACTAATACAATGGACACACTGCTCAACCTGTGTTCATTATGGCTATTTGGCAGGTTATTTATGCAGGTCCCTAAAAGGAGCAAGAAGAGTAAAAAGTGGAGCAGAAGAAAAGATAAACATAGAGAAAGAGGGTAAAAATAGTACTAGCTTGGAAATCTGGAAGAGATATGTGATTTTGCTACCCCTTTGGTAGCATAGAATTATGAGCTATGATATGGTGAACTACCTTCCAGAAATAACTAAGGGGAAAAAAATAAGCCTTTTTTCCCCCTCTTGATAGGCCAATCTTCCATGATACGTGTTGAGATAACCAGCTTCCATTCATCTTGAGGTAGGGGTGTTGATCTTTTAAAAGGGTAATTGGAAGATTATGTTGCAGAGAGGATGAAAACTAGTGTCTAGGTCTTACAAATGAAGATGAATATCAAGATGTAGATGTGCACAAACACTTTTTTCAATACAGGCTGACTTAGGCCAACACAAAAAAGAAGCATATTGTCCATATGTAGGGCTGGGTCAAAAGTTTTCCATTAAAACTGGTCTTCTATGGAAAACAGGGTTTTCAACCAAATGATTCTTTTTGTAGGGGAAAAAAAACTGCTTTCCGCAAAAAAATTCAATTTTCCAATGAAAACCAAAATATTTCTATTTGGAAATGCTGCTGTAGTGCTTCATGTCCCCAGTTCTCCTCTATAAGCATGATTCCCTAGCCAGCCTACATCTCTTATGATGCATCATTGGAGTCCCTGGCCATGGTACACTGCCTTCGCTTCTCCAGGATGGCAGAGGAAACAGCTCTACAACGGTTTCCTATTTGGGGATACAATTATTTGGGCAGTATAATCTAACACAAATCCACAGGGACCGGACTCCTTAGATTTTCAAATGTCTTGTTTTCAAACCAAGCATGATTAGTCTCAGATTCAGAGGCAAGAGAGTGGGCTTTCAAGATCATTAGCCTATATGTTTGTCCCAGGTGGGCCCACAGGATAAAGCTAGCCTATTCTGAAAAGTCTCTTGGTGAATGCTCTTGTCCCAGACATTTCAGACAGTAAATGTGCATTCATCAACTTTTTTCCACTGGACAGGAGGCATAATGCTTGAATACATATGGCATCTACAAGAAATCAACCAAACGGTGATGTTTGTGGTTGTGCAACAAAATACCTACATGTTTATATGAGTCACCTATGTAACTTTAAAGTGTGCCCTCCGCGTTTTCCTCCTACTGTTTGTTACCGGCCTTGTCTTACCTCATTTCAGATTAGATTGGAAGGTCTTTGAGGCAATTTCAGTTGTGATCCACCATGTTTCAGATCCGTAAGTTAAACTATGATGATACTCAGTTAAACTACACAGTTACACTAAGCAAATTGCCAATAAAATATTTTTGTTAAAAATAGACTAAATCATTAAAAAATTAAGCTAAAACTACCAACAGGGAAAAGGCATAGTAATGAGAGAATAAGGAAAGGAATTAAGTGTGCTTGTGACCTTGAGCCCTTTTATATCCTCACTTTGAATATTTAGATGTGAGTGAGTGACCTCAAGAACTACAGCAATATGTTGCAGGAGAAAAGCGTGTCTTGGTGTCACTGAGTCCAGAGAGGGAATTTTGCAGAGGGAGGACAATTATCTGTTTAGTAGAATGTGGATTTCAAAGTCAGGATTTTATATCCTGAAAAACATACAAAATTTAAAATGATCACTGCTCTACAGCCAAAATGCTTCTGAAATAAATGTAGTCAAACTTTACTAATTCTGAGTCACTGAGAACGAAAATGATGCTTAAAATTGTTGATTGGCTCTAGTTTTCA